>NC_136702.1:18191363-18558410 GCF_947650265.1 Symphodus melops | reverse complement strand
GCTACAGAAACCCAGAGAACATCTGCATCAACTGCAGGCGTTTTTCCATTACGATATTTGAATCGGAAACATTAAGATAAGGTTGGAAATTGGAGAATAATGCCTTTTAAAGAAATTCATTTAATATGGAGGGATGGTTAAGTTGCTTCGGTTTTGCCCTCAAGGTAGAAGGGCAAGCAGTTCAAGAGGGAGATACTCATTCTCTTTGATTTTTCTACACAGTTATTGGATACATGATGCGCTGCCCTTCTGGAAACAAAGCCATGTTTCTTCTGCTCTGAGCTGTCATACGATAGTTTGGGGGAGGGGGGGTTGGGGCCATTTGTAAGGAATGATGCCACATGAGGGAAAAAATCCATTCGCATGCAAGGATAAGGATTGTAGGCCACAGATTTATTGGATAAGTATGGGCCTCAGTGTTTTTGCTGGTCATCACTCTTGAGGTGCGGCTTACATAAATACTGTACGCAACCAAAAAAAACGTCCGTTATACACTCCCAGCTGTTTGATTGACCCTTTTTACTTCAGAGTGCGAACTTGACTTAAAAAGGTAACGTCAATGCTAAGATTTTGCACTAGCACAATGGAAACAACTCCTGGAGGAGCATATAAAGAATTTGAAAAAGGCAACAGCACGGCATGTTAAGCTAGTTTTAGAACCTTTAGGTCAGCACCACACAGGAAAGAAAAAAAAAAGCTCTGAGCTTAGAGAAAAAGGACAGAAAATTGAGGGAATCAGACATGCAAACACTGTTCCCATTCCTCAGCAGGATGTGGGCTGCATCTCGACAAAATATCTGCTCCTCCACTGAGGCAATCGTGGCTACATGAGGTGACATCATCCCTTGGGCCCTGAGCCCTGTGAGCCAACAGTAACCAAAGCGGAGCTGTAATCATTTTGGTTGACGCGCAGAGCAGCCGACGTGCAGAGAAGGGGAAGCATGGAGTGACCGAGTACAGAGCCCAGAACCAATCGCCTGATGCACGGATGATGGTCCGAAAAAAAAAACTGCCTTCTTCTAGAGATAGACTGCAAGCCAGCCTGTCTGCCAGTCCCTTCTTGTCCCTGATCGCTGGATTTCATGCTTCATTAAAAAGGCATCATCTACATTGCTTGGTGATGTGATTTATCGATTGGCTGGTTACTGTGGTCGCTGAATCTGAGCCAATTGTGTAGCCAAGACTAAGTGAGGAAGTGGAGGAACAATGGCGATATGAAAAGCGTCTGCATGTTTTCTTAAGGCATATCTTTGGACACAGTGCAAGCAGACGAGTGTTTAAACCCCCCCCCCCCCCCCTCAAAAAAAAAGAGGTTGAGTAATAATAAAGAAATTATCTTTTAAACATAAAATAGTCGACTTACGTAGATCTCGTTGTGGTCAAAGCGGTTCCTCAGGTTATCGATGAAGGAGTCTTCAGATAGGGGTTCGAGGAGGACCATGTCCCCAACCCCAATCATGTTGTCTAGAAGTGACGTTTTCACCTCCATTTTGGCTGCAGGTGTCGCCCCCTGCACAAAAGTACAGAGAAACAAAAGGTATACGTCAAACGTAGTGTCACAATGAATCCAGTGAAGATTTTGACCACTAGAGGAGCTGTAGAGCAAGGTCTCATTGAGGACGTCTGTTTTTGTTTGTGGGTGTGTGTGCATAGATGATGCATGAGCAAAAAAATAGGACTGGGTTAGACTTCTTGTATGCAAATATGAACCTATACATTTCATGATTTAAAATGTTTTTTTTAAAGCAATGCATTCAGTATGTGAGAAATACATGCATCTAAAATGTAGAAAATGTACTATATATTTTGAGAGCAAAGGTAGTTCAAAAAAAGAAAAAAAGAGCCACTTTATTAGACCCATCAGGCTAATATTGTAGAATTGTTGTCCATTATTTGTAAGGTCTCCTTCAAGAGGCATTCTCTGATCAGAAAATAAACAGTCCTAAACTTAGCCAGAGAAAATAAACTCCGGGGAGGACATGTTTGTACAGCAGTGGTCTGACTCCAGGGGGAGAGAGGCCTTCTGATTGGCTATTCGGGCTTCTTCTGCTGTTGCACGAGAGAATGTCCCTCAGGCAATTACATAACTGGAGAACTTTGCCCTTGACCTCTGAATGTCTGCTCATCTGGAATCTGCTCCCGTTTAAAGGGCTGCGTATAAATCAAAGAAAGAGCTCCAAAAACAGTTGATCTGCTTCATAGTTTGTAGAGCTGTTCAGCCTGCATGCTTGGTGCAGCAGTGTAATATTCAGGGCCCATAAAGGGATCTGGGTTGGAGTGCACCATGACAAAGACCTTGCTGGGGGTGGCAGTTTTCGGCCCAGTACTGCCTCCCCTCTCCTTTGGGACAGTAATCCCAGCGCTATAGGGCCGGAGATAAAAGAGGGGCCTGGACTACATTCAAGGCCTTGATACAGGGCTTTACTGTGCTAAAAACCCAGTGTCGGCTGTTGTGACAGACAGATGAGACCATGAAGTTGTCTATTGTTCAGTGTTCTTTTAGTGCAGATGTCTGATTTTGCATAACCACAGACAAACACTGCTGGTCCAGAATAAAAAAAAAGTTAAAAGTTTTTTTATACATATATATATAATGCACTTTGATGTTTGGGATATATTTTTTTCAATAAACTGCCCTGATATTAAGATGGAATATAACAAGCTTCCATCTCTTTCTGCATAAATACAGATGTGCTAAATTCATGTTTTGGGATTAAACAAATGAATCAGGGGCAGTGAAGCGTTTGTAAACAGGTCGACTCAAAGCTTCAACGACTCAGCACTATGTCTCTGTCAGCTGTTGCATCAACTTTTAGCACCAACTTATCAGCATGACATTCCTGGAAAAAAAACAGTTCTCCTGTGTAGACGTCCACTTCACTTTTTTCCTGGCTTGTGTTCCCCCGCAGGGCACAATGTTATTGGCCCGTAAAGGAGTCTCTCGATTCTTAGTAGGAGGCAAGACTCGAGCTCCCAAACCACTCGTGCTTACACTCAGAGAGAAAACAAATCTTTCAAAAGGTGAGCCAAGATAGATAAGGAAGAATGATTATAAAGGTTACATTTCAAAAGAAAGTATTCCCTTTGTAACCTTTGCTTTGATATCTCAACCAGTAGGCCTATCAGAAATGGCTACAGAGTAAAGTACGCCATCAAGTATCGGCTAGTCAATGTCACTATTACATAACTTTTTATTCCGCAAGAATTTATTTTGTTTTTAAATCCAAAACAGTGGCCCATATAGCATTTAAAACCCCAATCAGGGCTGTAACTGACACTAGTATTTTAGAGTTGAGAAGAAGAACAGGTTTCAAGTTAGCTTTTTCTAACTGAAAGCATGTTAGTCAAAGGTAGCAAAATGTCAGCTGCATTATGTTTAGAAAGTATACACTACAGTCACTGCAGTATGATAAGGTTAAAAGTACATTTTGTGTTAACTTACTACTTAGCAAGCTAGCAAAACTGTTCGAATACGGCGCCAAAGGGGAAACATTGCCATGGTAACAGCAAGCTCAACTAATAAGAGACACTATGATCATGGGTAGTGTAGTTCTTTGTACCAATACTGCAAATAAATCATGTTTTTCTTAGAGGTTGAAACCATACAAACTTGTGTCTGCTACCAGATGTTTTACACTCTGTTCGCTTATGGGTCAACCGCTGAGGGTTCTGACATTATGGCTCATAAATAAAATCAGAGTTGAGCCCTGTGATACTTTCCAAAAATGATTGTAAAAACTAAGAAAAAAACTAAGCTTAAAAAACTACAAGTGTTCGGCAGGTCTTTTACCAAAAGCTGCTGAGCGAAAGATCAAAGGCACTTCTAAATTGCAATGATTTTGTCCAATTTACACAGGAGTTTGCCCTTTATTTTGTTGGTCATTAAAAACAAGACATTAGACAGTATTGGGTGCCCATAGTACTATTGTTGTTGTCGTGGAAACAAAAAATATATTATCAATATAATTTCATATTTACTTGAACTGGATTGAAGTTTTGGAATCTGGCACCGTATTGGGATGTCTGTTATTGCAAAGACCCCAAAAGCTCAAGCTCAAAGAGAAAATCAGCATCCAGTGAAGTATGTTACATTTAACCACCGAATACTGCAGTGTGCCTCTCTGATGGAACTGAGCCAAAACATTCCTAGTGACGTCTCATATCCACCAGCTGCTCGGGATGTCTGAAGCAGGGCTCTAAATCAAGTTATTTCCTTTTCAATGTAGTCGCAGAGTCTCTTGAGGGATGAAACAGAAATCACCTGCTCTGTGATCCCCCCACCATATGCCATCTTCCCGTAGGGCTTCATGATGCTGCTGCTTTACTACAGCATGTAAGTAAAACTTTAGACAGCAATTAGTGTCACCTTAGTTAAATAGAAAAATTCATGGAGCATCAATCTTAATCCGCCATGTAGATGCATTTCAAAAAATAAATAAAAATGACAAACCATTGGGTAAATCCAGTGACTGGCTGTTCAGACAGGCAGTCATGGTATACATTTGCCTGCCAACTAATCAATATTAGTTAAAACAATTACAACACAACGGTTCGATCCAGCTACTGAAATCCTACTGCAGGACAGGAAGTGTAAAGTGCATTCAATATTGACAAAAAGTTTTTAAAAAGGACATAGCTTTCTTTTTCCTCATTGTAAGTAGATGCCCAAGTCTCTCTGGGACTCGAGGGAGAACACCATGTGTCCACGTGGCCCGAGAGCCTGTGCTTGTCTGGCCACCAACATATTGTATCTGTCTGCTGCCTCGACTCTGAATGCCCTCAGTTCCTCTGCTGATAACCCACTACCCCAGATTTGAAGCTGGCTTCTAGGCAGTCAGTGACACAATCTCATTAATAAGAGTTGCAGCCTGTTGTACTGGATCCAGAGAGAAAACCTGACAGCCTTGATTAAACACAGGGGATTATCTTCACTGCTGAGTGGTGGAGAGATGAGTCAGTCGAAGTCAGTGTATGTGGATAAAAACGGATATTTTTTCATGCTTTGCATTATCATACATAAAAGAAAATCACAGCAGGAGTTTTTATTTTATTTTTAAGGTTTATTTTTAATTTCAGCTAATTTTATCAGGATAAACAAATGGCTGCAGCACTTATCTTCAAGGGCTAACTCTCAGGACTGGATTAGAAACTTTCAATCTCTCCGATTCATTTTACATCGGAGAGATTGATTAAATCTCTTTGATGCATGTTGGGAGGTAAGCGTTGCACGGTTTAGCTGCTATTAATCTCAAATCTAAATCTCACAACTCAGTGATGCGGCAAAACTTAGAAAAAGCCTCATCTGGAGGCATTTCACCTAAAGGGAGTGTGCTCTTAAAACCTGGCTGGCACTCGGGAAAGTAGATGAGTCGTTTCTGTTTGTTGTGTCAGAAAAATATCAAAGTTAAGATTCTGACGAAAAAGAAAAACTGCGAATGAAATTGTTTCTGAAGTGTCGTTGCAATAAGTGCAACAATGATGGGCACATTGAACAGAACTAATTTGAATAGTACCCCCAAATAATTTCCCCAGGACTTCCTGGATAAGCCATTAAATATTATCAGCTAACAGCAATTTAGATTAAACATAATAGCTGCTGTGGCACTAAGCAGCCTGACCTTCCTCCTCTTGGTGTCACGCAATATTCAACATGCTGGCACTATCTAATAGAGTGCACACAGGCAGAACCCTTGAATGTCGCCAGAAGGGCACTACTGAGTCACTGTTTTGATCCTACATACAGTACAAGTCGGTGAATTACATTTGAAAACTGAAGAGTTTGATCTATAATTCCCACAGATTAAAGCTCTGTATTTAGATGAGCCAAGTTGCTGAACATGACAACAAAAACATGACGGAGAGATTTTATCATCAAAAGCCTGACGGTGATGTGGGGGCTAGACTTGGGATTTTTCATGCATGTCACAAACAATATTGCTCTCTGCCTCCGACTTTGACCTAGATTTCCAAGCCAGGTCAGGCACTGAGGAAAACATGAAAAAAAAAAAAAAAAAAAAAAACATTAAATATGCATATATTATTTAGAGGTTTGAGGCCCACGTGTTCATGTCTGTTCTTTAGCAAGAAGAGAAGTCCCTCTACCAGAAGTCAACAGCTGTGTATGAGCAGTTAAAATAGAGGGCAGGAAGCTAATAAACCAGTGGTTATCTGCTATATATATATATATATATATATATATATATATATATATATATATATATATATATATATATATATATTTGCTTGTGCATGCTCTTGCTCTTCATAAAAATGGCGGCTATTATTATTGAAATGGTCGGTAAAAAAAGCCAGCTTGCCATGACATGTGGACTGCGAAAAAAAAAAAAAAAAAAAAAAAAAAAGACAAAACTGGCTATCGTGTGAGCTCCACTGATGGAGGACTGGCGTCATTCTACCTTAGGAGCGGTTGTTTGAGAACACAAGAGGCGTCCATGTGCAAACAAATGATAATAAAAGTCTATGATACGGCGTAATAGTAAATTCCCAACAGATCAAGCTGGCCTCGTCACGGGGCAGAGGAGTCACAACATTGTAGGCTGCGTCTGGCAATGATGGAGATTAAAACCGTCCTGAATGGAGCAGCAGCGGGGCATGCAGGGGCAGTGTCAGAGAGCAGACCAGGACAAACCAAGACAGACAGGACCACAGTTTAGAGGGGCAGAGAGAGAGATCTGCAGCCTGAGCAAGTGGAATTCTACTGAAATGTCTTTTAAACATTTTGCAATAAACAGCTGCAATCGGATGTTTTACATTTTGGCAAAAATTTGCAAGTTGAATCGAGTTCTCTCACCAACCAACAATGTTGCCTGGTTACACAAAAAAAAAGTGCTTCACTTACAATGTACAGCTCAAACAGTGGAGAGAGACTGGACCATTTGCAAAAAAACATGAGCCTACAGCTGGCAATCAGACTGACAAAAGATCCACCAACCATACCGTGATTAATCCCCTATAAGCACACAAACCCTAGACAACAGACCAGACGGGAGATGTGATGTCGGATGGGTTAGCTCTAGAGGTCCTGATCATTTCCTTAAATAGATTTCATATAAATGGCGTGATGTTTATGACGGCCATTTTGGAACATTTGATGTATTTGGCGTTTTAAATACCTTTTTTTCCAGATAGTTCAGCACAAGAGTAAATCAGACTATAAAGTGGAATGTGCTTTGGGACATGGCTACCTGTTATTAGCAAGATGCTAACACTGGGAATTTAGTGAAACTTTTAAAAAAATTAAGAAAAATAACCTGTGCTCTTCTTATAAGATCTAACCTTAGTCGTAACTTTATAAGCTTGCAAAATCATTTACAAATCCAGCAAATAACTTTGCTTCAACATAACTGTTTGCTTGGTTAGGTTTAAAGTACTAAAAGGAAAAAGGGTTTAGGGTTAGCACTGTGTAACAATTAGCCTCGTTTTGGATCGGTTTGGTAAACTTTGATCTTGCTTGAGCTTCCACAGACAACAGCTGGGTGTAAACTGGATGGTGATTGCCACATCATCTATGGGATAGCGTGACATCAAAGCAGCGTGACACAGCGGAGCCTGCAAATGGATTTAATGAAGAAGACAGTAAACAAAGGGCAAATATGTCCAGGATGTTGCGTTCGCTCTTCTTGGTTTGTTGATCACAAGAAGACTAGCTCTGTTTAAGAGAAGGCTGCAGGTCGTTGTAGCTTAGAATGAAGCTCAAGAAATCCACAGGCTAAACCGAGCATGTTTTGTGTTTGTCCATTATAAAAATGACTGCAGTGTGTCCAGCTCCTCCTTTTAGTGTCAGATCAGCAGGTCTGGCACCCCAACAGACAGGTATAGGAAAAGAGCAGTCCAGTAAGAATCGGTTATTTTGGCACTATTCCCAAATTTTCACTATGAAAACGGCAATAAATGTGTTCTGAACTGAACCGAACAAGAATACTGGTGGAAATGGGGCTTAAAAGCAATGTGCCCCATGTGTAATTTAACTCCTTATCGTACATGTGGCATTAACTTAACAAGCATCACAATAGAAGTCCAGCTCAAACAGTCAAAGTTGGGCAATTGGCTACAAACCTTCAAAATTGTCATTAGTCACAAAGAGCACACGCTGTGCTCAGAGTTTAAACTTAAAAGGCCTTCTGGCGTTCAAAGATTATAACTCAACACTCCACTGTATGATCCGTTTACCAGCTACCAAATAAAGTGCACACAGGAGAACCTTGCAAGGATATAACATTTTAGTATATTACAGCACAAGTGCACTTAAATGTTCCCAAGACAGCTCTGCAAAGGCATCGTCAGCGTAGTCTGCACAACAGGCAGTCTAACACTTAGTCTGGCTAGGCTTCCCGTAAGTAAATGGAGAAAGCAGCTGTACTGGACTTCGAGTAATGGTGCACAGTTACTGTAGCTGCAAGGGGAGACCAAAAAAAAAAAAAAGAAGTCAGATTTAAGCTGTGAAGTTTAACAAGTGGAAAATGTTCTGAGTCAAACAGCCCTTGGAGAAAGTTCCTTGTTTGGATATTGAACTTGGAGTCAGTCAGTTTTGACCTCCAAAGTTACTTTAACAGGTTGAGATCAGGGTTGTAGCAATGACTGAGACAATGGATTTTAAATGAAACTATCATTCATAGGACTTTCAATGGTTCCTGACCAAAAATAATCCTCCTGCATGATGCAAACCCAGACTCTTAAGATATGAGGCTTGCCATGGTCCAGTCAGTGGAGCTGCACATGTGTGACCCTGTCTAATGTGTTGATTCAGAGCTAACACAAGACACACGCCTCACTACACTAAGCTGCACGGGCAGACAAGTGCAAACACCATTCATCACCATGGCACTGGCTGGGGGACTTTTGGCCCTCTGTACACACTGCATTAGACCCCAGCATCTCACCCGTAAGTGTTCATGAAGAGGTTTTTGGCACAATAAAAAAGGCACTGGTGCAACTTAAACCAGGCCAGCCTACTAAGCTCACTCTGAAGAGAGCTACTACAGCAGCCAACAGTCCCACACTCTGCTGCCTTCCAAGTCTGAGCTAAACGGTTGTTACTTTTTTCCAGGAGTCCATCTGAAACTCTGAAGGCTTACAACACACTACCTTTCACAGTCAGCTTACATCACTGTTTGTTTGATCAGTGTGTGTAATAAAGTTCCCATCTGGTTTCCCCGGCAGAGACTCAGGCCAACAGAGGCGGGACATATTTGTGAAGAACCATAAAAGAAAAGACACCATGCATTAAAAGAAGAAAAAAAAACTATCTGATCCTACAAATTCTTAAATAGAACTACAGGTTTAAAAAGGAAACCCAAGCATAGCAAGCATGTTATAAAAAATAAAACTAAAGGGGAAAAACTAACCAGTTTAACAAGCCTGAGTGTGTAAAGCTTCAACTGATTTTACCTTTAAAATCTTTTATGGTCTGGAGTATGAATCTGTATGTAGAACTACTGTAGCTGTATATGTAAGCTTAGCTGAGAATTAACTGCATTGTGCAAAAAAAATGGATAGGAAAAGAAGCTAAAGTCAAGGTAAACTTGTGTTTAGACTGAGCAGTTTCCACAGCCTTGACTCACAGCTTTGAAATCCTGCCACAGTTTATGACTCCGGTTAGAAAAAAGGCACTCTCACCTAATTCATGCACAAACTATCCTACACAATAAAACAGGGGTTAAATCATCCATGTTTTTAAATCAGGTTTCTTTAACACCCCCCATACAACAGTTAGGGAGGCAATTTCCTTTCATTCGCCTACAAGGATTTTCTCTATTTTAATCAAATGTAAATACAGTGTCATGTTAACATTGTGAATGTTTGAGGTTTCCTCTCCATCTAGTGTAGTTTTTCCTCCAGTAATGTATTCCTCTCCTTGTTGGATTGTGTAAGCTGAAGGCTGGAACCCACAAGGGATCCCAGCAGAGCAAAAGCAGGTCACCTTTGACAAGAAGGAACTTTGGGATGTTACTCATAGACTCAGAGAGGTGAATAGTTTTATTCATTCAGCCCATGCTGGGCAGTAATTTATTCCAGTCAGCGACATTCAAATCTGTTCCAACCAGGGGCGTACTGGAGGGTAAAGCCACCCTCAGACAGTTTATCAACTTTAAAGGCTGATGTTGAGCTTTTTTTTTCCCTGTATCCTACAAATCCAAGTGTATCCCCAGATCATAGAAAGGAGATCATTTCAAATCAAATCAGAAGACCCCACAGTGGAGGTTTGAGTTTTCTGTTTCCATTTACTCCTGGCTAAAACGCCAATTTTACAGGACATGCCTTTATACATTGGTTTATAAAGCAAGATTCTCTGAGCACAGGAGTAAATGTGTTGCACGTTGATATCAGTACACTCTGAAAAAAACTCTTTGTGTGTATTGAGAGATGACACATCAGCCGTGGGATCTGCAGCTATGATAACTCTTGAACTACAAAAATGGGGCTTAAAGCCGCAGATGTGAGCAATTAGCGACCACACGTTTCATTAAGGTTGCTTAATGAGCCTCGGTTAGGATTAAGAAGGAGACAAAGAGACGCAACCAAACTCTGACATGCTAAATCTTCGCAGTTTTAGCCTTGAACAATAACGTTTATTTCACAAGACTTTAAAATAAATCCCAACCCCCTCTTGAACGAAGTAAGAGGGAATGAATGAGTTGGGAAGCAGACGGTCAAAACAGTCGCCTGTGTGAAGTTAACTTTTGGAGGAAAGTTGGTGCAAGTAAAACGCAGCCTATACACATATCTCCACAAACATAAGAAAATAACCGGAGCGTTTATTCATTTTAACCACTTATCATAATAGAAGATTTTAAACTTGCCTCTCTTTATCTCCGCAAGAGTTGTTCCCTATCGTCCTAAATCCACTCTTCGGACAAAAGTAGGATCCAAGAGGTGATTCCCCAAGTCTGGAGTTGCTCCTCAAGCACTTCCCTGCACTTTTTTTGTTTTACTCAAAAAGCCGTGCTAGATGAGGCTGGATGGGGCTCTCATCTGGATCTCAGCACTTTGAATGGAGCTGTGGATGGACATGAGAGTGCAGCAGCAGGGTCCGCCGGCCGGCCGTAGGGAGTGGCTAGAGCGGCGTCTCTGGGCTGGTCCAGCGTCCCCTAATCACCTCTAGTGAGGGGGAGGTGGGGTTGTGATGCTTTCAAATGTTGTCGGAAATATTAATGTTACATTTTTTGACACTCATTGTGAATCGCCAGTGTGTGAGCATTTGAAGATACACCACGCCAACTTTTAGCCTAATAGGCTACCTCCGATTTCTGTTAAACGTTACATTCAAACGGCACGACTCAATTGCATTAATCTTCCTAACCAAGAAATTTGACTTTCAAAAAACGAGACATTTTACTGATATGCGTTTGTATTTATTCAATTTAGACTTCGTAAAATTGGTTGTTAGCCAAGTTGCTGTGTTTGTTTTGAAGGGTAAACCAGTAGTCTACTTTGTTAAACCATGGACGAAAAGAAGCTCCAATGAGTTTCCTGAATCAGAGGAAAGATTTACGAGCTAAACGGTAACGCCACACTAAAGTTTTCCTTTCATCCCACTGATGGATGGATCCATCCAACAGCACAACATCCCCATCCTGTGTCTTGATACTAGATAGCAACGAGTCGTTGACTTTTTGTTTAATGACTTTTAACTTTGGGATTAGTTTGGTCCGTCATTAAAGAGAGTTAATACTCTTTTTCTCTGGTTGGACATTGTTCCTGTAACAAACATTTTGGAGGGTCAAACAATTCTTATTGTCTAGGCGACGCGCTAACCAACGGCACAGGGGGTTATATCATACAGATTTTATTTTTGTATCAAGCCCTTTGGCGAAATAGGCAGAGAGGAAGTGAACCTCCTATTCTTAGAATATTATAATAGCTATGAAACGCACCTGTATTGTGTTTTCTATCAGCTTATTATCAGTTTACCACAGTGCGTGAACTACACCCTCCCCACAGAAGTGTAATGACCCACATCTTCACCGGAAACGCGCATGCGTCAAAGCGTTAACGATTTCCTTTTCCCTGCTACTGCTTATAGTGGAGTCCATAGCTATTTGATTTTATTTCACGTATTGTTTTTGCTCATTAAGAGGATTTAGGTGAGTTGTCATTTGTTTTATGTAATGTATTGAGGGCTATGGTAATACATTTTTAGCTAATTGCAGCACTGCGTCATAGGCAATAAGAAAGCTTTATGCTAACAGTAGATAGATAGCTAACGCTTATGTTAGCCGGTGAAGTGAGACAATTTAACAACCCGTAGTGTCATCGTTTCTGCCACTTTGACGAAATCTCGCTAGAAAAGATCTAGGGAATCGTTTGTCACCGTTACACTGTCTGATAGATCTGCATCAAAGCAGTGAAAGCACGTTATAAACAGCGGTGGATAAAGGTAACGCTAGCTACTGGTGGTTAGCTTTATTAATCGACAGCTCTTATTTTAGCTCCATAAACCTTCGATTCGCATGTGGGTCAAATCCAGCTACTCTAATAACATGCTCCAGAATACACGTGTGTGACACAGAACAGCAGACGGTGGTCGGTGTAAGACTCGTTTCGTTGTTTTGTGTGAATAGAAGACACACATCACGACGTCGCGCTGTCTCGTAGGCAGACATGTATTGTTTCCGCCATTTTTAAAGCTTTTAATAATTGATTTTCTTCGCAGTAGTGAAACGCTTAAGTGTCCGGTCTGTATGGATCTCTTTGACTTTTCCCTTTCTTTCTTCCAGAGTGTCTTTTATGAGTAATCAAAGGCAGCAGAAGCCTACGCTTACAGGCCAGCGTTTCAAAACCCGAAAAAGAGGTAAAAACAAACTTTCCATTTCTGCCCATCAAAAACATGCTTTGCATCTACATCGGTATATTGTCACACTAGGTTCTTTATCAATTTCCAACAACACCCTTTTTCCCTTAAATGTGAAAGTACAGACATTTCTGTCCTTTATCTTCCTTGTTCACATTCTCAGATGCAGACATATTATTACATGTATTTTAATTGTAAGCCATGCTTAGTTGTTGACATATGAGATATTCAACAGATTAAATGGCGATTTTGCCCGCGGCACATTTCTGTTTCTGTCTTGCAGTAAATAAGAGTCACTCAAGAGAAGGGGGTCTGTTTTGCCAGTACCATGTGATACCATGTGATTAATTCAGGTACTTTTCTGTCAACAGATGAAAAGGAGAGGTTTGACCCCTCCCAGTTTCAGGAAAGTATCATACAAGGTCTGAACCAAACTGGCACTGATTTGGAAGCTGTCGCAAAGTTCCTTGATGCCTCTGGTGCCAAGCTCGACTACCGACGCTATGCTGAAACTCTGTTCGACATCCTGGTGGCCGGTGGAATGCTGGGTAAGAGGCAGGACAGATTATCAGATTTATTTGAATGAATGTGTGTCATTAGAATAATAATGTTTAGAAGCACCTTTCTATTCATCACAAAGCCTAATGCACCTGTAGACACAAAGTCATGGAAAGTAAAGATTAGATCAAATAAGATTCCAAACATTAAGAGCATGTGTTACTTTTCAGCCCCAGGAGGGACCTTATCAGATGACGTGACCCCCACTGAGTTTTGTCTCTTCAAAGCAAACGAGGACATTGAGACCATGCAGGCATATGCACAGGTAAGTGTTGTTGTCGAGAGCTTTTTCTTTTAGTCAGTACAGATAATACAACAAATAAATAAACTTTTTTTTTTTTTTCTCAATAAATGTCCTCTAGGTCTTTAACAAGCTCATCAGGCGTTACAAATACTTGGAGAAAGGATTTGAGGAGGAGATCAAAAAGGTTTGTTTTCAGCTCGAGGCGTCTTCACAGGAACACACAGTGCCTGTTCTGGTCACGAGTCGAAACTCATGAACATTATTTTCGCAACGGAAAGACATTCACTTGAGCATATTGTATGTCTGACTCAGTTCAGCCTACAGGATTGTGTTGATGTGTTTGTTCTTCGGCAGCTGCTGCTGTTCCTCAAGGGCTTCACAGAGTCTGAGCGCAACAAGCTGGCCATGCTAACAGGGATTCTGTTAGCCAACGGCAATATCTCTGCATCCATTCTCAGCAGCCTCTTCAACGAGAACCTTGTCAAAGAAGGTACCCAATTATCTGCCTCGTGGGCGTCTTGGGTTTTTTGTTGTTCTGCTTTTTTTTTTCCATAGGCAGGAGAAGTTGGGCCCAATGAAGTTTAAAGAAGGATCATTTTTAAATTCATTATAAAGCATTTGCTCACCTCTTTCGTAGAAGGGGTTGTCTAACAGTTAACAATTATCAAACAGAACAGAAGAATTGTGTATTTACACACTGTATGCCATTTTAAAGGCGTATGTCCCACTGTGGATTGATGAATAGATAATTATTGATGCCACTATGAAGACTAACTTTCTGATTTTACATGTTCAAGAAGGCTAGATTTAAACCCAACTGCTCTGGCGCGCTCCCTTCGTAGCATTTTAACTTTGTCAGCACTGACTGAAACACAAACGCAGATGCATACAAATGCAGTAGTTTTCATTCTTTTCTTATTGTTTACAGAACTTACTCTCCACACAAATGCAAACAAACAAACACACAAAAAACCCAACAACAGATCAGAAGGTTTACAAAAGTCAGAGTATCAAGGGGATCAAACACAGCAATACGCCGACAGCACATTAAGGCCTCGGAGTGCCCCCTGAAACTCCAGTCCATGCTAGGCCACTACGACCACTCCGAAGAGCCTGAGCCCCATCGTCTCCAATATAATTCTAGAAAGGGGTCCCAGATCTGAAAGAACATAAATGGTTTATCATAATAAATTGTGTTGAATAAAGAAAGATGTAGCCCCTAATGAACAGTGTCGTAATATTTACTGAGGAGCGCGTTGGCCAATTCAGTAACAGAAATCATTTGAAAACGGGTTCAAATATAAGGTGGCTCTTCTGTTCTGCAGCTTGTATTTGGTGATCAGCCCACACACATTGATATACATCAGCAGCATGCATTAACAACAGCAGCAACACCCACTACTTAATTTGACATCTGCACGAAAGCTAAATAAATGAAGCTCTCAGCCCTGATGAAGATGATCCTGTCAGGAGTTGTTAGCTTCGATTTGCTGACAGAGTTACCTCCCGCTTGTTAAAGGGGGAAAAGAGGAAACAAAATCCTAGATGGAAGGCTCCTGCTATTTAATTTACTTTTTTTTTAAACTTTCTCTGAAATGTTAAGTTTAGAAATAGATTAATATTCAATACACCTGTGCTCCAAGCTAACTCTGTCGTCTGCATCGTTGTTGTTTTTTCCCCCGTTAAAACCTGTCTAATCGCATCCTGTGGAGTTGTTTACCAAAGTATTACTCAGGCCCAACTTCATCCTGGCAGGTCTGTTAGCAACAGCTGACTCCCATTTTTTTGCATTTGTTCAGGTGTTTCGGCAGCCTTCGCTGTAAAACTCTTCAAATCCTGGCTCTCCGAGAAGGACATCAGCTCCGTTTCTGGCAGCCTCCGAAAGGTTGGCATGGACAACCGGCTCATGGTGAGAATGACATCTTCAAATATCTCTTTCGTAGGCTAAGACGCTCGTGTGGGTTCAAATGTCTGTTTGTCCAAAGAGGGCGAAATGAAAAGACGTGCAGGGATTTCAGAGTTGCAACCTGTAGTGGCTCGCAGAACTCGGGCAATTAATGAACAAAGGCTTTTTTAAAATATTTTATAAAGCATGTCTAGCCGGGGTCTGCCTCAATATTTGACTGTGTGCTTTTTTTTTTTTCCCCCCAGGAGCTATTCCCCGCCAACAAGCGTAGTTGTGAGCACTTCTCTAAGTACTTCACAGATGCCGGGCTCAAGGAGCTCTCGGACTTTGCCAGAAACCAGCAGTCCATAGGGGCTCGCAAGGAGCTGCAGAAAGAGCTTCAGGAGCAGATGTCACGTGGAGACCCGCTCAAAGATGTAAGTCTTGTTAAGTTTCTTCAGCTCCCTCCACATTAACAGAGTCCCCTCTCGTTTACTGCGCCCCTGAGGATGGCGACTTGTGAAGCTCTCCTGCGAAGTCTGAATTCTTCAATCCCACAGTCTTCGTCAGACCTCACTCTCAGTTAGAGAAGACCGGCTACTCCCTGGAAGATCTGATGCCATGCATCGAGGATCTGCACCGACTTTACCTCAATGCTCCTCAACATACCCAGCAGTCTGTTCGGGAAAAGTACAAGGGTGCCAATTACTGTGACGTTTCCCTCATCGATGCTTCCACTAAATTAACGCTGCACTGACTTCTCCCCCTCCTCCTGTCCATGTAGAGTTGTTCCCCTGTCAGTCTTGTGTATTCCTCTCAAACGAGTATTGATATATTAATTGTGGCACTGTCACAGAAAATTTAAAGTGTGAATCACACTCGGTGCCTTACCTACACATACTTCAAATTTATTTTTCTGTTGTTTAATTCTGTACATATTCAACAATGTCTGGAGATTACTGATGCCAAAATATCCCGTCGGGAAGTGCCATTAAAAGTTACTTCTTATCAGGGCAGCAGATCAAAATCCAATTCGTAGTCGCAACAGATCAGATCGATTTTATGGCAAGAATACAGTTGTTCTCAGAAAATTTCCACAAGACAATTTACAAATGTTCTTATTCCAACCGTGCGCCGGCCATGGTTTGTCTGCTCTGCAAATAATGTCTGTTCCGTCTGTGTGCTCGGGTCTTCCAGATCATCGCCTATGTCCGAGAGGAAATCAAGAAGAACAACATCTCTGAGCAGACGATGATTGGACTAATTTGGTCCAGCATTATGAGCTTGGTGGAGTGGAACAAGAAAGAGGAGCTGGTCACAGAACAAGCCATCAAACATTTAAAGGTAATGCCCCTCATGCACGGCTCTCTTGATCCTTGACTTAGTGGCAGTCTTGAGCACACGCTCAGAAAAGAGAGATCTAAAGAAACCTCCGGATTTCTCTCTAAAAGTGTGCGTTAAGGGTGTTTTAAAATCAAGCCCTGCAGTTGGCTTTGAACTCTAAAGAGAGAGAGAAAAAAGATCTATTTACTAACCCAAAACCACTCCACCAGCAAAGTGGAAGAAATCCGAGAATTATCAAGAATGTTGTTTTTTTTCTGTCCTCTGACATAAAAATGATTAGTTTACAACTCTTATGTTCCCTGTTCTACGTTCTCAGCAATACAGCCCACTGTTGAAGGCTTTTACCTCCCAGGGCCTCTCTGAACTGACTCTCCTGCTGAAGATCCAGGAGTACTGCTACGACAACATCCACTTCATGAAGGCTTTCCAGAAAATCGTCGTACTGCTCTACAAAGGTGAGACCAGTGCGAACGTGAGGCTCCTTTTTTATAATTTCTTAAAGCATGAAGAAGAAGAAAAAAAAAAGTAATTGTCAAAGTATCGTGGGACGCTACGAGTGAATCAAACTGAAGCCAGATTGTCAGCGATTACGTTAGATAAAGGTTTGAGACTTGACTGTGTACCTGCCTCCAGTATGTATTTCTTATTTTTCCGAAGCACCTGTAGCCACAGCCTCAGCTTGAATGGGATATTTACATGTTATTTTCTTCTTCTTCTTCTTTTTTTTTTTTTTTTTAAAGCGGATTGCTTGAGTGAGGAGGCAATTCTTAAGTGGTACAATGAAGCCCATCTTGCCAAAGGAAAGAGCATTTTCCTGGAACAGATGAAAAAGTTTGTTGAATGGCTGAAGAACGCGGAGGAAGGTAAGCAATTCACAGCCACCCTGTTTTTTTGGGGGGGGGTTTCTGTCTGTGTGAGAGACTGTGTTTCTCGTTCTTCCTGCCGTAGCCACCCTGTAGGCTGTCACAATACAATACCCATTTGTGCCGTATCTCATTTGTGCTGAATAACTTGCTGTTGTGTCTGATTCTGTATCCACTGTATTCGATGCCTCCCCCCTTGTCCCACTTCCTCGTGTAAATGACATTGTGGCTGATCTTTGAAGTGCATCGATGTAAGAGCAGAATGCTGACTGAGGTTTTCTTTCTTCCAGAGTCTGAGTCTGAGGAGGAGGAGGCAGACTGAGGACCTCTAGCTAAAACCACCATCTTAATACATATTTTTACATTAACATAGCATTAGAAGTCTGTCTTTATTTGCCCCCGCCCCCTGCTCTACTCCCTACCTCCTCATATCTAGTTAAACTGTAATGTAAGGGCTTTCAGAAATTTGAGTTTGACCATCTTTACATTCTGAGTCAATACTTGTTCTCTTCTTTATTCCCCTTTGGGAGCTGGTCACAGTGCCACATTTAGCTGAATAGATCGTAACCCCTTTCGGGTGGCAAAGAGGGATTTTTTTTTTTCGATAGACTGTTCCCTTTAAAATTAGACAGTTTAGAGACATATTTCACAGCTATTATATTTAGTCATGGAGCTCTTATTTCCCAGAGGCCCATCTGTGTAACCATGATATCTTTCTCCAATGAAAGGCAAACTATTTTGTAACCAAATGTTACATTTCTGCCAATCACATGACAGTCTTTCAACTTTTGCCATTTTTTTTTATTTTTTATTCTGTATACATAATTGGCGATGGAGATGTGCCATTTCAAACAGCAATGGTTCTGGATGCATCGCCACATGAAATGAAACTGGATGATTCAATACGTCTTCTGTAAGAGAGCCAGTCTAGCATTGTACCCCTTTCCTTTACCATACAGTTTGACTTTTTCAAAATAAATTCAAATCAATGGTTTTCATTATTACTGTATTTACTGCTGTGTTTTGCCTCATCAAACAGTCACTGTGGTATGAGCATAAATGTATGAACTGTTAGGAGCTATTACATGGAATTAGTGAAGTTTGAGTTATATACACACAGCTAATCATATGGAAACGTTGTTGTAGAAAATTCAGGTTACTCCATCTGCTGTGTCACAGATCAGAGACTGTTGCAGCGGGGGGAAAAATCCAGTGGTTAAACTCTTCAAGCCTCACCTAATCAAGTAATCAAGAAAGGCAGCGTAGCATGCGTGACCTGAGGTGCAAACAACCGTCTCATTCACCTCGCTACTATCCCACTTTAAATGGTAATTATGGCTCAGTCAGGCATGCAAAAATGAGAGTGAGATGGTGATTCAAGATGTTATGAAAACGAAGGTCCATGCACATTCATTACTACAAGTCATTTTACAAAGTCTAAAGAAACGGGTCATTCATATTAATGCTATGCTGCGGAGAACGTTCAGAAGTTTTGAGTTCCTATTTAAACCTTAATGTCTGCCTGGTCAGGAAACTTCATTTTCATTCCAACACAGATTTCTATATTTCACACTTACACAATATGTCAGCAGGCTCTAGTGTTGAAACAAAAGACTCTTATCTTGTTCCTGTTGGAAAGGTTTATTCATGCATGCTGGTCCATGTTTTTGTATTCTTCCAGAGGAGAGGTATCCACTGCATCAAAAGAGAGTTGCCAAGGCCTCAAGTGCACAGAGTGGCTGTGATTAGAGGTGCAATAAACAAGTAAACGTAAAGCTCAATGATGAATTCAACCATTATCACCTGGGTTCATCACTCTATGACCCTGCTACATAGAGTGGGGTCATGTAATACTGGAAGTCAGCATGCATATTACAAAGGGCTACATTACAGTACAGCACAAAGAGCTTTGTTGACTGATAATTGGTTTCACGTAGTACCAACAGATGGCAGTAAGTCCTTAAGAGAAGCCGCCTCCTCATATTACGTCTCTCACAGTTTTAAGAGTCAAACTCAAACAGAAAATGCCATTTTGAAGAAACCAGATTCGAAAGTATTCGACACAGTCACAACTACAAAGTATCTGACACGAGTTCTTTCTCTACCTTCCTGTCCCGGGAGGATTTGTTTGCTTTTTGGTTTTATTTAGTCGTTCTAAAGAACATGAAACAATTTGGGAGAGTGACAAGCTAGCAGGGGACGACACGGCCGCTTTTAAGATCTGTATGTGAGAGCGCGCGCACATTTAAGCACGTGCAGTGCTGAATGGCAATGACATTCCCCCCCCCCCCCCCCGCCCCCTTCCTGTGTAAAGCATTGGCATTGCCATCTCGGTGGGACTGTTATCAGCTTGTTGCCAGCACTGCCTCTCTACCGCACGCACACACACACACACACACACACACACACACACACACACACACACACACACACACACACACACACACACACACACGGCTCCTCCCCGCGTGTCATTTTGCACAGGCACTGAGCATAGCTTCATACTGGAGAAAGCTGTTGGTATAATGAGCTGTGCACCCTCTGTCCTGACACATCTGTTTGTTTTGCACATTTGCCATTTTAGCAATTGCCTGCTGCTGGATACACCAAAGGTATCCCATGGCTTACCTGCTTGTTTTTTTTTCCTTCTTTTTTTCCAAGTGGATCTCTAGGCATGACAAATTTCAACCCCTCTCTCAGTGACACTGAGGCCAGAGGTGTCGGCATCCCCTCAAGTGACTTTTTAAACATGTTTTTCTTTCATCATCCTGAAGCAATCAGGGGGAAAAAAAGTAATCATTTTGTTCATTGGTGAGAAAACCATGTCAGAGGAAAATAGAAGAACAGAGCATTGACTTAATTCATTTTTGAAATATTCTGTCTCAGTAAGACTTCGTGCTTGAATTGAACCGAGCGGTACAATGTGCCAGGATATGCCAGGGGAGTTGTGGGGAGCAATTATTCTGGATTTCACACTGCGGCTTTGGTCAGTAAACATGACTCAGACTGCAATGCAGAACTCATCTGAATAATGTCACAAAACAGAGAGAGGGATGTGGTAACATTTTTGTTAATTTGAATGAGAAGACTTTGGGGATAATTAAAGCTTTCAACTAAAAATACCCCACTACCCTACCCCCATACCACTACAGAATGTGCTGAGCACAAAGGATACACTGCTTTTGTTTTGTGCAGAATGAAAGCGATACGTGTTTGCTTTGCATTTAAAGCGGTGTTGTGACACATCCCAGATTTTTTTTTTCTGCTCTGCTGCTTTTGTATTTCTAAGAGACCACCCTAATGCTATACGGCTTAGCACCCAGGTGAAATATGGAAATGAGGATCAACATGTTGACTCACTAAATGCCGCCAGTTTGTCCTTGGATCAACTCACGCCAAACATCCTGCAATGCAACCCTCCCCCCAACCTCCATGCAGTCAAATTATGGACAACTGAGCACCTCTGTGACAGGAAAGAGAAGCTAAGCCCTTAAAACCATGAGGGCTGAAGAGTTTTTTGGTTTATAGGCTGACAGACGCTGCTATCTGTCAGCTGTCCCCACTCAGCTCCTGTTGGTCTCTCTCTCTCTGTCCCCGGAGGAAGTGCTGCCATCCTCACCAGCTTTGTCTCCTCAAGCCAGTCAGCACATAGCTGCCTTTTCAGTGTTGAAGCCTGGAACCATTATTCTCAAGGTTATTCATCATGTATAATGCTCCTGTTAGAAGCAGCTTAATTAAAGATGACAACTATAGGTCTGAACTTTTAAGACCTGCCTGCTGCCCGAGTCAAAGTACAAACTGTTCCATCTTATGCTAAGGCTCACTCTACCTCATTCTGTGCTCTCTTTATGGTTTTGGGCATCCTATGTTGAATTTTTATAAATCATTAAAAAAAAAAAAGTTAGTACAGATTTTAGTGTCAAACAACATTTAGGAATGACCTCTGGTTTTTATGTTTCCGGGTCTGAATGTATAATGTATAATGACGGCCAGATTATCTCGATCTCCTGGATAGTGTGTGATAAACTTCAGCTATTTGGTCACTGAGAATCCCTATGCATTGGATTGTTTTTCAATGAACACAGACGGAGACAAAAAAATTCATGGAGTCATTCGGAACAAAATGATCCACAAAGGTAATAAACTAAATGGTTTCAAATACTTTCCAAGTTAGCAGATATTGATGTTAAATGCACATTTTGTTGTACTGAGCCAGAAACAACGACACATTATTTTTCTTACTGCTCCTCCACCTTAGTGATTGGAGAAAATGTTTTTACAACAAAATCAGCCCATCAATAAAAGTCATAACTGAAGATATGAACACTACATTTAAATCTAAATACAAACATTTAAGGTACATATTCAATCTTATTCTCCTCGGTAGATTTTACAGATATTTTTACATGCATATATATTTTTAAGGATTCTTTTCAGGCTTTTTATGCCTTTATTTTGAGACTGGACAGTGGCTTGAGTCTGTAATCACAGAGAGAGAGAGAATGTTGGAATCAAACCTTGGCCGTCCACTTGGAAGGCTCTGTCCTCCGCACATGAGGCGCATTCACCGATCCATCGAATGCTTGTATTTTAACATATAGTCAATATGATACAATGAACTGCATGAAAGCGTTTGAGTAGGGCATTTGTCTGTTTATTAAATTTGGTTAGGTTGTTGAGATTGTTTTTCAACCCTTTCCTTTACTTCATGTATACATGAAGTTTAGATAAAGTTTCCTATTTCCTATACTTATACTTATCATACTTTTGCTGATATATTTTCCCTTCGATCTTTATGATTTGCTGATTGTCCAATTCAAGCAAGAAATTTGGAAATTAGAAAAAGAAATAGATGTGACATGCAAAACTTGTAACTTAAAGGAAGAATATGCCACTTTTTGATCCAGTAGATGTCGCCCTTGAGCACCAGAATGAAACTAAAACAACCCGAGCTGCTTTGTTGTGGTAGCGCTAGTACTACTTCAGATTGCATGTAAATTTACACAAAATGACCATACTCTAAAAATGCTTACATGACATTCAAATACAGTACAATATGTTTGTTTTTGTTTTTTTTCCACTAGACCCTCATTTAAACAACTGTTACACACGAGGGGATGAGCTGGCCGGCCTCCAGACTAATATTCAGAGGATGTACTGGATTTCTGCTATATTTATACCTAAAATGTCAAACATTCAGCCTTTAAAGACCTACGTTTTTGCAGCTTCACATATGTTTCTTCTAGACGTGTTACAGTATGTAGTCAAATCTGATCTGAAAGGCAACGCAGGAAGTTAAAAATCTCATGAACATTTCTGTGTAGTGTAAGTTAAAGTCACGTCCTTTTGGTCACATTGAAAGGAAGACGCATCATGCGCCCGCTTTTCAGATCTTGTGGCTGATGGCAGAGATGCATTAAGAAAATGACTTTGCTCTCCTTTGAAGAAATCAAACAAGACAGCTAAACAAACAGGAGACTCAAAAAGGTTAGCACTACAAAATTGAGTGAGAGGAGCTATAATTGAAATGGTGAAACGTGCAAGTTGTGCAGACAAGGTTTAGAGAGCTGGTGGTCACCATAGCCAGAAATAATAACATCTTTACTCTTTAAAAGCCCCTCTCCCAGCTTATGGGGACCACACTCAATGTGTGTAATGGCCTGGCTGTGAGAGTCAAGGGATTTAGCAGCTTGACTTGAGTCAACACTGAGGTTTCATCATCACAAACATCATTACTTTCCCTTGGCTTGTCCTTTTCCCTCTTCAGTGTCTCGGGTCTGATGGCTGTGTACAAATGACTGGGAGCAAAGGATGGATGGCCCAGTTTGATAAAGAACAAGCGACTCACGGGTGGGCTATATTCTGGGAACCTGCACGACTTTGAATCCATTTCTAGAGGAAGAAAAAGCTCTTGAGACGGCTTGGAGAGAAAACAGCCTGAAACATGCAGCTCTCAATGCTTTTTCAAGAGTTTCCACTGATTATTTTTTACATCTAATCATTGTCATCGGGGCTTTTCAGGCTGCTGGCGGAGGTACTGTGAGTGCAGTGAGTTGGAGCAGTGCAAGACATGGAAGGGAAGGGGTAGGCACTTTGACAGAGCTCTCTTGGGAATACCAAAGCTACATCACAACACTTTGGCTGTGACAAACCGCGCTGATAACTTGCAAATGGAATGAAAGTTTGCATCTCCAGAATGTTTTTAACGAGCCTCCCTGGAGTGTGGAATAATGACTCTGGAATGGAGAGATGGAGTGCGAGTGTTGGGTCTGCACGAAGCTCTTGGTTTTTCTCTTGCCCGTTTATGCACCAGCGGCTCCAGGGACTGAGACAGGCTGTGCTAAGACATGAAAAAGCCTCGACAAAACTGTTTGTTTTTGTAAGGAATAGTAGAGTAGGGCGGAGGAATCCACTTAATATTAAATACAGTTACTACTTTTTTTGTCTCGTTATTTGGAAATTATGAAATAAATTTAAAAAACATCCAAACAAATATTTCTTTTTAAAAAGATGTAATATGCAAATTACACTACTCATCCAAGGAAAGATTGGATAAGTAGCAGAAGAAGATTGAACAGTGTTTTCAAGGTTTGAGTGTTGAGCTCCTCTGCGTATTTACAAAGGAAGTGTTGTGACTACATTTTAAATGAAGAGATTTCATCTTGTGACACTAATTTCTTTTAATATTTTTTCTTCTTTGGTACGAGATTAATGTTTCCTATCAAGGAGACTTCATTTTAAAGTCACTGACCTTTGATTTTATCATTAAGTTTTGTTTTTTTTTTAAATTAAAAACCCATTTTGCAAAAGATAAAGGAATCACCTTCCTTCGAAAGGGAAATTCAGTGATAGTGGAAAAAAAAGATGAAAAAATAAATAATTGGATCTGAATATAGTGTGGGAATAAATGTCACATTATGTTCCTGTTTGATTTAGTTTCCCTTTATTTGTAGCGCCACTTCATGACAACTGTTATTTCGACAACATGTGTAAAAGACATTAATCTTTGTTATATATTATCGCAATGTAACATTTAGCAAAAGTTACAGGGGCAAGAAAAAAACAACTACTTTTTAACATGCAGAAATCTTGGGCAAATCCGGGCTCATGACAAAACAGCCTTCTACAAAAATTGGTTTGAATTGGTTGTTGAGGCAGGCTGTTGGGGCAACTGGAAGTTCAGGGTCCGATCCCATCTCCAGCAGCTACATGTCCAATGTGTGAATAGGTAACTGTGAGCTGCGGTGTTAAAGGGCTTCATACAAGCTCAAGTAAGTTTACCATTTATTGAACAATAGTCATCATGTTTTAGGTAACGTTTTCAGGCTTTGTTGTAACTGTGTGAGACACCTTTCTCTTTTTGACACTGACTTCTCAACTCCTCGTAACATTATTCACAAGAACACAGAGAGTCACCTTGTTTCACAGAGTGTGAGGAGAAATCCATCAACAAATATTTTCTGTTTGCTTTCTTATCCTTTAAAAAAAACCATTTTATAGTCTACAGCCCATCCTTGGATGCATTGAATGTATCTCCTTGTTGAGTTTCTGGGCTAAAATTTAAACTCCACACTATAAACTGGTATTAAAATATAATTCAATTCAATTATTTTAGTGTTATACATCCAATCATAGAATAATTCTTACAACACTGTACCGAATCAATTCAACCACAGTTAAATACTCTGATTCTGTTTTATTTTACCAACATGATTAAACTAAAGCCTCGTTTAATTATGCTGCATAAAAAACCTTGAGTACTAGATAATCAGAATTAAAATTTAGTCTGATATTTTTCTATTATTCATCTCAAAACTGAGACATTTACAGTTTTACAGCAGCAAAGGACAGGACTGTTAACAAGAGAAAATACAATGAAATAAAATTTTAAAAAAATAATACAAGCTACAACTTCCTACTTTTCTTTGCTCCATGGTCAGGCGTGCTGAGCGAAGGTGCCAAGTTGAGCTATAGATACCAAGCCAGGGCTGCAGATGAAGTTTAATTTTTCACTTCCTTCTGTGGTGGCTTGATGTTCCACTAAAAAGAAGGATTTTTCAGCCTTCAAACCTCTATGGTAAAGTCACACCATTGTGTAAGTAATTATTTGAATAATAGAAGTATGAATTACTGTGAAATTGAAGGACAGAGGTACTAATACAAAGCTTTATTATACGGTCTGTCTACTGATGGATTTCTTCACACCTTTTTGAAACAATCAGTCTTTCCTCCCCAAATGTGGCACTTGGGATCCATGTGAGTATACTAGGCATGTGCTTTTTGGATGATGTTAAGTCAATCTCAGCTGTAGAAGTACAATAACCCCTCTCATGCGTTACCAATGGATATGTGTGTGAGGCAGGAGGCATGCAGAACATGGAGTTAAGTTTTGAATTTGTATTGTAGTTAGAAGCAGAATCTTCTGCCTCTGATCCACCAATGCGACTCCAAATTCAACACTATTCATTTCATAATTTACAATTCAAAACTGATGAAAAGAGTGAGAGTCACATTTCAAGCCTTCAGGAGTTTTTTTTTTATTTGTTTGTTTTTCAAAGGCAACTTTAAATCTAAAGGCTTCTTCAAAAGAATTGGAACTGACTGTCGCACAGCAAGAGTACCTGAGCCTGGAGTGCTCGTAGCTTTTAAGCTTTTTCCAGTACACGTTGTGGACCAAGGACATTCAGCCCTTTATAGACAAGCAAGAGAAGCTAAGTGGTAATTCTAGTTTGTGTCGGAAACCAGTAGGCTTCCCAACAGTGATTTGAAGAAAGGTGTCAGGTTTTCCATTTTCTAGGTCCCTGTTAGAGCCACCCCACAGTGAAGGCCATTACAGTCAGTTTAAAACAGACTGCTGGAAATGAATGATTTACAGCTTTGTGTTATTCTTTATTTTCATGCATTCACTTCATCTGCACACATTGAAACTATTGCATTTAACTTACTGGCCGTGATTCATTTTCTCAAATACCACGTTCAAACAAAATCAAGCGTCCATACAGACACTGATCCTTGGTCTTGGTTGCGATTTAAGCATCTTATTATACCTCCTACTGCAGAAAAAAAGGAAGATTTATTGTGGAAAAAAATATCATTAAATTGAGACATGAATACAGTACATTATTGAAAATAGCTTCATCTTATTTTTGTCCTTTATAATTTTGTTAAAAAAATGTGGTGGTTTAATTACTTCCTAAATGGAGTTAAAGACAGTCTGTAATGGAGAGAGGGAGTGCACAGGGGCCGCTGTGGAGCAGGGGTAAAGTCCGTCGTCTCTCAATCAGAAGCTTTGGCGTTCAAGCTCATGCAGCCACATGTCCGGCGTGTCCTTATTGGGCACGACACTCAACCCCAAGTCGCTCATTCTGCTTTGTTGGAGGTGTATAAATGTTCATGAATGTCATTGGTTAATACTGATGACCACTGTCCTCTGCTATCAGTGTGTGTAAGGATGCATGACCTGCTGTGTAATAGTCAGAAAACTAGAGATGCAAATGTTACCAGTAAAAAAAGAAAATCACAAATTGCAATTGTAGAATCTATTCATTACACATCTGGAAGTGCATTGTTTGTTACAATTGCTCATTGTTACAATTATAAGCTTAAATATAAATGTTACCATTTAACCTGGTTAGAAATGAAATGAAGGTATAAAATAACATTTAATGGTAGGGAGAGCAGGGTAATGTGATACACTTTTTACATTTGCTCCCCTTGAGCTGAGCTAAAATAATATATCAGTAAAATTAACATATTTCCCGTTAATTCAGGATGTTTCCTACCTATGGAAATAATCAGAATGTCTTTAGGTCAAAGGTCATAGAAATATGATTGTTCTTAAGAAAGTGGTCATGCGTTTCACTTTACCCCACCATCGGGGTAAACTGAGACGGACAAGAGAAATCAATGGGGTAAAGTGAACCACTTTAAAATTACCGTTGTAGCAATAAAAACTAGACTGACAACCACACATTCCCAAACTAATGTTGGACTAGCCACAGAATCATGGGAATTGGTCATATAAGCATTTTTTTTAATGTTTGAAAATGATCAAATAAAACATAATTAATTTGAAATGTTTTAATTAACAATCACAGTGTGGGGGTCATCACAGGGCAATCAGAACCAGCTTGTGCAGTCTTGGCGTCAATTAAGCATTTTTTAAACAATAAAAGCTTTCCAAAGTAGGCTACTTTAAAAATAAATGAAATACAACATAATGAGTCAAAATATATTAACCTTCACAGTGTGGGTATCAGAACAACTGGTGTCTAGTGATCAGCATGAAGGGCGATCAACACCAGCTAATAGCCTACACAGCCTCTGGGTCAGAACATGGACGCATAGTCAGAACCAGCTTGTACAGTATTTGGCCCAGAACATAGGATCATCAGAACCTGTTAGGTTAGCCTTGGACTCAACAGACACAGGCTGGATAAAATAGGCCTCATACTCTGCAGACAGATAATGTTTCACTTTACCCTGTAGCATTTGTCTCACTTTTCCCCATAGCCACTTTTTTTTTATTTTTAGAAAGAACAACCTCTCTAGCGATTCAGGCTAATCTTTGACTGGCATCAAGCACATGCTGTACATGTTGGAAGTTCATCAACTTGTATGATATAAGTTTTTCTACCTGAAGCTATTTGCTATGGCGCAACACTTAATAATGTTCTCAGCAAGAAACTTTACTTTTACATGTCAAAAACACATTTTTGTGAAAAAAACCCCATACTAATCAGTGCACCAGCTCCAACTTCTTCTCACTGGCAAGTGTGGATTGGCAGGGACTTAAAAATATAATGGTCACATGACCGCAACTGTCTTCTGTTGCCTAGATACAGGGGGTGTCTCACATTGTCCGCTGTCCCACATTAACCTGCTCTCCCTAGGTGGTATGGAGTTGGAGATTTTTAAAATTTCTAACACATCTGTTAAGTTAATTGTGTCAGTCTGGTGGGCAGGCTATAATGATAACATTTAAATTACATTAACTTTTTAATCTATATTTATTATCGATAAATTATACTAAACCATTTTTAAAATTTTACAGGCCTATATAATTTACACAAAGGAAAAATCACGAGGTAAATACACTTATTCCATTTCACCTCGAGAATACAGTCATGCGACTTTTATCACTGTCATGTCTGTTTGCTTTCTAACTGAAGCTAGCAGCCATTAAGCTTAGGTTAGAAAACACAAAGTAAAAAGATGTAAAAGGCTAACTGGGATCTGTTCAATTTTAAAGGGTCCCTGGTTTAGCAACAAGGATATGTTGAACATAATCCACAACTCACCCAAAGCTTGTGGCTTTTCAAACGTCCTTTTTGTAAAGATTAATCAGCAAAAAAGTAAGAAGTTCATAAGCGAGCTTTAGTGTGACGGTAAATGAAGCCAAATTGCTTTTTTCTGCTCACTTGGAATATTCACCTGAATAAAACGCGTTACATCACAAAGCAACCAAAAAGTTATCGCCTGGATAACTTTCAAACTTATCAAATCTGGAAATACATGGTAAATTTAAACAGATACTGTATCATGGGACACCGAAAAGCAAGCAAGATAACTTTTCAAGTTCTACTAAATATTTTGAATTTGATTGTTTACAACTACCATCCATATTGATGATTCAGTCACATTTCAAAGATCATTTTGTAATCCTGTTTTGTGGAATTAGCCTCCACATTAATGGGTCTCATGGATAAAACCATGTCATACTAAAATAAATACATATTTCATTATGAGCTGAACTTTTTGTTTGTGTTTGGTAAAAAATGGATTCTCGCCTATACCTGACTCTGAATGAACCTGTGTGCTATAGCTTATCAAAACAGGGCCTTTATAAATCCTGACATTATTTCAGTGTCTACGTAGCATTGTGTCCTTGGTCCTCCCCTGCTAAAGGTAGTCATGTTTCAGGACGTTTTGCCATTCAGTCCAGCTGACTTGGACTGTTCTTGTGAGATAATACACTTAAACTGTCACGACTGAGGCTGAACCCAAACGCAGACCAGACTGATAGTGTCAAAAAATTATTCAATTTTGAATAAGCAGGGGTACTGTAGGTGTCCAGGGCTGAGGGTGAGGCAATGAGCAGGAGGTGGCCAGCTGGCAGGCTAGTTGGTGGTTGGCTTTGTAGGGTGTGGAGACAGAAACCAGGAGTCAGTGGCTTGGCAGGTAGGCAAAAAAGGACTTCTTGAAGTTAGTAAGCGGTGCAAACTGAAGCTGGACTTGTAACCAACAAACCGTGAATGGTACAACGATCCGGCCGAGACTGAGTGTTGGAGCAGGGTTCTTGTAGGTGACGATGATTGCGGGCAGGTGTGTTGATTGAAGATCGATTGCAGGTGAGCAGAGTGAAGAGGACAGAGTGGAAGGGGGGAGAGGAAAAGAAAATGCACCAAGCACTTAGCACTCACATAAATTCTGAGAAATAAAAAAAAAAACACACACACACAGCTCATGCAATAGGAGTCCAGGAGCAGCACATAAACCAAATGCTAGAAAGTAGCTAAAACACATCTGTTACTGTCTAAGTTTATCAATACTATGGTCTTCATTGAATTTGGCTTGGACTGTAACATTACAGTCCAATATGTTAGTTTTGATATTCATCCTTTTGCATGATGACTTACAACAGGACGACCAAAAAATAACCGTCGACCCAATGGCTAACAACAACCTGCGCTACATCAGTCGTTTGAAGAGTAGTCTGTCTGTAAATGAGAGATGCATTATAGCAGGTTGTACATCAGTATAGAAATGACTAACGCAGTAGTAGTTATCTCAAAGATTATGAATCATCACAACCATGAGAGGTCATAAATGGTGCATGCACACATGTAAAAAAGGATAATTGATCCATTGATGCGATTGAATTAAGACAGACAGATAATCACAAACATTAAAACACACTCACACAAGTCCAAAAAACGACTCCCTCCTGGTGCATACCGAGCAGACATGATTTACCAGTGAAGCAAAGCAAGGGTCTGAGATTTTGTTATCTGTTTATTTAAGACCGGTCAAAAATCAAATATGGCAACCCGGTCAAAAACAAAGACGAGATATTTTACCAGAAGTATACATTATAGCTTTAAATGGAACATAACATCAGGAGCAGTGCAACAAATGTGCACATCTAATCTGCATTGCTTCTTCAAGCAGAGATTACAATACCATGAGAGGGGATTTTACTTGAAGTTGCAAGAACATTTTTATTCCCTTTGGTTTCCAACTGCAGAGCAGACACTCAATCTTTGCTACTTGCACAGTGATCCAAATTCTGAATAAAAAATGTTTTTTTAAAATTCAAATCATACTAGAAAACCAATTTGCTTGAGGGAGATGAGTGTAAAAGGTGATCGATTGAACAGGTCTACACACATACTGGATGGAGAGAAGTCAATTTTTATGCTTTCATCCTTCAGGCCTTTCATGTGTTGCTTCATGACGGTCATAGTTTGATATGGCTCAGAATATGCACATGAGGGATGTTTTGTCTTTGTCACCGATGAGATGAAAGAAGGTCTGGCCATCATGCCTTTTTGATTTCATCATTCAAAGCAGGAAATGAAGAGGATAAACCAGATGAAGTTTGAATTGTAGGATATAAGTGAGATTGTTGGGCTGCGACTTGAAGACTGTAGCATGTTTATAATATATTGTACTTTCTTTACAGTTACACAACAAGTTTTGTGCAACTCAACTTTTTGTGGAATTTAAGATTCAAAGTACACATTTTGTGTTTCATCTTTATAAGAGACTTCTCCTGGTTTTATTTAGTTTAAAATTTCATTTAAAAAACAAAGCCATGACTGTCCAACCTTGACTCCTTCTATCTGAATTCTGGGGGCTGTTTTGCTTCATGACTCAACTAAACAATATTGTTGTGTGATAGAAGCATGTTTGCAGCAGCTGTTCCCTGCAAATCATGTATAGATCTTATCCATGCATCATGGCCCACCACTGGGCAAACAGGTCGAAAGCATTCCAATTAAACCGGCTTCATGCTGTCAGAGTGGTAGGTCGTGGCAGACATGTTTTATAAACTAAGTCTTAATTAAACTCGAGTAATACAACAATAAAACATACACTAACATGAAACAATGTGACCAAGCTTCTACTTCTACACCGAAGAAGAAAAACAACTAACAGTTGTATCCACTTCTCTCAGGATTATTCAAGTCAAAATTAGTTTGCAGGGGTGAATTTGTTCTCTTTTGTTGATGTTATCCTTCCACAGATCCCTATTGTTTTAAGAAATTAACTTCTTAATCAATGATGTCCTAAAACATAGTTCATCCATTGTTGGGTTTAACCAAGCTTTTCATGTGAAATCATTCTAACGTCTGTGTTGTGTGCCTTTAAAATGGTCAAACCAGCAAAGATTAATCCGATCTGATGGACAAAGGCTTCAGGTGGGACTTCTAATTGACAAATATGGAAACACAGCAGGTTTGAGAAACACAATCTTTTCCCTTTTTTAGAATATCAGGAATTGCTCCAGGCTTCATCTCTACTTCTTTCTTCATTCCACACTACAGTTGCTGACAAGGGCAACTGACCTGCAATGGCTTAAATGTCTTACAGTCAGAAAAAACATGCAGCAGCTTAAAACTAACAAAAATAATTGAAAAGCAGATGTAAGTTTCCAAAACTGCAATGACTAAACAATCTGCAAATAAAAGAGACCTTCTATAAAGCTGTAACAACTGGCTTAGCATTAAACATAAATGACACATGACGAAAAGTAATGTATGAAATGAAAATATCTGCATATAGACGACTTGAGCCCTGGATCCAATCCCAAGAAGGGAGCTCTAAGGTGAGCATCTGGTGGTCTGGCTTACTTCCAAGAGGCTCAGCCTAAAAAGAAATAACTCCTTCAACAGTCACTGCCCTGTAGGCCTACCATGCACAGGGAGAGGCATGAGGGTTGGGTGCATGTTCACCTCATAATCTCTCCTGACGGTCTTTTATTTGGCATCAAAATGACTGGGAATCTTTTGCTTCCCTGCTTGTATATTTTTGTAATTTCGATTTGATAATTTTAAAGAAGAGTGACCAATCTGATGATGAAATTGGCGCTTTTTGTGAAGGGTAAGGGAGCGTATGGGTGCTTCGGGTGTAGCAGCACCCCACCTACAGTTCTGTCAGGTGCTCCATGCATCTCGGGGCTTGGCTAGGCTTCCATTAAATGTGTTTTAACGTTACGCTGGATTTGCAGCGTTTTTCTTAATGCGGATGTTTTCTGAATGCATCTCATTGTGATCATGTGTCCTTACAGCCCGTTTGATGTTCATTTCTTTTGCAGCACGTTTCTTTCATTTGCTTAATTTGTATTGGACTCTTGCATCTGCTTCTGAACTAATATTGTTTAGGCCATTGCGGGTTCATTGTCCTTGTTGGCCACTGTACACCATCGCACAAGGTTATAACTTAAACACAAACGCGCATTTTTAGATTAAAGGCCTAATTTGCCATCTGCACCAGCAGCTAAGTTACATTCAAAAAGCACCAATTCACTTTCTCTTATATTTAATCACACAGCCAGAAAGATGTGCAACTCACTTTAATGCAGCCTCCACCGTTTTATATACGTGAATTTAAGAATTTCTTTGGGTATTGTAAAATTGATCTGCACACATGGTCCTCATTAAGAAAGCAGATGAACCAGTTGGCGTAGCTGTTAAAGATTTGCTTTTTTATGGATACACATCTATATGACATCAGTGTAGTGTTTTATCTTTGCAGGTTTTATATAATGCTACATTAGTAAAAAATCCATATCACCAACCTTTTCATCTTGTAAAAATGTCTGTCCCCTGCAGTTTTCAGACTGCAACTGTTGCCAGCTTTCCACGCTGCAGTGTAATTACCTCAGCTAGTGATTTCGTCTCAACTTGCATAATAAAGGAGATGTCCAGCTTATCACCAATCTGCACTTTCTTTTCTTCTCCCTTCAGTTTATCAAAGGCACAGGTGCCACTTTCCACCCGTGTTGCAGCTATGTACTGCAATATAATATATCATTTTAATGGAATGATATAATGGGAGTACACAATAAAGATGAATATTAATTTGCAGGGTTTGTTTTTGTTGTTGAAAATATTCATAGGAATGCGTAATTAATATCAACTCTGGTCTGCCCCTTTAAGCATTTTTGAATCATAACAACCTAATGTAATCGCTTATTGAAAACTGCACATAATGAACTGGGCATGGATTCAAAGGCTTTGGATTTGAAACAAAGGAGTGCACATCAGGCTTCTCATTGCAACTTAGACTCTCAGCAGCCACCAATGTAACAGTGACTGGCATGACTAATTACACCTGCAAACCCCTGCTGCTGTATTATATTTCATTCCTGCAATTTGGCATGGAAATATAACTGATTATATTGTGTGGGGAAAAAAAGTGCACAAGTAGCCCTGATAATATAAAAAGACTGAAACAGAAATGGAGATTACAAAAAAGAAAAGAAAAAAACTGCGATTTTTAAGCCTTAAAGCGTAATGTGCTCGTCACTTTTTTCTTGAGAATATAGAAGTATGATAATTTGACAAAAATATCCTTTTAACACTATAGTACTTTACTGAAATGCATTAGGCCTTTTTTCATGTCAGCTACTCCACAGAGGGCCTTATTCAGCCAAACAAAGATGTCTGTCTCTTCATCCATAGGGTGAGGGATTTAAATAAGAATAGCTGTTGCAGCTTGTAAGCTTGGTAAATGTATTGAGAATCAGAATAACCGGCCCTGTTAGTGCCTCAGCGAGCACCCAACAAGCCCTGATTTATCTCTGCTGGCTGATAGGAGACAGTGGGACTAAGTCATGCAAGCAGTGCGCATTATAACAGCGACATTGTAACTCCATAAACCTCAGAAAAAGCCACAGCAGAACTGTAACACACAAAGAAGCAAGCACCAACACACACAACAGCAAAGTCATACATTAACAGAATCACCATATTAGTGCAGATATTTTTTTCCTGAAAGTTTGTCGTAAAGCAAACATTTGTCAGGTTTATACTCCTTCAAAAGAATTACAGCGAAGCTCGACTGCTGTGAATTTGCTTTTGTGCAGCTAATCATGCTCTTACAAAGCTATACTGCCAAAGAACATGGAGATTTTATTCAAATGCTTTCAGTAACGTAAGGTATTTTCTTATTTTAAATTCTGAAGACGAGAAAATTCAAGGTTTTCTTGAATATATATTGCTAAAAAAGAACTACCCTCGCTTTTTTAAAGACTTGTTCGGGTAACCTCAGTGACATCAGCAGCATAATTAATAGAAAAGTTATTTTCATTCTGCATTGAAGAATGTATCAGGGGAAAACAGACCAAACTAATGTGTTGTAAAAGCACACAGAAAAGCTGAGGTTGGTGTCGTGATGTCATCACTGGCTCAGAGGAGATGTAGCCTTTTTTTTGTTTTAAAGCCTGGAAGCTGGATGTAATGAACAGCAGAAATATAAAGCTCAAGATGAAGAATGAGATCAAGATATAAAAGATGTAGGGCAGGCCCTCATCAACCAGCCTCCATGACTATAAAGGTGATAGTCCCATCTCTTTGAATAAAACATTCCCTTTCCAAAGGGTGCACTTGGACCAGCGTCAATGAATATATCAGGCTTGGCCAAAAGTTTTAATGTATACGTTCTACATCTCTGCTGTATGATCCTCCTCTCATTAAATAGAAGAGAGGAAAACAGGCTCTCCAACAAATAAACATTATTTTTGTATTACAGAATCGCGGTTAGCAATCATGCTGGGACTATATAAGAGAGAGCAGATTCAAGTGATTGTAAAGGCTGACCTTGTTTTGTAGCTCTTGGTGGAAATTCCTTCATGTGGAATGAGAGTCTTTGGTTCAAATGATAATAGTGGGTCCTTGACCTTTAGCTGCTTTCATTTTCACTGGTTCATGATCATCGAGCAGACCTCCAGCGGAAATAAACTCCAGATTCACAAGGCTATTATAACAAGATGCATCTCACAGTCAGTGACATAAAGAAATGTGTCCTGAGGAACTTTTCAACAGTACAGGACTTTAGCTTCATATCAAAAAAACATTGGTTGAGCTGAATGTCCAGTTATTGTTGATGGTTATGTCATCAACTAAAAATATCTGGCCTTGGATTTGTTCCAATACTGTACATTTCTTTGGCCGTATTATAACTTTTGACTTATGGATGAATGCAATGGAGTGTCGAACCAGTCAAACTATTACAAAATGTATCTTTGTTAAAAAAAATTCCATAAAATTCCATATACCTGTAAATTTGTGTCCAATGGAAATTTTCCAACGGTATTCCTAATTGGATATCTAAGAATCTGGTTTAAAATCTTTTTTTTAAATCAGTATGGGGAAATGGTTGTCAAATAGAGAGACAGATCAGAGTCATGTTGTGGTAGGCCTAGCTTGGTTGACGCTTTGGTGCAGGTGTATTCAAGTGGCGGCCCAGGAGCTGACTCCAGATGACATTAGACCGGCCTGCAGATCAGTTCTATTTATTTTCCATATAAAAAATAAATGGGGTAAAACTTGCGAATGACTGTCATTGTTTTAAAAACAGCACAGTGCTCCATTTTAAAAGAACATCATTGGACCTGTGCCTATCACAAGCTTGTGTTGTTGATGGGGCGGAAAAACTACTTTTGCACAGTGTACTGCTGTGGTGGGCTTGATTGTCGGGCCCCAAGCTCCTTAGCTTTTCGAAAATGTGCTCCCCTAAACAACAAAGTTGAATAGTCCTGCGTTGGTATATTAAAAAAAGGTTGACTACCACCTTTAAAATTAACTGATCATGATAGTTAACCCCAATATTTGTAATATTTACAGAATAATCCAAATGTTAAAAGCAACTTCTTTGGTTTTCTGGAGAGGAACAAGCTGACTCTCAGCATTGACAACATTTTATTCTCATGATCTCAGATACTCATTGAAAACGCTTTAGAAGTTGGTCGATAAGCACATGCTTTGCTTCTGGGGTAGGTCCAATTAAGTTAAAGCACCAGGAGACAAAACATGAAAAACGCACTTTGAATAAAAAGACTTTGAGAGGCTGTGTGCATCTGAATCCAGCCGCTCATTAAAGTGCATTGATTATGGTGGGGAATTTTATACTGAATGCTTTTACATTGTGTGTTTTGTTGTTATCCTCACACTTCTGTGGAGCTTTACTTTATAAAAAACTGTTTTTAAACCCTTAGTGCAAACTTCCAAACAGTGGTAGCAGCAGGGGAACTCCTAGCTCCATGCTGTAAAAAAAGGGGTTCTTATTTATTCAGGGAACTGTTACAAGTCCTTTTTATATTTTTTGACTGTCACTCTGCCACTGCTTTTAAAACACATTCTGGCACTTCGGACAAGAAGCCACTGTGAGCTTAACAGCCAAACATTTGATTGTTTATAACAGCAGCCAGTGACATCAAGCCCACAAGCTGACCACCATCAGCTTTCGCCAATGTGGAGAGGGGGGAGGTAAAAAAGCAATTTTAGATAGAAAATAAAAAAAGTGATTGGAATGCACTGCTCTGTTGCAGAACCTGTGGAAATGAATCAGTCCTTTTCTTGGATTACCATTGTTTTTTAAAGTTTGAAATTTTAACTAAAGAAACCTTCACTCTGAGAACAAGTGCAGCGCAGTAACAGATATCAATACTTAATTACCTCCTCATTCTTATTATATTTTGAAAGGATTGTGGACTGAATAGAGGAAATTTATATGGCTGTGGACAGCTTGGTGTTTTGGGACTACAATTGACCACATTTTTACAAGCTAGGAAGTTACAATATTTAACAACCATCCTTATTGACAGGTTGTTTTTTGTCCATAAAAAGGATGTTAATAGGGTCAAATATCTACTTTAACCTTTCATGGTCATTTTCTCATGACACTGAACTACCTTGGATTGTGTGTTGTTTCTACAGTGCGACATTGAGACTGGCATACTGATGTAAATGGTGAATGGAATAAAGCTTGTACACAATTTTTCTTGTCCTCTCACTACTGAAAGCACCTTTACACCTACCCATTCACACACTGATGGCAGAGGTTCTTTGTAAAGTGACAATCATAGGTTACTCATTCCCTTCATACACCACCAATGGAGCAGCGGTTAAGTGTCCTGCCCAAGGACACATTGAATACTTGACCTTCCGTTTAGAAGACGACGGACTCTACCAACTGAGCCACAGCTGTCCCATTGTGCTCCTGTTGTAGTTTACATCACCACTTCCCTTACTCTGCTTGTAAAATTGCCTGTGGGAGAGCTGGGTGTTATAATTAATTCTGTTGATCTATCCCCTCATTTGTAGTATTCTTTAGTATGTATTTTTTTGTGTCGTTGTGTTTTTTGACATCTGTTGATGTATTGTTTTACTTTACATGTCATAAAGTACATCTTATTTAATTGTTATCAAACTTGTGCACAGTGAGTTTAGCTAACTCATGTGCATGCTTGGAAATGTCCTGATGGCTCATTTTGTCTCTGCCTGGTTTATTTATTCATTTCTATGTTTAATGTTATGCTGCTAATCCTCTTTAGTACCGTTCACTGTGTAAACGAAGTTGAATGCTCGGACATTACATGGTGGTTCTGTGTGTCATTCTGTCTCTGCCTGAATAAATCACACAAAAATGTGTGACAGCAAACTATAATAATGCAATGCAGAAACCCAGCGGTTACAAGCACATGCTGCTATATAGCTTATTTTACTTCACCTTGGACCAAGCCTTTTAAAGTGCATAAGAAATATTAGTATAGACAGAGATATAACAATAGAGTGCATCCACCATTGAGGTATGGAAATCAAAGCTTAACCTAAGTCCACCGTAATCCCTGCGTCTTGATTGATAGGAGCTTTGTTAGGCCTGCTGCAGTCCATTGTTTATGAGACAACACATGAGAAACATCTGCCTTGTCAAATAATTACCTGTAAGGGCCCAGCGATGTGTGTGCATTTGTGTGTGTGTGTGTGTGTGTGTTTATGCAGATCCATGTCAGGAACAGCCATCACTGACAATAGGCTCATTAAACATTTTGAGGTAGCCCTTCGGTTGTCAACATCAGTTTTCATCATTTTTATGGCACTTTGTCATGCATAAATTATTGACATTTCTGACTGCTTATTGGCCCGGTGGCCGCTATTGTATATCCAGTTCCCTGAAGAAATACAGCATCTCTCATGAACATATTATTATACTGATACAGATGACTGATTTACAGATTTCTTGTTTACCAAAGAGAGAAAAAATGATCCCGTATAGATTATCCTAAAGAAATGTGAATTATTTAAAAGAGGGCTTCTTACCACATAGTATATTTTAATACTGGAGGACAAGATTTAAAACTACGGGAAAGGCAAATATAAAGAAGAGATGATCTACTGTGTCCACTGTGCATGCATATATAGCCAGAAGGCACTCTGGAATGAGGTTTTCACCTGAAATTTCCCCCCCGGACATTGAAAGGAAAAATAGACCACGCATCAGAGTTATAGAGCATGACAGCAGAGTCATGGCCCCACACTTATTTATTGTTTTGATTTGGATAGAAAGGAGCAGCCTGAGGTAAGCATCTCAAACATGAATTACAGAGAATGTCATGTTGGCTGTGCAGCTGTCAATGACAATAATGACTGTGTCAGTCTCTGCGAGTGTATATTGAGCAAATAATGAAATTATTTTTTTTTGGTGTGGTGGTGTGAATGATTCTTAACTGTGTTTGGAGCAATTATGTTTTAAACGAAAGATAACCTTTGGCTTTCGCCGCTGAGGATGGACACCCATATTGGATTATTTTATAGGATAAAGTCCCTGGAGAATAGAGGATTTCATTGTTCGTCAAACTTCTCATTAGGTTCAGGAGTTCATATCTGTTCAGTCACAAGAGTAGTTTTGCAATCCTCCAAAAGTCTTTCATTGATTTTTCATACAGTACACTGCAGCCTTAGCAGGGAAAAGAGCACGGGAAGTTTTGTTGAGTTGGTGAACCTATAAATGTTAAGCAGTAGGAGCGTCTTTGGTCTTTGATGGCACCCATAGTTATCTCCCACCAAGCCTCCCTCATAAAATTGATAACCTGAACCATCTGTCAGAGCCAGCGTGATAGATGACTTCACACGCTGAATGAGTGCCCGTTCTGCCCGTGTGTTCAGTGCGAGCTGCGGGGTGTATCCTACCGGTGACACGTCGCTCCGAGGTGTAAGGAGCTGTGCAATGAAACGAATAATAAATGAGCCTCGTTCTTCTTTAAGCTTTCTAGTAATGACTGGCTAGCGAAGAATAATCACCTGGCTTCGGAGAAAGCTCTTTTTTTTTCTTCTTTTGCTTTCCATACTGATGTGCTGCTGTGAGCCTCCAGGGGAGCAACAGCTTGAAGGAATCTCACTGCCGTTCAGAGCAGAGTTAAAAAAAGTTAGTTTTTTTTACTTCAATCCTCCTTTTACATCATTTTGAACCAGAATTTCATTTTAACCCTCCCACTGTTGGCTTTACAAGGAGAGAAAAACAGCAACACTCTCTACTGCCTACTCATTTTGGAATTATATTTCATGGATACTGCACTCATTCAGCACTCGCTCACTCACCAGCTGTAGTGACATCATTGCTGTCGCACAGCTACAATGTGCAGCTGAACTGCATCTGAGGATCATTGGTAATGGTAAAAAAAACAACATGAATTTCATATAGACACAACTATATTATGACATATTTACTATATAGCGAATATAGTGTGTGATTTCCAACACAGCCCCTGTCCAGGTTTCATTCAGCTTTAACAACCTGCTCCCTTTAAGTCATCCCTTTAAGCTATGCTGCTGTGCTATCATTTGAAATCCAAAGTAACAGTCAAAGTTCACAAATACATCAAACATGTATAGAACACAGATTTATCTATTCATATCAAAGTAGTTCTGAGGCTAAGGCGGCGGTATAACTCTGCATCAGGCTGCGACAGTAAATAAAGTTAAAAGTAAGATATATCTGCAATGGCTTCTGCTTCAGTGCACATACTTTGCACCACTCCACATGGAGACAAAACAGCCAGCCTTGCATCAAAATAAATCTTCCAATTCATTTTCTGTGTTGGAGTCCACTTCTTACTTGAGAGATAAGGCACTGCACTGCCCTGTGCGCACTATCTGAAATCTCTGTCACACACTCACAGACCACTTCTCTTTTCTTTTGATATCCCACAGAGTTTCTGCAGATACTGAGATGATGTGAGTTTGTCATGGGCCTTTTTGAACATTTCTGTCATTTTTCATGCCTACATTTTTGGTAGTTTTTTACTCACTTCATCCAGTCCTCCTTATAGTCACATCTCATTCACATAAAAAAGAAATGCTCTCATTACTGCATCTAGATATTCAGTAAGCCTCCTGTGTTAAAGGAACCAATCAGCATTTGGATATTGGTCTTTAAATGTCAACGCTTTATATGTCAAGTAGTCTTTCATATTAAGCATGGACAAAACCACCACATTTTCTATCACTAGACTGATCTTCAGTGTAAATTCCCGGTTCGGATGACCTTATTCTTCGAAATCTCTCTTGACCTATATCAGCACCCAGACATCCAGGAAAAACCTGTCCTTTTTACTGAACCTTCGCCCGAGAAATAACACTTGTTTTCTGTATTTTTATTCACCTTAAACAGTGAAATTCAGATTTCATCTCAGAATTGCACCACCAAATAACATACCAGAGTTCTTATGGGGTCACTTAGACCTTCATGCAAAATTTCTTGACTTTCAGGGCTGATTTGTTTTTGGCTCTTCCAGCTACATGTCAGATGTGTCTGGCTGATCAATGTGTGTGCTTCCACTGACTCCGCTGCGCAGCATCTCAGCTCTGACAGTCTGAAGATCTCCGGTGCAGCTACGCAAGGCTTCTATTTTTGCCAGATGCCGCAGGACGGCGCATCAATCTACCTCAGAAGAGACTGAGCAGAACAGGAAGTCAGACACTGAAACAAATTTAAAACATCAGGTTTATTTTCAGAATAAAACAATCAGTTTTGACAGATCAGAACTATGACCGTATGTTTGTTTGTTTTGTGTTTTAAATGGTTTTATACAACATACACCATAATTTCTTGCGCAATCGAGGGTAAATTATGTAAATTTATCGCAGGAATTTCTTTTTCTCTGCACTCCAGTTGTCCTGCTGTACTCTCTGTTTATTTATAAAGCTGTAACAGGCTGGAGTGGACGAGCAATGCACATTCTTGTTGTGGGTTAACTCCAAGTTGCTCCCGCTGCTTGGTTGGCACGTATGAATGTTTGATCAGGGTTGGTTGTTCAGGCAAGCCGTCTACCAACGATCACAAGGAACCGAAGAGAGCTCAGCAGCTCCAGGTTAAAAAAAAATGTGGTTAGCAAGTGTGTATTAAATGTTCTGAAGCATCCCTGAAACGTCTGATCCTTTAGACACATAAGATAGTCAGTGGTGATTTACTGGCGTACACGAGCATTGATTGAGCATAAATAACTGCAGCTGTTTAACAACTAGGTGATAGCGTACACTTCATAAATCATAAATATGATACATTGTTTCTGAAGGCACAATTCAGTTTGTCTTATATTGTACATTATATTCATTTTATATTTCAGATCAGTCGTTATTCATATTTGTGCTGCTCTTTGTTTTGTCTCTCTTTTGTTTAAAGTTAAATACTACAGGCTGTACACACTATCAAATGTATCTCTAAATAACTAACAATGTGACTTTGTCTGCTGTCAGTTCTAAATAACTAAGAGAAACCAAGATATACTGTATGCACCCAGGACTTTATGTTTTGCTTTTTTTTTTTCAGATGAACTATTCATACTGACCTGTAGCCCCACAACTGAGTTAATGAGCAACACTGAGCTCTGTGCACCGTTGCACCCCTACAATCCACCTGATTTCAATCATGTGCACTTCTGAGTTTTTTAAATCTCCTGGTATATTTAAATAGTTTGCCCTCTTGTTGGATTTCTATCTCAATGTCACTATAAATAAAAGCTGAAAAACAAGTTCTCAGTACAATTTATTTCGTTCCTTTTCACTTTCTTCAAATAATACAGACCTCCATTAGGTAAAAATAAATGAAATTGAAAAGTAAATAAGTGCAGTGCGCATTGTTCACATGCTTTTCAAAATAATCGACCACCTGCTTCTTTTGTACTTTTGTCCGCTACAAGGCTTTTTGCAATACCCACACAGCACCTGATGGGCAATTTAAATTATTTCAGCCTATAGTCTGCAATTTTCTAAAGGTTACCTGCAGAGCAGATGCATTTGTGTGCAGAATAGTGTCAAAGCTGGCATCATTTTAAAGGTTAGAAAATATATAAGTAAGGCATTAACTCCTTGACCCCAAGAAATAAAAGCTTCTCCTCAGAGTGCCTCCTCAGCTTCTGCCAGGAGCACTTTTTATCCAAATGATAAAGGCAACAAAAAGAAAAAAGATCTTATGGTCTCGTAGGTATAGTTAAATGTAGGTAGACAAGTAGGTGGCACGTTCTTTGACTTACACAGAACAGAGGGCTTTTATTGCTTCCGCACATGTTAGGGAGATATTATGGAGTGACACTAATGTGCAATAAATTGATACCTAATGTGGGAAATGAAATGCAAATGGTGGCTGTTGGAGAGCATATTGATTCATACTGCACGGTAACTGCTCTGTGACAAATTGTAAGCGGAGCACTGACAAATAGTCTCACTCGACTACACTCAGACTTTGTCGGTGTTCAGTGCATGAGTCGCGCTAAGTGCCACTTTCTGACACCAACTTGCTATTATCGGAACGCTGACATCAGCAAAAAGTCATGCGACTACCGTTTAGAGGGAAGGTTGGGAGCTGCGAGGCTGTAGTGATTAGTCAAGAATAAGAGCCTGAAGTTTAATTAAAGTCATCAGGCAATTAGGAGCTAGCGCGATAGTGCTTTACAATGCATTTCTGTCTTCTTCCTCCATTACCAAGGTTTAATCAAAGAAGTCCCTGCACTGATGTTATGAGCTATAAATGTTACTACAAGATATGGGTCAGTCACACGAGGCCTGCTGTTGAAGCTGTGAAAGATTTTGTCTGCTAATTGCAGATGACCATTTATTCTTTGTAATAATGAGATGTTTTTTTTTTTCTTAAATCACACCATTCTCTTCATGTAATTAAGCTGTAAGCTGTTAGCTTGTACAGATATATAGATTTACCTTCATGGCATTGATCACATTAGTAAGTAAGCTCGTGCCTGGAGCACAACAATTTTATTAGGAAATCATTACTAAAATGGTTGTACCAAATGAAGTTTACGTTGGCTGCAGTGAATATGTTGATTTTGTCTTCGGGGACAAAAAGTATTGTTCTTGTTGTTTCCCAGGGATGTAATAATACCTTGCAAACACAGACAGGAAGGGGAGATGAGGATGCTGCAGCACCCCCTAAAACAGGCATGTTTCAATACATCAACTATTAAACGTTTATTTTTACACTGGATACATGGATGTAATACAGTGATGTGTGTGATCGCCTTTTTTGGTCTCTAACTTGTCTGTAATACTTCCTGCAAAAACATATAAAACTGGCAGCTTTTCTATCCTTTTCTATGTGTGCGCTTGTTTTGAAACTATCAAAGAGGTGAGATCACACTGACAGACAGAGTAGCATAACTAGATTATTGTAATAGTTTTAAAACAACTCTGAAGGTGTGGACTCTGCACCAATCCGATTCGCCTAAAGTGCCGTCCAGCTCAGCGGCTAACTTAATGTCTTAAATTGAGAAGTCTTTTCAATAAAAAAAACTCTGTAAGGTTTATTTACAAAACAGTAAGTCACCATTTGCTCAAGCCGCAGACCGAGCTGCCAGAGCAGAGGATTTTTAAGAGCTTTTCTTCGTCCTTCTGATAAAAACACACATGAAAAGAAAACAAAGGGTCCGCAACATAAAAGGGAGAGACAGCTCATGCGGACCAGCGGAGTAATGGGTCGTGCGATGGTGCATTAAGGTTGGGGGGGACAAGAAATCGAATCTTCAGTTGATCATCTGTTTAAAAAAAAAAACGTGTTTGTTATCTGAACATCAGCTCTAATATGCATTGAGTGCATCATTCACATATGTCAGCATGTCTGTTCGTTACCATCCCTGTTCTGTTTATTATAAACTATAAACTGGTCAAAGGCCTAATGAGCTTTCAGTCTATATATATATATATATATATATATATATATATATATATATATATATATATATGTGTGTGTGTGTTATAATTCAAGTCTTAATAATTATGAAAATTTTGATTTATTCATAATATATGAATGAAAAATCAAAGTGGTACATCATCATACAGATTACTTCTCTCAGCATTCCCAACTGAAACTGACTTCCAGCATTCCTGTGTGCAATCCAATAACATGTCAATTTTAATCGATTTGCCAACAAATCTATATTGCAATACTATTTCTGGTTACCAGGGTCTGATGTCAGCAGCTGAAGAAGAGAGGTATGATAGTGATATGGCATGAGCAGGTCAAGATTTTAAGGTTGAGAATGTTTCTTGTTTCAAAGTGGGAGTGTAGAGGTCCGGTGAGCAGAAAACAGAAAACAACAAATATTGGAAATTAGAGAGTTATGAACTATACAAAAAGCAAAACCTACATGATGCAGCACATACAACAGCTCCATCCTGCGAGGCTCGAGACACCAACACAGTCATAACATACTGCAGACTGGAAACTGGAACTGCAAGCCTGCTTGCAAACCCGAGTGAAAACTTCTACATGGGTGTTTAAAGCTTTGGGTTGCAATGACCACAGTTTTGTTTGAGAACATTCTGTGTCTTTAAAAGCTTTTTTTGCTTTAATGCAAGAAACAAAAGCTGCAACTTTGTTTCTCTTTTCCCCTGTTTGTGATATGACTGTTTTTTTAAATCTGATTGTGGCTTTGTTTTATAGGTTAGATGTGGATAAATAAGAAAGGTCTCTCAACCTTAAAGTCAGGGGTTCGATTCCGATATGGATGTGCTCTTGGGCAAGACACTTATCTCCAAGTTGCTCCTTCTGCTTCATCGTTGGCGGTTAAATATATGATATGAATTTGATCATATTAATGGCCACTTATTGCAGCCTCTGTCATCAGTGTATGAGTTGGTTTGAATAGGTGTGTGACCTGCTGTGCCAAAGTACTTAGTCATCAGAATACTAAGTCTTTTTCAAGCTCAAATCCATTTAGGATTAAATATTTTATTTTTGTAAGATGTTATCAGTATCACTTTTTCGGGGGGAACAAATGCATTGTGTTAACATTACCAAAGACCTCAAAATAGTATAAAATGTCTTTTTTATATTTAAAATGAAAAACATGCAATGAAGGGATTTTTATTGCCAGAGAATTTTTTTTAAAAATCCTTAATTTACTTGTAAATAGGAGTATAGTAAAAAAAAAAGTGAAAGGTATCATCTGGAGTTGAATTTTTTTTTTTTACATCCCTACTTTGAAACTTTTGAACAATGGCAGAGTTATTGATAGCAAACATGGATCTACAGGTGATTGATTGCACTGGTTTGAGAATGAGGCACACAACAGCGGGGAGGTGCCGACATAGAATCCACATTGATCTGAAATCGCTTATGTGCCACACACAGGCGTGCTGTAATGGAGTGTGAAAGTGGAGGAGATGAAAAGTAACAGATGAGGAAAAATGAACTTGACCAAGTACACAGCACACCGTGAGACCCAAGATTCATTGTAATGATCTAAAAGTGTCAATATTTATTACTGTAGCTCCATTAGCAATGACTCGCTGATTAATATGTGTGCACAGACTCTGGATGACCTTCACGATCACTGTTGTTTCTGTTCCGGTTACATGAGTTTTAATAAGACATGAAAAACCTACAAACGTTTTTGTTTTTTTTATCTTTGACAATCTGCATATGTAATTATACCTTGGACATCTCAGAGTGTTTGAAACTGAACTATAAATGTGCAACTGGAAGGAAAATTAACGATGACTAAAAAATGACAGAGAACAAATCATCATTGAACTGGATATAACTTCTTGTTTCTTTAACTGTTGGGCCAATTTCCAATTGTATGGAAAAAACCCAATAAAAGCCTCCCTTGTGCCCCTGCCTGCCAGTCAGATTTAAATTTGAGTTTAGGCTCATTTAAGGGTTATTTTTCATTCCACATAAACAGAATGAAGAATTAACACTGAAAGCAGATTTATCATGAATCTCTTTCTATCTCAGGGCTTTCTTATGTCTGGTTTAATGCTGGATTATTATGTATCAGTGACTGAGGGACAAGTTTTAAAATGTAGTGCTGTGGGAGCCTTTTAGCTGCCAGAATGTTTTATTAAGACAGGCTAAAGAAGACTGCCATGATTGGGTATATTTAGGAATTAAATTAAGGTCTGTATCAAGTGACACACTGTGACTTTTCTTATTCATCAGATGTGACAGACACTGCACAAACTCATACATGATACAATTGTAGTTTCAGATCACATACAACAAGCAGAAACTAACAAAGAAACTATACAGTTGAATCATTTTGAAGAGTTGGTGACTTATACAACATTATAATGCAGTAGGACTTGATGTCGTTGCTTGAGTCAGTAAATGTCATAAGTTTACACTGAGGCTGCTGGCATGATCCTCACTTTGAGTTTTTATGTGATTTACCATGGCTTGCATTTTTGTTGTATCTCGCTGTCAGGCATGCATAATGCTCTCACCTGTTTCATTGCTGCAGGTTGCATGTTAACTCCATAGTGCTGCTATGTTTATGTATATTAATATGCACTGTATTGATTTAAATTCACTTTCATGTATCAGATGAACTATCTTTTGGCTGTGTGCCTTTTAAAATATTTTTTAATGATGCTGAATGTAATAAAATATAAATACTTACTTAAGGGCAAAAATGGCAAGAGTCTTTTTTTCTCCAACTATTATTGTAATTATTATATCTGCTTGTTGGAGGTTTTTTTCCCCCTACCAGATCATACAACAACGGTGTGATAAAGAGGGTAATATCTTGGTTTAATAATCTTCTTCATGATAATGGGTTCACGGCAACCCATTAAAGGAAGCACAGCACTTAAAATGTAAAAGCAAGGTGGTGGAATTAATTACATTTCGGTAACTTGTAATTGAAATCATAGTTATTTATGTGCCCAATTTACAAATAACGGCTCTAACGGCTCTGAATGGCTCTAAACAAAGAAAGTTGAGGTTGTGAGCAGAAATCGTAAGGGAGCGACAATAGACATCAGACTGCTGCATGTTTTCTCCCCTTACATGTACTTCAAATTCATAATATCGGGCGGCTGTGGTTTAGTTACAGAGTTGTTGTCTCTTAAACCGGAAGGTCGAGGTTTCGCTCTCCAGCTCCTGCAGCGACACATCCGATGTGTCCTTGGGCAAGACACTTAACCCTGAATTGCTCCTTCTGCTTCGTCGGCAGCTGTTGAGTGCACATGGATAGGATTAGTTACTTCTGATGGACACTTTACATGGCAACCTTTGCCATCAGTGTGTGATTGGTTTGGTGTGACATGCAGTGTTAAAGCACTTTGAGTAGTCAGAACTCTAGAAAAGCTCTATACAAGCTCGAGTCTATTTACCATTTAATAGAATATTTCATTGCATGTCTGTGGTAGCTTTACTTGTTTTTCCATAAATCTTAGTGCTCAACTTCTGCTTGTTGATCACTCCCACACCCAGACAGGCATGGTGATTGCTGGCTCATACAACCCTTGTGTTACAAGCTGTGGTGTTAAATTGTATTTCAGGGGGTTTATGTGTTGGCTAAATGTGTGCAGATGATGTGCTGTGATAGGGGTTGCAGATTGATGACACTCATCCTTCGTGTCCTTCATGTTCACATATTTCAGTGAGAGCAAGTAAGCCATGTGTGAAGCGAATGCAGTCATGTCTTGTGTCTCGGAAAGTTCACCACCAAAAACTGTTCCCATTAAAATGGAAATGAGCTGCAGATGAGCAGTGTAAGCAGATCTGCAGGTGAGGGATTTGATGCACAGGAACCATAGTTCCATCCGAATCTCTGTCAAACATATCCACTGTAGTCCTTTTTTGTCTGATCCCAATTCAATTATTGTGGCTGATCTTGCACCATAACCTAAAGGGCTAAGTCGCCAATGACACTCAGAGATAGCTTAAGTGGTCTAAATTGCACATAAGCCTTTGTGGCATTGTTTGTTCTGCCTAAAGGCATATTGGAGTGCATTCTGAATAGTTCATGCCAGGGACCTAAGGCCATGAGTCAATCAGCCTCTTGGAGCTCATATGGCAGCAGGCAGCTCTGACATGTTAATTAGCAATGACTTTCCCTTCAGGCTGCTGTGCGAGGCAGCTACAGCAAAGGTGGGATACTGCAGGGAAATATCCAGGAAACTTCCAAAGGCTCAGCTCATGTTTTTTTTTCTTTGGATCTGCAGGGATCTACGTTATCATTGTACAGTTTCATTTATGGAGATGACAGTTCAGATCCTTTGACATGTGCAGTACTGACAGCAGAATAAAAAAGGTACGGTTCTGTTCTGAGAGTTCATACTCAAACTAATGACCATTGATCTGTTGTTTAATGTTAATGCTTTAATACATACAGTGGATATTATTATTGTAATTTTTTCAAGGATATAGTGAGAACAATTACTATGTGAAGAGAAGCCAACAGGCCATACAGTACTCAGGCAGACTCAAATTATGTTTAAAGCCTTCAATAAATCAGGGCAAATCATAGAAAAAAATACAAACAAGAAAAACAAACAAGACCCTGCCCAGTTTTTACAAGGGTCTCCTTCAGGGTGTTACAGGGAAAAGGCTGAGTGAAAACGATTTTGGTTGTAACAAAATAAGCAACAAGAAGCATTATCCAAGCCAAAGGCAATTGGACTTGGTTGGTCAGAAATGAAGAATGCCTTTCGGAGGAGAGGTGAAAACAACCATGTCCAGTTGCCTTTGGACCAAGCTTCAAATCTGTCATGGCCTGGAGGACTAAGAACCTCAGTAAGCTGTTTTCACACATGCACTCCGGATAATATCAACATAATTAGTGGAGGACTGCTCCGGAGATTCCCACGACCTGGCTGTTCACATAGGCTCCTCACAGCTGGAGACTATCCCTGTCAGATGGGGGCCGGAGGATTTCATGAGGTAAGACATGACAAAAAAAAAAGTAGAAGTAGCTGATGAAGCAACAGAGTCCGTAGTGGACAATGCTATAATGACAATATTAGCCTTTATATCATTGCAATGTGTAGTTTTTTTTCTCCCATGGGGCAATTCAAAGGTACAGAGGTTAAGTGTCTTGCCCAAGGACACATTAGACATGTTTCTTGCAGGAACTGGGGATCAAACCCTTGACCTTCCAGTTGAGAGTCGGCAACTCTACCAACTGAGCAACAGCCAGCCTGACAACATTGGATTGACAACATCCACAAAAGAGCGGTGAACAACTCATGTACCGTGCAGCAGTAACAGTGTAGAAACATCTCTCCGCCTCCCATTGGCTCAAGGTGAATTATCCGAAGAATATGCTGCAGCCTTCTCAGTCCTCAGCCCACTCTTCCTGGCAGAAGAAACTCTGGATGAAGTCTGCCCGAAAATTTGTTTTGCATTTTGAAACAGCCCCTCCAGGTAATATCCAGAGTTTTTCAGGAGATTTCCGCAGGGATGAAAAGTGTTATAGACAAGAGGATGCATGAATATAAAATGAGAGCTGTGCTTTGATTTTTTATATAACTTTTTTTAATATGCAAAACTCTGATACAAATATGGTGACTGCCTCTACTGTGATTCCACTCTTTTTTTACCAACCTTTTTATACTGATGGCTGTTCATCAATGAAGCTGGTGCTGCTCAAGGTTTCTGCCTGAGAAATGAATGTTTTTTTTCCTTGACCCCGTGTCCAAATGTTGCTAAGTGTTGCCAAGTGCGTGCTTGAAGGATTTATTTTGGGTCTTTTCAATAAAATAAAATAAAAAACTCCACCTGCTCTTTGTTAAGTATTCTGAGATAACATATTTTATAGTGTGGCGCCCTTACAATACCAATGTAATTGGTTTAAAGAGCATATTGCAGGTTAAAAAAAAGTGTAAATTAACACTTCATGTTGTCTGATAAGGGCTGTAGAATAAGTACATCAATTTTCTGTATGTTCTTCAACACATAAGTGCTCTAATTTAGAGGAGAAAGTGGCTGTTTTTAGCGTAGCTGTTTAGAACTCGCTTTTTTTCAACAATGCGTCATATGACGTAACATAAGGGAGTCGCGTTCTGTCACTCTGCTTTGATCGGCTTTATGCATGCGTGTATGAATGAATGAATGAAGCCTTTATTGCCCCTGGGGGAACTTGTCTTGCACCGAGAGCATGAAACACATTACAAACAAACAAAGGCAGCACAAAAGAATTAAAGCACAAAAAACAGGCTAAAACATGACATGATTAAAGAGGTGTAATGATACGCGGTAGTGAGTGAGAACAGACAGGATGCCTCCCTGCAATAGTTTGTAATTAGCGCGACGCACATTCGGTGCATAGTGTAAGTAGCTTGACTATTCATAGTGTTTTTTGGTGAATTATTCCCACAACCTCAGAATCGATCGAACAGATACGTTGAATATTTCGGCATCAGACACAAAAGCGTTTCCTTATTAATGATTTAAATCTCTGGGTGTTTAACATAAAATATTATATACGCAGACAAGCATTTAATGATTTGATCTGCTGGAATCCTCTGTTATATTCTCTAGTTTGTGCGTAATAGACACCGGACAGTCTGTATTCATATATGTAGTCATACGATTTATTATAAATCCAACTCTGTTACAAGAGAGCGTGTGTGTGTGTGTGTGTGTGTGTGCGCAGTGGGGAAAGACGGAACGCGCAGTTTGGAAACAAACCGAAACACAAGCTTTACGTCTATCCCATTAAAATTTTAAACTTTTTGTCGAAGCCTAATATATGTGCAAAAGCACACATTAAAGTGTGGAGTGTGTGCGCTGTTGTGCATGTTTGTGTGGATTACGTGCGCTGTGAACTCACGTCAGGAGAATCCTGCACCATACACTGTATATTCTATAACAACGTGAGCAATGGGCTGCATCAGGAATAAAAAATAAAGACATAGTGCTGCATTTGCACAGGCCGTGTAATCGGGTTCTCTCTCTCACGCACAGCGCGGCACCGTAATACGTTGTACAGATTTGTTTTTACGAGCAACTCCCATACAATGTAAAGGTGAATGATCGGCACTTGCACCTTCTAAATAGTTTTTTAATTGATTGAATGTGATTACAAACTTTATATATGCTGATGTGAACACAGCACTAGCCCATATATCACGAGCTGACACCTGTCACTCAGCAGGACGCCTGCTCAGGGTCTCTCCTCAACAACAACTTCACTTCTCTCCTGAGGCCGTTATTCCTCTAATCCTGCCTGTTTCTGCTCTCTATCACATCTAACAGGTTCATAATAATAAGCCATCGGACGATTACATGTAAAGAAATACATATTTTCTTCCTCTTTATTGACGGGAGTGACACTCAGATCCATGATTTTCTATGTTAAACAGACGGGGATTCAGCGGGACTCCCTTATGTTACGTCACAGCCGAATGCGGAAGTAAAGAGCAAAGACGTGCGAAAACGTACTAAAATGTCTCCAGGAGACCCTGTGGGTTATTAATTTCTGAATTTCTTTAAAAACAGTATTGTTAACGTATGTTCCTATGATTAGTTAAGTTTTGTCTTTAACCTGCAATATGCTCTTTAAATAAACTACATCAAATGGAAAATTATTTCATGTGTTGTACATTTTTAGAAGAAGCTTGTAATAAAGATATTTAACACTTCTGTGTGAGATGTAATATCCTTTAATGGGCCCCCTGGGGACAAATAAAGTTAATTCATAATATTTTGATTTCATAATATAGATTCATTGCAACTGATACTAGCTCCACCTTTTAGGGTCAGAGCGATATTCTTGGCACCCCAGCAGAAAGGAACCAAAAAGTAGGACGGTACGGGTCGCTAATTAGAGGATCTTTCCTGGCTTTAGTCAATGAAATGCCACAAGATGTGTGACTTACCAAGATGAACTGAACTGAACCGCTTGGTGGAACCATTGCTTAAAAGATGGACCTGAACACTAGAGTCTGTTGATTGGTCCCGTACTACAGTGGCATTAAAAGACAAACTCAACCCCGCCATGTTTAAATACGCAGTCGATTGTTTATTTGGTTTTATTGCTCCTCGTGGCCCACAGCCTTCTTGATACATGCCAGTGTTTAAAGACAGCCAAATTAGATTTTTCGTCTGGAGGCTCTACTTGGTGATGCACAGGATGGGACCAGCATAGAGATAAGAAGTTTTGCCAATCAAAAGAACCCATATCAAAAGCTCCTTAGTAACTTTAAGTCAACAAGAACCATAATGGCTATGGACATTACTAAGACTGATGGTAGATCTGATGAATGCCTTGGTTGAGCGGCCTTTATAAGAATGAATGAACATTCATGTTTAGACGCCTTATCCTGTCTAAAGTCAAATGTCTTAGTCTGTGAATTCACACTTGAATTCTTTATCATTAGAATGGATGATAACATGACTGCTCTGTGCAAATTATGTTTAGCCTCATAGAGAGTGCTTGCCGCTCAATTTAATAAAGGTCTCAAGCAGCACGTAGCAAAACCTAAAAGCTTCAGTGCTGACCTTTAATCATGCAGCCATTTTTTTCTTCTTTTGCCCTTAAAAAGATGAATGTAAATACTGTTGTGACCAGAAGGAATGAGCTGTTAATTAGAGCAAAGTGCACATTACACTGTCCAGTCCCTGGGAGGTAATTTTTTATATGCTAGACAGGTAGAAGCATTTAGAAATCTAAAGGATACCCTCAAATGAAAGGAAGTCTCTAATGGAAGGTCAATAAGCAATATATATTTGAAAAGATGTTTTGCAAGGTATTAACTTTCCTCTTATTACCGCATTCAGTTGTATATGAAAACATGCCATCATTGGTAGCCTTAACACAGATGGGACAGATTCTGATTCAAGATATAACCTTGCACAAATGTACACAGCAGTTGCTTAGAGGCACTATGAAACCATCCTTTTTTTGCTGAATACATAACCAAGTCTTCAAGTCAATTGCTATGGAAATTGACAGAGGCATGCCAGAAGGATCCAGACATATACATATATAGAAACCAAGATTGATCTTGTCAGTCCAGTCAAGGTGAGAGTGCAGCTCTGTTAGCTGTTTTTAAAGTTCAAAAATTATAATACTTTTCAACATGTTGAAATAAGGATCAGAGGTCACCAAAACATGTCTGTGAAGTTTCTTGCGAGAAATCTGCTTAATCGAGTACTTTAGCAATGCCTACAAACTCCTCAGTTTCAGCCCTACTCCAAAAGGCTGTTTCTGTGTCTATAGCTTTAACGTAAATGAGCTATGTCTCGAAGGGCTTTGGTGGATTGAGCTTTCCTGCACCATGCCTTAAGACCTATTTCCACCGAGCGGTTCAGTTCGGTTTGTCTCAGTACGGCACGGCACGCATTTTGTTTCCATAGACTAAAGCTGGGAAAGATCCCCAAATAACCGTGAAGAATAATCTGTACCGTCCTACTTTTTGGTACCCTACTGTTGGGGTAAAGTAGGTTGATCTGACCCTAAAGCCCAGTTTCCACACAGCGGTCCGGTATGGGTCAGTACAGTTTGGTTCAGTAAAGCCTGATCCTGTTTGTATTTCCACAGCCAACTGTGCCCTATCTGGCGGCGTGTAAGTCGGATGTCGACAGCCGGGTCAGCTATGTAAAAGCCTCACATGATAGCAGCCAGTTGCTAACAGCTAACATGCTAATAAATGCTACAAAAGACAAAACCAACGATGGAAGACATCCAGCAATTCTTCTATTTTGTCACTGGCATGTGGCTCTATATTACAAAAATTAATCAAACTTTATTTCAGAGAAGTCTGTGTGCCGCCATGTGTATTTAAACACAACAGGGTTGTGTTTGCCGCTGTTACACAAGAAGTGGCGATTGTTTAGACCAATCAACGGACAGCAGTGTTTAACGCCACCTTTTAGGGTCAGGGTGATATTCTTGGCACCCGAACAGAAAGGAACCAAAAAGTAGGACAGAATTGGGGATCTTTTCCGGCTTTGGTCAATGAAATGCCACAAGATGCTGGACTTACCAAGACAACCTGAACTGCTTCGTGGAAACATTGCTTAAAATATGGACCTAAAGACTACAGTCTGTTGATTGATCCCTGGAGATCAGATGCACTTAGCTTTTTTTCCCTACAGCGGCATACGCAGTCGATTGTTTATTTGGTTTTATTGCTCCTCGCAGCCCACAGCCTTCTGTGAAACAAAGCTGGATTGCATTTTGTAACTAAGAGCCACATGCTAATGCACAGTTTCTCACTCAGATGTGTATTAATTGTCCTGTGTCCGTAGCGCAAAATACTATGAAGTTATTTCTACTCTCCTTTCGTTTCCCCATTCCTCTCTATTAAATAAAAAAAAAGTCAGCATAGGCTTTATAGGCTCATGTTCATGTAGGCTCATATCTATCTTTTTTTTCTTTTTTTTTTGGGCGGCAGTCTACCAAGGACTGCAGGATACGACAGTTATGCAAGTTTGTGCTGCAGAAGATGTATGTGTATTAGTGTGCATGATATTGAACATGTAGAAGAGGATCATTGTTGCCAATATAAAATCTACTGAAGAAATAAAAAATGTATATATATGGATAGGTAGGTCCTAGTTGTGATAATCTTTTTCATGGGAGTGTATTCAATGGCTGCTGATTTTTTAATTTTCCTCCTGGCTCAACAAAGTTTAATACATACATATTAGTATTCTTAGCTTCTAATTTTTTCTCAGGATTCTTGTTTCATGGCAACCCACAAAGGTAATAAAAAACACCTGAATTTAACTATCAAGGTGCCAGAACAATTTGGAAACTAGGCATTATCAAGAATATCTCATTTGATGGTAACAATATTCATATGCACAATTTAACCACATAATGGCTTTATTATTAAATAACACTGCCTTTTTCAGTTCATCAGGTAGAGAAAAAAACATTTGGGTCCTTGAATTTGAGATTTCACGGTTCTCTCTTTGAAGCTTTAAGTTTTTCTGTTTTGTCTAGGATAAAAAGTTGAAATATTAAACTACCTCAACAGTTTTCCCTCAAGGCAGCCCGAACGGCAGAACAGCAAATATCATGGATGATAAAATATAAAAGGATGGCATGGATTTAAATTTTAATATAATCTATCCATAGACACACATTGAATAATACTGCAGCATGACTTGCACAAAATATTATTACGGCTTTTAATCTTTTTAATGTGAAATCTAACAAATACACTCTATTAATTATGCCTGCTGGTTTATGCCACCATGGCATTGCATACATGAGCCATGGTGTAAAATACTTAAACACTTATGGAACATTTGGAATCAAGAGAACAAGTTAAAGAAATACATATAGCAACAACATGGAGGTGGCAGAAAAGGTATTGAGGGACAAATTCACAAAGATTGGATTTGAACTTCTCATAACACCATTAATTGTCCACCATTTGTTGTCTGCACTTTTTTTCAAGTGCAAAGCATACATATCCTGCTCCATGCAGTTTACTGGTTTTCCGTTTGATTGTGTAGATGAGCGATCTTCACCTCTTAACTTTGCTGCATGCACAAAGCTGCGCTGAGCATTCTCATTCAGAGCCCAATTTTGCCCACACGCAAACTATGAGATTATGAGCTAAAAGAGGAGGGGATACCTTTTACAATTTATTGTGAAGTCTGTTTACCATTTCCTAAAAGCTTCTGCCCTGGAGCAAGGCAGTGAAGCAGCTCAATGAGATATTCACTCTCTTATCCCTCTCATGGGTGATGAGGAACCCCACGCACAAAAAGAAAGTTTGACAACATTTGCTGGGTTGAGCCTCGGTTTGATCCCTGATTTCTTTTTATTTAAACACATAGTAATCTAAAAGTAATACTCATATTGACAGTAGTTAAATACAATTTGTCTTTGGGTCACACATGTACATTTGTTGTCACTAACCCTGTAGAATTTCAACAAGTCATCCCTCGATGCAGTTACCGCAAGCTCTCTGCAAATGATAATATTTTCATAGTAATTGCAGATGGCTATTCAATGTCTTCTATAAATAGAAAGGCTGCAATTTTGGTCAAATGTATGAATACTTGATGCTAAATAGCCAACAAGTCCTCCAACCTCTACGACCGTAGAAGTCGCCTGCCACGTAATATGACCCATAGGAGCGTCTCCTACATTAGCGCCCCGACCGGCGAATGAGGAGAGATGCAAAAAAGTAAATCGTCACCCTGCACCATCACACTGCTCGATGCGCTTACCAAGAAAAGTGGTAGTTAACTATTAAGTTAGCTAGCTTGGACTTGGGTTAGGGGTCAAACGTCATTCAATGACGAACACACATTCACCGGTTCAAGGTTATTTATACGTAGCTTGCTATTATTGGTTATTTATAGCAGTCGCTTGCCTCTAAAACATAAACATGGGTCGTAATTTGACGCTTGCGCAAACGACCAGTGGAGTCGTATAGGTTGGAGGACAGGTTCTGAATAGCATAGTTGTATAAGTGAGCATGCTGTAACCCTTTCTGTGCAATGGAATCAGGGAAATTGTTCTGTGTTTTAATTGCAAAGTTTAATTTGGATGAAATAATGCCCTGAGATGGCTCTTGCTGAAAATGGACAACAATGTTCTTTAACAAATATCACTTGGTCAAGGCAAAGGGCAACAATGTCACGTTGACAGTATACAACACCACTTCTTATCAATCAAAGTGCATGCATCAGAAGATGTATAAACTACTGTTGATTGTTCTTTATTAAGGTTTACATTTGGGCATGTATGCTTATACCAATAGATAGAACAAAGGAGAGTAAGAAATCAGCACGGTAGGGAGAATTTGTAACTACATGGGGGAAAGGAGCTACAGGCCAGACCTGAACCCGGGCGGACCCAGAGGACCCAAGCCGTCGCACAAGGGTTGCACTTACCCAACTTCAAGGCCCCTTGATTGATCTTTTCTTTGTCCTGAGAGCTAACCCTTTTTTAACCAAGTGAAACATTCAGCATTACAGAAGAAATCTGTATTTATAAGGAATTTGATGGTTGATGTTATCATCAAGCCAAGTGTAAGTATATGTGCATCTGTAATACTTTGCATGTCAATGCACTATAAATACTTCTGTGTAGACAACGTGAGTACGAATACACTATTCTCCCCACCATGTGGCTCCCTGCTGCTCCAAAGTCTGCAGACCAAGGGCAGAACTGAATAATGCAGCAAAATGAAGTCAAGCAGATTACTGAGGTAGAAACGTGAATATGAGTGCATGGTGGCATGGAGTGAAACATTTGCAGGAGACATCATTATAAAACAAAAGTCATTTCCAACTGGGCAACGATGTAGGATTCAAACCATGCTACGACTGTCATAAATTTAAAGTGGTTCAAGCATGCAAATGCAGGAGAAGTAAATCAAAAGGATGGTGTATTTTGACCCAAAGTTTAATTTAAGAGATAGGTTTGTGCATGTGGTTTTAACAGTTAATTAAAGGAGTTGGGGATTATTTGAGTGAAGGAAGAAATTGTTCAAAACAACTTCACTTTGCTATTTCTGTTGTTATGTAGTGTTTGAAGAAAAAACATGTTCGGGGAATTATTCCTACTTCAAAAATCTTTATTTCTATCACTACTTTGCAAGGACACAACTATATAAGAAATGATGACACCACTTACAAAGTTCAATACTTAACACAAATGGTTACATTAACCATGGTAACAATGGTAACCAACGGTAACTGAAAAAAGCAAAGAATGCAAGAAGAAACAGCCCTTTTGAACATATACCATTAAAGTTTAATTGATTGAAGCATTTCAGAAGATTCAAAAGACACACTTTCATTTTTATGAAACATTCCAGGGATGGCAAAGTGGTGATGAACTTTAACAGAAAATTGTTCAGCAACTGGCCAACTTTTTCTTTTTTGATGTTTGAGATGGCCGGGAGGATAGTTGGAGTGGCTGACTGTGGAAGAAGAAACAGAAGTAACATAACAGGGCTCACCACTATAGGTGAAGGGTCTGTTGATGAGTTGAGCCAAAGAAGAGTACAAAAGAGAAAACAAACATCTGACCCACTGTCTCTGCAGGAAGCCTAGCTGATGTGGAGGCAGTGTGCTGCTAACACTCTTAGATACACACCTTTAGATATCACACTTGAAATGATTCATTTGCAAGCCTTTTATCATTTTATGAGCTATGACTAGTACTACTCTGCACTTATTCATATTCGCCCTTTTTTGCTTCATTAACTATTACCAACAAAACCAGGCTTCCTACATGGTTAAAGAGTGATTAGTGATCTTGTTCATAATAGAGAAATAAACTGTTTCATCACTTCCTTGTTCTATTTGTGATTTTTATCAGTTCATTTAATTTCTTATTCTTAAATCATTAATCAGAAGTTTGATCCAGACTCTTTTTTTTTCATTTCCAGGTCAGAAATCAGCCAATGAGGACTAGTACACATATTTATTAATTAACCTTTACTTAAGCAGATAATTAACCCATTGAGATCAAGATCTCTTTCACAAGGTTGACCTGACCAAGAGAGCATCATCACACATCATAATAAATATTACATGATTACAACAGAGTTCACAAATAATAAGTTATGTGCAGACAACGATTACAAATGTGCAAATTGGTTCACAGATAAAGTGCAAAGGTTGTGATCACAGATGACAATTCAAAGACACATGCACTGTTCAGTGGTGTCGTGTTTTCTCGTTAAATATAGAGCGAAAGGCTTCAAGTGGAATGAGATCTGCCAGCTTCAAGCGCTTCTGGAGAAAGTTCCATGCAGAGTGGGCAGCAAAATAAAACACTTCCCCCAGAGCATTTCGTTTTGTAATTAAATAATAATGCAGTATAGTATAACAAATTAATGGTGAAATGTATGAATTCATTCAAGATGTAAAAACATTTAACACTTTAAATTCATATTGATTTGGTCATCTGATGATTAAATATTAATTTTGATTATATATATATATATATATATATATATATATATATATATATATACTTCTTTTTTTTTTTTTCAAATGGCATCAGTCGGCCGTTATATAAGCCTCCTTTTCTCTGTTTTAAAAAACACATTTTGGAGACTGAATGAAAAAATTGAAGACACCCACCCAAAGCACTGAGGTCAGCCACTGATGTTGGGTGATAAGGCTTGGCCCAAAGTCAGCATACCAGTTCATACAAAAGGTGAGCATGGGGTCAGCGTTCTGTGCAGATCAGTAAAGAGTTATACCAACAAATTCAGATGCCATGCAGCTCCTGCTTCATGTCTGCTGTTTGTGTTCTGATGAAAAATAATCCTCCCCACAAATACCACACAGTCCTTGAGTTATTTTCTTGTAGCAGTAGTAGCAATTTGCAGTTATATTTCAAGATATAAGCACACACTGAATATTAATGGAACAATCTCAGAAAGACATCTTTTCCTCTCTGAAAGGCCTCTTTTTTTCTTTCCATAACCAATAACTTTGTTATGTGAAATGGTCAAATTGATATATACAGTAAATATTGAATCAAAAAAGGATGTCCACAGTCACATCTCCAGAAGATAAGTTTTGTCTTTTTTTTTCATCGTCAACTCCTTAAGCCCCACACAGTACACCTGCTAGAGATCAGGAAAAACACACTCCATTTTCATTTTTAACTTACTGAAAATACAGTATGGGCCTAGCAGCATTTCCCCAAACAATTCCAGATGGCATAACAGGCAAGTTAGAGGCATATTGAATTCCGAATTATATGCATCCCAGCTACAGACAATCCCTCTGTTCTCATTCTACTTTGTAAGTCGTCTGAATCTCTTTCTCATTTAATTCAAAAAAGGTGGCACTTGCAAACACAAAAGCCATTATAATATATGCAAAGCACCACTGCAACATGTTCATGCAGTGACACATCCATGCAGCCTACTGCATCATAAGTACGGACACTGGTCAAAGTTATTGTCGAATGTTGGAGAAATGGAAAGTAAATTTAACGGAGGAAGGGAAAAGATGTCGGCACACATTCACAAGAAGCTGTGGCGTGTCTGAAAAATGGGGATAAAATCGTTGAGTTGTCAGATTGCCACCTGGTATAACATACGAGCAAGTAGATGAGCGTGAAATCCTCATAAACCAAAACGCAGCAGTCTATCATCAAAGCGGGATGAGAAGGAAATGTTTCATGCAAGGTCATAGTGAAGCAAATGTGACATTAAAAACAGCTCAAGACGTTAATTCACTCTAAATGTGCCATTTATATGCCACGAAAAGCTTAAGTGACAATGTATGCCTTGTAAAGCTTTGTGCAAAGGTCATTTGGAAGTTTCCCCCGACATCATTACAAACTTTTAGAGATATTACTTTGTTATAGTGTTGACAGTAGACATCGTGAAAAAAAACAGTCCTCAGCATGGTGTAGTGTCATTTTTGGCAAAAAACATTTTAATATTTGATCAGCTTCTCACAAAGGCGTGAAGGAGAATGATTGCTTTACACCGCAGACGGATGGCTTCCTTTGTGAAGCTGCTTATGTCATACTGGCAGAACAATAAAGAGTCATGATGTATGAATGGCGGAGCTCTTTTCCCACTTTGCAGACATCAGCTTCTGTAATTTGCTGACGTTTTTCAGCGAGCTGGGGGTGTGGAAAAGTATACTGAAATTGATGTTTTCACTCATAAAACGCATCGACGTGATTTGCTCTTTTTCCCTGCACTGATAAGGTTTGTGAGTCTGACATGGGACTTGTTGATCCGTCAAGGCCAAATGCGCCTGTGGTATTCAAAGACATTTAGCTGTGGGGGCAGTCAGGTGTGAGGGGTTGGACCTGGGAAGTCTGATGTGTATAAGCAAGACAATGCCTGACCTTGGCCTCGCTGTGTGAGCTGCTTGGCAAGGAATATGCACCACTGTGAATGCAAATGAGGACGATGGTGGTATAAAGAACAAGCTACCTGGAACACAGAGTCACTGTAACCTGCTGGAGTAGCTTCTTTAGCATTCAGCTCACTCCTCAACTGCGCTCTAATATTGCCCTTGTTTTCTGATAAAAGGATTTCAGTCCATAAAAGGATGTGGACAAGTGCATAATTTGAGAAGAAAAAGTAAGGGAGTAGGTGGACTGAATGAGGGATGGAACAGAGTATTTTAAAATGGTTCTTCATCTGTCCTCTGTGGAGACCAGTGCATACTCTCCGGGGCCCTCAGCAACATTTGTAGGTGGGAGTTACACCACTGGTGTACATGAAACCCAGTTCTGATGTGAGGACTGAAATACAAAACATAATGAATAATGCTGGGCTGAACTCCTGTTACTGTCAAAGCATTTTTATGTCTGTTTGAAACCATCAGGGTAAAAGCACTTTTAATGGCTACTTAATTAATTGAGTAATTCATTTCTAAATCTGGTTGGTATTCTATTTGTGCGTTCCACGAGTTAATTTTTTATTCACGTTTATGTTCCATAAACAACAAAAAAGATAAATGCCACCATCTTGTTTTGCAGTAGTTTGCTAATAATGTGCAATGACCTCATTTTTGTGTGTGCGGTAGTGTGTAGTACTGTTTGTGTCTTTGTGGGACTTATTCTCAAAACGTTCAGCAGTTCTTGCTCTTATTGTTTCCCCAAAGCTTGAGAGCTGCTGTGAAACTTGAATCACATGAAAGTTACTTCTTCTTTTGTAGGAGCAAAGAGGTTGGTTTCTAGTATCTTCTCAAAAAACAAAAACAAAAAAAACATCTACTATCTCTGTATATAAGTTATCCTTACCAGCAAACTTTCTTACACAAATTGGGGCTTAACCAGACTGTTAACTCCACATTGATTTTTTTTAACAAATTTAAATTAATAAGGCTAAGCATGAAGCAAACTGTTGTACAATCTTGTGGTTCTAAACTGTTCCAGCCTAAGAAACCAACACCAAACCAGTCATTTTTATTGAATGAAAATTGGGGCAGTTTGGACCTGGAACAGTGCAAAACATGACAAAGAAACAAACAAAAAAAATGTTCTAAAAGTGTTTCATATAATTTTTTACACTGTTTTTTTTTTTTTGCAGGCATGATGACATGCCTATGCATTGATTGCTGAAAACGACTCCCCGACCCACATCTGGGCCCCGACACAGTTAAGAACCACTGGTTTCGTCGTCATTCAGCAGAAAAGTAGTGTTTAAGTGTTTACTTTCTGATTACACGATCAACCTTTATCGATTTTGATCACTTTCCTTTCAGCTTCATTTTGGTAGACCTCAATAACTTAACTTTGTTAACTTCCATTTAGGTTTACAAGAATTCTCTCATTAAAACAAGTGCAGCCATAGAAGAACGGCAAGAGTGAAACAAAGCAGTGAAGTTGTTTTGCTGCGAAACCAAAACAACTAGATGACAGAATTTGGAACTCTCTATGAAGCCGAGGAAAATAGAGTTGGTTGGGCTTTCTAGACTTTTTTTTTTTTTAGCAATCTATCGCTCTGTGAAGCATAAGCCAATTACAAGTTATTGTTCTACAACCTCCACTCACCTTCTCTCTCCCTGAAGTCCTGTGTTCTTCTGTCTAAAATAAAAATGGAAGGAAAAACTTTCTCCAAACTTGCCTTCTTGATAAAACTACCATCACAGGTGATTAACAAAAGCTTAAACCACGCCTCAGATGTCAGGGACTATAACAAATGTGCAACGTTTTACACATGTCCAATGAAAATGTCTCTCTGAGTTGTAATTGTTGAGATGCTGGATGTGTTGTTGTCGCAGCCGTGTTTACATCATGTTTACATGATGACGGGACGGATGATTCCCCTGCTTGCAAGTAAAATCTGTTTTAGTCAAAGACAATAGCTAAGATAGATAACGTATAGCCTATACTGCTTTTTCTTATGTCAAGTAAGTGTTTTTAGATTGTCGTTGTGTTAATTTATATTCAACGTGAAGCTAAGAGCTAATTAAAGTGTGCTAACATTAACCTGCTTACACAACAATACAGGCCATACGCAGCTCAAGCCAAGGACAATTATGTCCTCTGCTTGCACTAAACTCCACAGTGCATACTCAAGTGGAGTGGGGTCAGAGGTGTATCAGAGAGAGTGGAAGCTTTTAGAATGACAGAAGTGCAGCAGTTTGTCTTTGTTTCAAACTGGGTCGTGAGTAATAGCTAACCTTTTTTTTTTTTGAGCTAATAGGCTTCCAAAAATTTTAACTGAGAAGCCAGAGGGCATCATATGAGTCTTCAAAATATATCCTCCACACAATTATTTCCACTAGTTCTTCAGTTGATTGAGAAAAGATGGTGAGCTTTTCACACAGAATGAAAAATAGTTAGTGAGGCTGAAGCAAGAAACACTGTGACTTAACACAAGCCAAAGACACCAGCATAAATTAGTCCGTCATTTTTCAGGGACTTTCTTTGGCGATTTCTATGCAAAGCAGAAGGCTAGCCCAGCAGTACAACAAAACAAAACAAATAATAAATATATCAATAAAAACTGCAGAGCTTCAATCATGGTCTCCAGAGGATGTGTTGAGGCAGAACAAGTTAAATGGGGGCTATGTCTTGGCAGCTCTCAGAGAACACACTATGACTGTACAAGTGAATACAATGGAGGGTTATAGATCTGTGAGGTTCCGTTAAGCATACCTGTGTCAGACAGCCAACTGAAAACCCAGGTGGAATTAGACTTGAAACACACAGCAAAGACCTTAAGTAAGAATAATAATGGTATGCCTCTCCCACTGCTGCTACTCCTTATATTAAGATACTGTAGCATAAGACCATGTGAACAATTGTGTTATTTGTCTTCAGAGGACTGTTCTTGTAGATTAGTATCTCATTCAATTTTTGAGGTTGAGGTTTGATTGTTGTTTAGGTCATTTTGAGATTTTTGGGCACGGCTGTTATTACATGATGAACTATAAATACTGAAGCAGTGTTTTGTTGTAAATTAACAAGTAGCCACAGCTAAAGTGTCAAAACATTGCAGGTAAGATCACCAATTTAACATGGAAACTAGAACTGAAACACAATGAAAGACTCAACCATTGTCACAAGAAATGAAGACAGACTGGTACAAAGAGAGCGTTGACTCAGTATAAATATGTTAGGTTGGCAAAGTTAAACAGGCGAGAGAACATGGGAGGGCAGTGGATTTGGATCACAACACAAGGGGCGTGTATCATAAAGTCTAAAGAAATTCCATCCAATGTCTTTTCTTATTATTTTTATTTGACCTCATTGATGTGAACATGTGTGGAGGAGGAATTCAGAAGGAGTTAAGACAACACAACCGCAGTCTTTAGACAATTGAACGGCACTTACACTAGACGGAGGTTATTGATGTTGCATGGGTCTGCAGTGTAAAAACTACTATCTAATGATGGATTATGAGAAGCAGATATATCACCTGCAGCATTCAAATTGCATTGCCACATGCATCCATTCAAACAAGAAAAATTGTTGAAATGTGTCTTCATTACCAAGGTGCTTATAAGTGTGTAAACCATATGTTGCAGCTTTTAGCTGCTGGAACAGTCTGCATGAAAAATAACGAGTAGCTGGATGTGTTGAGGTGACTCGTAAAATTCAAATCAAAGCAGCCCAGATTTTTCTCAAGAATGGTTTTTTGGACATTATTTACTTGATTTGGATCTCCTATTTAATTGAATGTGTGCTGTTATATATAATTATATATATTTATATTTTTTTTGCCTTCATCAGTCGTCTGTGAACCGCATACAAAAAAAACTCCATCGTTCACAAAAACAACAAACATGATAAGCCAGAAGCCATTAACAGCATGATCCAAACTGCAGCAGCAATCAAACTTCATAAAGCCTGGAGAGCTTGAAACGTTTCCTCTACAGATCTGTGGCATCTAAAGGACGCAATATATGATAAACTGATGGACTGATTTAAGAATGGAATTGCTTTTGAAAAAATAATTATGGTTGCATGGTATACATAGATAAGATGATTGTTCACTGTAGTTCAGGGTCCTTTTAACTCCATGTGAATCTTGATTAAATAACTTTCAGTTTCAGTTTTTTGAGGTACACACATGTATCTCTTAACTCCTTGTTTGCAGCGTCACTGTAAATATTCATTCTAATTTATTTTCACTAAAACCCACATTTTTTTAAGTATGGTGGAAAGAAGGATCTTTTTTTAATGTGTTTATTTACTAGGTACATGCAATGAACACATGTAGACGCCATGCATTGGCTAAGCAAATCCTGCCTGGATAAGCCTTTAGAATAAAAACAGAAGGGTTGGACTTAAATGCAGACAAAAGCAGTGATATTTCACTTATTGTTAGCATCACAAATTAAAACTGCTCTTACTGTGGCCGACTCTACTTCTTGGTTATTTTACTTATTCATATGAAACTCAAAGATAGGCTAGAATAGGATATTACTTTATTGATCCCCAATGGGGAAATTCAGGCGTTACAGCAGCAGCAGTGCAGAATCAAAACAAGAAGTCAAAAGTAAGAAAAAAGTCAAAATAATAACATAAACATAAATACAATTCCAGGTAGTATGGGGGGAAGGGGGGGATATATACAGAGGACTATAGTGTGGTGGACTCAAGAGGATAATACTGTGTAGTGAATAGCATGTTAAAGTGACCAGTGAAGAATTTAAAGTGACAGATAACAAAGATAACAAACAAGATAAGAAACATAAGGACTTAATAACAATGAAGACCTGACATGAATGTGAAATAACAAAAAAAAGCTCATGAGAAGAATATAGGCCTATACACATATTTATGTTTTACTGTAAACTATATAATTACCTGTGATGCCTTCTGTACATGTTGCTGTCTCTGAAGAGCCCGATACCAAATTTCTCACTTTGTCAAACAATAAAGTTAATGTTAAATCTCTTGAATGTTGAACTTAAAATTATGTATCTGAACATAAATAGACACAGCTGAAAAATATTATTTTGCTTAAAGAGAGCAAAGAAGCTTGCGCTTACAGCTCGCAGTTGTCATTTTCATCCATTTATTTTGTTGTTTACTTTACACAGTGGAACAAATTTGCTTTGCAGATTCCATACCGGCAGGCTGTGTCTCTTTAACATGGGGAGCATGGAGCCCTGTGTATCTTGTGTGTTCTGGTCTTTGTGAATACGGCAGAGACAGTTGTGTCCACATAAATCTGGAATGCTTGATTGTTGGTTCAGGCCTCAGGACAATTGTGCAATTGCAACCGTTGTGCTCAGAATTATGCAACCGTTTCCTGTAAGATTTTTCATAATTGACAATTACATGAAACTGATCCTGTTTTTATCATAGAATATATACTTTAAGCTTCAGACATTTCCTGCAGAGGCTCATCTGAGATACAGTTCCTGATGTACACATTTTAATGTTGATGACTCACTTAATTAACATTGGAAGGAAGAAAGGACTGGAGAGATGCTTATCATAGAATGGGGAATCTGAATAGAAACAACCATTTGCAAAATATTGATTACAGTGTTGTCTTAAATTGGATTAGCAGCAGTAGGGGCAACACATGCGTAATCTTCAGGGACTCGCGTGGCATTTCTTTTTCATGAGGAAACATAAGTGTCCCGAATTGGGAGCGAAGCAACTACCACAGGATGACATTTGCTGCACAAAGCGCGAGTATAAAAGAGTTCCTTGGAGCTTTGCATTTAAAACAGACATGGAGTTTCAAACGTGGTGATGATCACCAGGGGAAAAGAAGTTCTGTGCACATCAGCATAGATTTATTACCATACACTGCAGTAAACAAAAAAACCCACTTCAGTCTAGAGACTCTACACAGTTTGGAAATAGTGGCAGCCTGTGCATTTAAGGGTCAAAGTAATTACACTGTTGGCCCTCAGAATGAGCTCTTATTTGGTCATTGTGTGGATAATTCAGCAGACTGAAGTATAGATTATTTGGGATTTCTGAGGGCCCATCCAGACATCTATTTAGACTTGGATTCAACACACGTTTCCATGCTATTACAGTTTTAATTTTACATGAACATTGAAAACTGAAGCTTTTCCAATCCATTCCTTATTACACCATAGAGGTGCTTCTGGGGATCCTGCAGCAATTTCCCCATTTTTAATATAGAACTGAGAAATCCCCTGACTACAGGGACCTTTTATTAATGCTTTATTCCCCATCAGTTTTAAGCACATGCAAATATCACAGTGATGATTACCTCTGCTGTATGTGAAGAGAATTGTGTTTTCAGCGAAATACTAACCCTTTACAGAAATATTCAGAAATGTTTCTTACATTTTTATGTCTTGAATCCGAGCGAATGGCGACTGGTCAATAGAGGGGGCTCAAGAGCCGCCTCAACACTCCGAATTAGGAGAATGACAGACTTTCACTGAATAAGATTTTTATCAATTTTGTTTGAAACATTTATACACATTTTATAATAAAGTGTGACAGTTGCTCACACTAGGGTTTTAATCTGTAATAAAAATGTAGATTCAAAGGGTTCTGGATACATCCCATGTCTAATCTCTTGTTGTAAGTGGCATACACATACAGATTGCTTTTCAATCTGATAGTTCCTTTGACAGTGGGATCACTGCAGGTGTCTAATAAACTTAAAAATACCTGCAACCCCCCCCCCCCCCCCCCCCGCTGCTTTTATTCAGAATTTTTAAATGGAATGACGGCATTAGCCCAAACCACAGCAATGTGACTGCAAACTCTCAGCTCCCTTAAGACTGAATAAACAATTAGGATTTTAAACTTTAAAAAAACTCAAAACAAAAGTTTCTATCAATAAATAAGCGAGTTCATTCTTACATATCCGGATTCAGTAAATGCTTAAGTATTCAAGGCGTGAGTGCAAGTCGAGTCACAAGTCCTGAAAATCATGGCAAAAGTACAACACAACTCGGTAAACATTACTCAGCATGCGTCAGAGTGGCACAAGTATCCTGCTTTTAACTGACAATCTATACTCGCTGTAGTGAACTGGCTCGATGTATGTGACTAAGGGGTACCACAAATGAAGCAAGGTTAAAGGAAGTAAAACTTAAAGTTAAAACAGTCCTAATTAGTCTGACAATTCAGTCATGAATGCAATGTATGGGAAAGTTTTGAAGTGCAAACAAAAACCAAACCAGGTGCTGGAGGGGTGGAATGTAGAGAGGAGAAAGAGATGTTCGAGTGGACCAAACCAACCACATACTGTAAATGCAGAGAGGAGCTTTGATGGGCCCAGAAATGTGCATCCATGAGCACATAACAAACCACCACCCAGGATGGTGAAGGTACAACCTTCCTACTCTTTCTCTATTGACTTACTGAATCAGAATCATTTACATAAACAAGGGATTTGTCTTGATGTATTGGTGCAAAAAAAAACAATTAACATGTGAAATAAGGCTAAGATAACAAGTACATAAATAAAATAAAATATAATAAACAAATGAACGTGCAAGAGTAGTCTTACATGTCACTGTTTATATCCTCTGGAGGACCGGTCACTCAATGCACCAGCAGTCACGGTGGCATGATATAACCAGGGTCAAATATGACTGTGACAGCCTAAAAAATTGGCTTGCTGGGATCTTACACAGTTTCTGTTGGCTTTTATATAATAGGAGGACAGAATGGACTAACTTTTCCAAAAAAAATCACTTTGGATATAAATGACTTTATCTTCAGAATTGTTCATAGATGAGGAAAGTTTTACATAATAACACACCTGAACAGCTCCGGAATTAGATGAGTGGACACATTCATTATGCAAAAGAAAGTGAGGAAAGAACAGACCTCTTTTATTTAGAGGTCATTGATAACATTGCAATCATCAAGACTGCAGACAATGTCATACCTGAATGACTTTCAATTTGTGAAATAAAGACAGTATGAAGTAGTCAGTATATACACGGCCTTTAAGAAAGATACTAAAAGGGAAACTTCGAAAACTCCATTAAGTTGAACAACAAACCATGGCTTTAATAAAGGTGTCCCAACCATGTTCAGCACTTTTTAGAACTCTTGGGAATACTTTTGTTTTTGTATTGTATATTCACTGCAAAGTTCTGTATTTTGCTTTGTGACTTTGCAGTTTGGGTATTAGCTGCACCTTTTATGTGCCTGTGCAGTAATATGAATGGCTTTTCAGCCTTCCTTTGTGTCATTTGCTGTGTGATCACAAATTGGACTGTATTAAGCTCTCAGGACTTTCACACAAAAGTGCTACATGTTTCAAAGTGAAAACAGAGACCATAACTGCCTAAAAAGTAACCAAAAGTAACCTCGCCTCCAGCTAAAAGTGCTGTTAAGATCAGTTTGCTTTCTTTTCAGGATAATTTCTTTTAGTTTTTAGTTTTCACAGGGTTACATTTAAAGGGGAAACACAGGAACTTTCCTTGATAACTATGTAAAAGGTTTCTTGTTGGGTTTTTAATGCCTTTATTTAGAGATAAACAGTGGAGAGAGTCAGAGAGAGAGAGAGAAGAAGTGGGAAATGACATGCGGGAAAGGAGCCACAGTTCGGATTTAAGGCTATAACCAGATGTTGATGACACTTTTTGTTATGCCAGAAATCTGGTGAACATTGACAACATCAAATTACTGCTAGCTTCTTTAAAAAGTCTATCTGGTCACAATGTCAGTATAACATTGTCTACAATAGCAGATGTGCAATTATAAATAAAAACTGTCTTTGACTTGGCGCTCACTCATTGAAAATATATTTTAATTGTTAGAAAAATACATTGTTGACACTCTTGCTTTGTTTTTAATGCAGCATGCCATCTTCGTCTTTTTACACAAATAGAAAGAGCTCTTAATGAAGCCTGAGCAGTGCAGGTAGATCCAGCATCAACACTTTTCAAAATAATTATTCTGCCCTAATTAGGTAGAGAAACCGTGCTTCACACATAGATACCATTTCTAGGTGAGATTTAACAATTTGATGCTATTCATCATGCCTCTAAAAGAATTCAATTCTGCAGGACAAACATCCAGTAATAATTAGAAATGGGAATAGTTGAATCCCTTTTCATAGTGAAGTGAGGCTGGCAGCTGATAAGAGACAGCAGGGTAAGATTAGCATACCCACAAGAGCTGCATTGGTTTAAAATGTTGCTTCAACCAATTAAGTTTCTCTTCAATGTAGTGCATGTTATTCACACCGTATAAAAACGTTAAAACAATCATTTTTGACACATGATACATATTCTACAATAACATTCTGTTGTAGGTTAAAGTTCGATGTAAGAGCCCTCATAGTAAGGATATTTTGAAGATCTTTGCAGCAACCATGGAAAAAAAACCAAACAAAAAAAATACATTAATTGTAATCACAACCTCTGTGTTTGTTCTGTAAAGGTAAACCTCTGTCGCCTTTTATTTTAAGAACATCCAAAGAAAACACGTTTTAAAAAAAGAAAAACCTTGGACAAGACAGACCGATAATTGAGTTCTTCCTATAAACATAAAGTCATCTGAAAAGCCTTGCTTAGTCCCAGGTTTTTAACTGTTCTCAGTAGATGTGGGGCGTTCAACAAATACAATATTCAGGCTTTAGAGTGGGATTCAATGAATCCAAGGTCTGTTCTATGTTGTTGACTATCTGCAGAAAATTACATCCTGACAGAAGTAAGTCCAACAAAGGTGAAGTTTGATGTGAGTGAGGTTATTTTGCATCTTCAGCACTATATACAGGTGGCAAAAAAAACCTTGCAACTGAGACTTTAATCCAATTAGATCTTGCCATTTTGGCAATTTGTTATGTCAAATAAATTGAAAAAATTACCAACCAAGCTTTGCCAAACACAGAATGTGGTATGTGTTTTGTGCGAAAAATTACCCTTGTGATGTGTTTATTATACAACAAATTTCCAAGGTTGATTTCACACTTTTTTTCTGCCTCTTCTCCAATTCAATTATTGAAGCTCCATTGGCAACTTTAATTAAGGTTCTGACACATAGACAAAAAGGAGGCTTATCTTGACACACAGAACGCAGACAGAAAAATAAAGCCCAAATCCCTGAGAAGAATGAAATCTTGAAAGATGATGAGATAAATAACATGCATGGCTGCAACATTTTTTTTTCTTTAAACAGGCTCAATAGCTAGACTATTATTTGCACACTGCACAAAATGTACTCACAATCAGGAAAAAACACCACATTGTCTTCCTTTTGTCATATCTTTGTCTCACCTTTTTGATATCTTACATTATCAGATTTTAAGCATTCAATTATTATATTGTAGTCATATTTTTGAATCATCTTTGTCTTTCTTTATTTGAACATTTTCTGTGTCACTCTAATGGTCTCTCACATTTATAACACTTAAACACTTAATGCTTTAACCTACATTTTTAAATTGTTAATGCCTCTTCCAAACAGAAAACCAAGTCATCAAAAAACAAAATGTACATTACAAGGGCTTTTGTACATTTCTCATTAATGTTTGAAAGTCAGTCACCTATCAAAATCATTATTGTGCACTTTATGCTTGGCTGCTTCTCATCTCATCTCGCTGTCTAACATTCCGCATAAATCATATTCGTCATTTCCACATTTCACTAATTGCAAATTGGAGTCTGTGTCTTTGATGTGCAATATGTGGTTGCTGCCGGGAAACACTGTACTGTACAAAGGAATAAACACAGTTCATCGTCAACCTGTCTCTAATCTGTATCACCACACTTTCCTGAAACTTTCTCTAGATCATTGTCACTTGGGAAAGCTGACACAGGAAAGTGGATAAAAAGGGGATGAACACTTACAAAACCTTTTTGGGAGAGATTTGGGAAATCATTCTCCACAGGCAGATAAAAGTGCACAAGTGACACTCCACTCATCTGCTGGTTCAAGTCCAATATTAACTTTAAGAATTACAGTTTTGGACCACAATTCCCTTTGGTGGTAGTCAAAAAACAACAACTTCCATTGCTTGCTCACCAACCAGCCTGTCCCTCCACGAAAAAAACGACTCCACTGGTTGTTTGTGCAAGCGTCAAATGACGACCCATATTTACATTTGAGAGTCAAGCGACCTCTAGCGGACGTAGAAATTACTTCGATCCGGTGAATGTGTGTTTGTCATCGAATGACGTTTGACCCCTAAAACTAACACCACCCTGGAACAATCAGCATTTCCCTTCGATTATCGACGATCATAACTTTAAAAAAATATTAATGGTAATATAAATATTAATGCCACATGCGGTTAATCCAAGTCCAAGCTAGCTAACTTTTTCCCAAAATAATACTTAAGGCTAAATTACTCTTTCTAATGTTTCTCATACACAAAGTACAACGAAAGGTATTCTTTGATACTGTACATTTCAGCAAAAACAAAAACAACACAAACAAATCCCACACATCATATATCTGCCATCAAATGATTCTATGTTTAATTATCACTTACCTTGGTAAGCGCATCAAGCAGTGTGACGGTGCAGGGTGACAATTTACTGGCATTTCTCCGCTAATTTAACGCTCCTATGGGTTGTATATACGTGACAGACGACCTACGGTCGTATAGGTTGGAGGACTTGTTGCACCAACCATGGGTGCTTGGTCTCGGTATGACACCGGAGTGTCCATGGCCTCATTGTGACCTCTTTGCAACTTACATATTGTCCATCGAGCACATTGTGCTGACTTCACAATATGAAGTCAGCAGGCAAAATGATCATCAGGTCCGACCCATTAAAATAGAAACTCAATATGGTCGTAATTCTACTTCCTTCTTTTTCTTTTCTCTCCAGAAGCTGCTGTGTCTCTCTGTAATTCCTAAAATTAACTATTCACTTTGCCTCACACATTCCAGAAGTTAATGACCCAGATGTTTTCGCTTGTTCTTTTTGTTTGTTTATTTTTTCTCTTGCTGTGCGTCCCCTGTTGTTTTCTAGAGTCACACCTCACCTTTTGAAACCAATGTCCCATGTCATAAGGGATTTACCTCAATCTGTAACAGGTGTCAATGTGTCTGTGTCTGCTAGAATTCATTTATTTCTCATCTTTATTCTCAGAACAATGAAGGTCCTCAGAATGTAAAAAAAAAAAATAGTTTATTTAATGCAGCCCAATACAAAACCTCCACAGGGGTTAATGCTCTTTCTTCAGGGAGTTTTCACAATAGGCCCAAGCACAATTGCTTTCCCCTCCCCTCTCATCCATTGGTGTTCATCATTTTATTCCTGAGTACACTTGTGTACATTTACAGTCTGATTGCAGTTGGTTTGCAAATCCGCCAAGAAGCAGAATAAAGAACAAGCAACCATAGAGACCACTCTGAGTTGATCCTGGGCGTATGCTGAACAGACGCAACACTTTTAGAAGCAAATGGAGCCATTTAGAATCATATAATATTAGGGTCCATATCCTTGTTTGAGCACAGTTGTGTTCACGACTCCGTACTGGACTCCTCACCGTACTTAAGGACACATGAATAATGCTCGAGACCACTTCTTGAAGTGGACTTGTGTATGGTGCCTTAGTATGTTTGTGTTCACACAAAATTAACGCGTCTTTGGATCCGGGCCCAGGTCTCTAATGTGAACCCACCCTTACTGTCCATGTCTTGTCTGCCGAGTTAGATTCACATCGGAGCAGTGGACATAGGGCATGAGATTCTGACATTGATTTTGGAAGAAGTAGTAAAACATTGATTTTTTTATTCTTAAGCGGCATCAGGCAGACCAGTATAGAAAATGATGCAATTTGAACACATAATGTAGCAGCTAAAGCAGTAAGGGGTGTTAGCATCATGCTTCAACTTTGTCTGAATAATATTTTAAATGTCACGTTTTGGGTAGGAAACAGGGAGAGGAGGACCCAAGTGCAGAATAACTAATTATTTATTTTAACAAAAAGGCAAAAACAAAAACTTACAAGGAAAAATCCAAAATGTTCCAAAAGGCAAAAACAAAGGAAATCCAAAAAGGCCACGAGGAGAAAACACAGGGAGCAGGGAGAAGCAACACATTCCAGGAACACGAGACAATGACCAGGACAAAACAATGAACCAACAAGAAACTGAGGCAGACACAGAGACTAAATAGACAAGGGGTAATCAGACACAGGTGAGACTAACGAGACAGGTGAGGAACATCAGGGTAATCACTAAGGCGGGAAACACAAGGAACAAAGAACACAAGACCAGAACACTGAAGACAATTACAAAGTACAACCTGACACCGACACCACCTAAACCAGATATACAAAATAAAACAGGAAACACTAAAGACTAGACTTAAAACACAAGACAGGAAATAAACTAACAGGCAACATAGAAGAACACAAGGATACAGGAAAACACACTAGGGACTAAAGTAAACCACACTAAGAACATACATACACAGAACACGAGGGAAACAATGAACTAAAACAAGATCAAATACAGAACAAAAACCAAACCACGACATTAAACCTCTCATATACCTGTATAGATTTGCTAGGTACATTAGATGTTGCATAGCAACACTTTGTTCAATGCTCATGCTAAAACCTTCTATCATCTTAATATGAAGATTCTGACTCTGATTTGTCAATCTGTATTATTCTCCAGGTTATGTCAGGGGAGGCAGGAAAAGACAATGGAAGTGATCACAGCAGATGGGCGCCACTAAATGGACTTCTGACAACTCAAAGCACATTTTACACTGTGTGTCACATTCACTTATTCACACCACAATCCCACACTGGAGTGCCAAGACTTTTATGTAAAGGGTCCCTCAGTATTAACGTGTCAATTCATACACATGACTTGTCCCAGGACACTTTGACATGTGACTGCAGGAGCCGGGGATCAAACCTAATATATTCCACTTGAGTGACGACCCACTCTACCACTGAGCCACTGAACCACTTTTGAAGTAAAAAGATTTTACATCGTCATCCTCTCTGTCTGTGCACCAATTCATTTGTAACTCCAGTTAAGGTGAGTCAGATATGCTGCCTGGGTTGTTGTGTTGTTAAGTTCATACTTTCCGAATTTATACACAATCCTAATGAATCATTTGGTGATGGGAGTTATTAAGGCATAATGACCTGTTCAGCTATAGCCTCACCTGGGGTCAAGACAAACAATGAGCTACAGTACAGAGCCAATCGGCAGTTTTTGACACCCTGCTTCCATATATGTATCTTTTAATCAGATGTTACGCTATGAGGTACCTGAGGTCAGGATCTTGCTCATTATATTCAGAAAAATCTGTGTTATTTAAGTGTGTTATCCAGACCCTTTAACCTGTGACTTGCCACATGCCCTATATGGTCAACGTTCACTCAACTTGATTGTGATAACATTTATTTGCCCTTAAGCAAACGGTGTCACTCTATTTGCAGGATAAGTATTACTTTAATTGTGTAGGTTAAATGTTAGAAAGAAAGTTTTCCACCTTTTACTTTAACATCCCATACCATGAACAATAAAGTTCGATATGAAACAATACAACACAATATGATACCCTTGGTGTGATATGTCTTGTGTGTATCGCTGTGCAATGGAGTCAATAGATAAAAACTACGGGGGGAAAAAAACAGGATGTACATGTAAAGTGAAAAGCACATACCAACTTATACCAAAAACACAACATCATATGTGACAAATCACCTACATTGCAGAAGCCAATAATATATAAAAATACAAGGTATTCCAAGACAGACTCTGCAAGATTGTAGACAGTAAATTCTTAGCTTTGAATAATGTGAAGCATCAGCTTGCAGCATTATTTCAGTACAAGCCAAGTGATCGCTGATGAAATCTGATTTTGTGACAGCAACTTATTTGAAAACATCAGAAACACAGCAGGGAGGGTGGCTCCTGTAGACATTAGACGGGAAGTAGATTGGAAACATTTAATGTTAAATGTAATTGGTTGCTGTGGACCTAACACGTCAAACAGGAACATCAATCAAATTAAAATGTCACAAATTCACATAAATGACAAGAAAGACCTATAACTTCAAGCTGTGTCCTGTTCGTGAACAGGGTTTTTCTACCATGTTGCTTTTGTTTTGTTCTTATGAACAATCAAGCACAACTTTCATAGAGAACTGTAAACGTTACATTCAAATTCAAAGAGAAAAAAATGATGGTGGGTAATATTTAGAGAAAAGAAAATACACTGATAGAGTCATGAAATTCTTAATTTTAAAGTTTGTGAATAATCACTGCTCCACAGCAACACTGCCAGAAGTAGCTGAATGAAAATGATCGCTTTAGATAAACAATATGAAGTCAGCAGGCAAAATGATCTAATTTGAACTTGGCGTCATGATTTATCGATGCATATATGATTTGTTTTTATGCATCGGGGGGGAAGAAAAAACTCACCCAGCATCGCAGAGACTGCTTCAGTCCCAACAGTGGAGTCTTTGGCAAACAGAGATGGATAGGATGGACAGGCTTAGTTTGCTTGGCTTCCTTCACAGTCATCGAGTGAATATGAACACTTGTCCTTGTCTGATCATATTTCAGCTGTGCTGTCCAACTTGTTATTGTTAATTAAGATCCATCAAATTGTCCATTTAAGACAGGGTCAAAATCTGCATTACCTTTTGTGTGTTTCTGGTTCAAGTTTTCCCTTTGATCGTAATTAAAAAAAACAAAAAAACAATCCTATGTAAGCCTTCTGTATGGGGAACACACTTTCTGGCTAACTTAACACAATATTTGAAAAGGCAGGATGATTTGATCAAATAATCTAGCAGAGGACAGATTACTTCTCAAGGAGAGACTGATGGTTTAATCCAATTATTATCTAAATAGTATGTAGAGATTCAATCAATGATGATCCTCACACGCATGCTGACCTTACCTGCAGTTTCCTTAAGGAGACCCACAAAATGTGAAATAAACCCATTCAGTTTGTTTGTTTGTCTGCATAAGTCTTACGACACATAAATGCTTTGTTTGTCTTTGTGATGTCACAGTGGGATTCAATAAAAAAAAAAAAAAAAAAAATCCCTCCCCTTCCCTGGTTTCTCCACCCATCGACTCCACCCCCAGTTTAGGGAAACAATTTTTGCCTAGGTCCACCATTTTAAGTTTACTTTGATAACACAGGGGGGGTTCACTGCATGTAAAGAGATACACACAGCAAAAGGTGGCAAAGTTGTATAATATGTAATCTTTAAGGAATGTACTTATAATTATGAGATGCATACACATTCATGTAAGTACAGATCTGTCTACCATATGCAGGCACGTGAATTTACAACATTTGGTTGTACAGACTTTGATCAGCTGCTGAATCGGAGATTGACATAATCAGTTATTGTTTTTTTTCTTTGTTTTCTGTTAGTTTTCCTGCTTTTCATTTCATCCTTATGCTCTTTAAATGTCACATAACTTTCATACATTAAGTATGAAATGCAATGTTGCTAACACTGAGCAGGAAAGTGAGTAAAACCAAGTCATCAAAATGTATTCTGTTTTTCCTGTTCCCTTGATTTCTTCTTCACAGCTTCACAGGGACCCACAAGCCAAATGGAAAACAAGAGGCATCCTCGCGAACACAAACATGAATGTGATATGCCACTCTGAAAAATGTTTACTTTGCCAGAGTTTAATAATGGGCCTTATTTATCCACCGGGATATTTGTGTAATTCATTGATTCAATGTATGCTTGCTCTTTTCTTCAGGCCATTACAGAGCGTTACAGATTACCTTTACCAGCTGTGAGCTGCAGTGTCATTCAGCATTCGATGCATTTAAATCAAGCCATTTTACTGCAGTCGGCCTGTTCAAAATAGTAACTGTTTATAATGGAGAAGATATTCTCTATTCATGAAGTTGCTCTTTATCGATTGTTGCAGCCTGCAGTGTTTCAGCAGAGGAGCTGCTGCAGGAGACCATTAAAAGGCTGAGACATGACCTGAGGAAGGTCTTCACATCCCCAAAGTCATGCTCACTGTTGAGAGGGGAAAAGTTCCTTTTAATTAGTAAAGTTTAATGCTGCTTTTTATGAGGCCTGGGGTGGGCTGCTCCCCTTCTGCATATTCATGTTTACTGTTTTGTACAATGGACCAAAAATGAAACATTTGGTCCGCTGCAAATATATTGGATTAAACTGATCAAAACACAAATAGTTATCTATTTTTCAGTGCATTGCACAGCTCGTCTTGACTTGCTTTTACGATTTTTATGATGTTTGGATGAAATGTGTTTCACTAAACTTAATGTAGAGCACTTTGGTCCGTCTTGGCTCTTAAATGTGCTATATAAATAAAGATGATTTGACTAAACTGAGCGTAACTATGGAACTGGAGTCACTCGTTTTTGTTTTCCATTGTCAAATACTTTGTATAGGACCTGGAACCAGAACCTTTTCCACCCAAGTAATGTTTTGAAGATGCAAAAAGATGACATGAAACACTGCAGACCAATAATTTGTCATAGTAGTGTGCATATTAAGGGTATACTAGAGCCTCTAGTAGAGTGAATGCAAGTGGACCGGGGAGGAAAGATTAGAAATATAGTCTTCTTGTCTTGCAGTTAATGCACAATGAATGGGTTTAGGGTTGGTTAAGTTGGCAAATTGACATTCATGATCCACAGCATGTAAGGCTGTAACCAATGTAAACCTTGTCTCAAAATTACTTCAAACCACCAAAATAATTATGACAGAGTGAAGAAGTCTGAAAGAGGAAGAGGACGGTGTCACAACAGAGAGCATGAGAATAAAGGTCAGCTCGACTCAAGTCAGACAGCTCACTAACACTCTGGTGATGTCTGTCACTGACATCCACTTTCCGGTAATATTATAAACTTCTCACTTCTTTCTGAACTGTCCTGGGGCCGGTTTCTGAAAGATGGTTCAACAAACTATCAGTCTAACTCTGAGATAAATTACCCTCAGGTGGGAAACTCTAACTTTTCGGTTCCAGATCAGCTGATTTGAGTGATTTGTGTTCCGCGTGTGCACCATGAGAATAAAAATCCAACAGTAACGGAGCCCCAATACAATGATTCACCATGGCAACAGGTGATGAAAAAAGAGCTCTTCGTACTTTAACCCTCTGGAAATATAGCCTACATCTTCACGGTGCATACGTACTGGTTTTAAGAAGGAGAAAAAAGTAACTCTTCTGCATTGTAAAGGCGAGAGAGAAGTGCTGAAGGAGAAAACAGCTGCTTGTGTCAGCGCGTAATCAAGTCCAATCATTTTTATTTATTTTATAATCAGAATTATAATATCGTAATTCCAAACTTGTGGAATGGTATTAAACCCCATATTTGTTTTCATTTAGATGCAATCCAGCGGAAGAAAAGTGACTTTAAAGCAGCTCCAAGTAAAACACAAGAACAAACACAACTTATGGTGGTATTTTCACCATATTGCACATATTATACAAAGTAAACTTTATTCAGTGTCTATTGGAATGTGCATTGTCCCAACATAAAGCTGTGTTCACACACACACATACACACACACAGGCTAAATGTCCTCTCACCTTTCTCCTGTTTAGTTAATTAATCAGTGCTAATTAAATCAACAACTGATGTAAATGTAGGCTCTTATTGTCTGCTGCGTAATGCTGCCTTTTCATCTCGAGGCTCCTCGACTACAAAACATTCCATGTTCGACAACAATGGCTCATTTATACGCTAGAATATACCCTACCTAACACAATATTTAAACATCCTGGATTTGTATTCAGACAAACGGTGAATCTTCATCATGGCCTGATACGGACTGAATGAAAGAGTGAGGAAATTAAGCGGCATTTTTGGCTCTGAAAAAGGGAGGAGACCGAGAGAAACTCAAGGTCCATTGAAAAAAAACAACCTGTTCCTGACCAGGTTAGGTTCACAAAGTCAGTTACCATAGTAACGGACTCGGAGCTAAGGTAAGAGAGTTTATGGAGTTATCTCCCCTGCTGAAACAGAAAACCCCAAGTTTCCCTCATTTCAGGGTTAAGTGACTCAGTGTTTACACAAAACCTGCTTACTGAAAGAAGACCCTGGTATGTTAGAATTTAAATAAGAATGAGCAGGATAATCAATTTTACTTTCTTCAACTGTTTGGAAATCGGATGTTTTCAGAGCACATATCCTTTGGCTGGCATCAGGGTTATTATGAGGCTCTACCAGATAAAAACAAGAACGACACTTTATGTTGATGCTTGTAGAGTACACGGTCGATAACTGTCAGCAATCTGTAATGAACGCTGGCATCATCACTCAGCTGAAGCTTATCATTTTGTCAGCGAATAAAGGCCGCAGCATCAAAACAGTGAAGTGCAGCTCCTGTTGTTTCACTAACTGCTTGAAAAGTATCCGTAAAGACTGTCATTACTGTCATAATCCCTTTAAGTTGTTTCTTGTGCTTGAAAAAAAAAAAAAAAAACACTTTAAATAGTTTTGAAGAAATGCCTTTAATTCAAATGAGGTTTTTTCGTACTTTAGTGGAGTCAGCAGCTCTGTTTGTCAAAAATATGAAACTTTGTCTGTTTGCTGGAGAGTTACTAGGTCACCTCCTCAGTACTGTCCTTGAGTCCTTGAGTGCAATCTCTGCATCACAGTATGTAGCATTACCACTCTGACATGTCTAAGAAACTTTAATGATTTTCTTTACAAATAATATATGACGTCACCTTGTTAAAATAAATGCCTATGTCATTTTTTGAGAAAAAATATATTTTTTTGCCTAAATCAACTCCTTATGATGCTGGCCACCTTTGGTAAAATTGCCTATAACCTCAGTTAAACAGATCATGTGACATACACCTTTAATATAATGGCCTATGTCCAGAGTGTGATTTAGGCCGTTTTATTTGCCGAGTCAAAAGACAATGTGACTTAAGCAAAATAAAACAGCCTAAGTCACAGTTCATGTGACACAGTGCATGTTAATAAAGATATTTCTTTTTCTCATGTTACATAATTGACAAACATTGTGATTAGTATGTCAATAGTGAACTGTTTTAATTACCTTGTTGAGTAAAATAATTTAAGAATATCATATATTAAATGTCTGGCTCAGTTTTTGAAGTTGTTTCCTGAAAAACCTGAAGTGAATAAATGACTTCGGCGATTATTTTAACAAGGTGACGATAAGCAACATTGAACCTAAAGAATGCTCTTTTCAAACATACCCCCCCTTTAGACACTGCTGTACCTTGCAACACAATACTCTTTTTTAATTATTATTAATTTTTACTAGTTGTAAACTATACATGGGTTTCGTTAAGTTGTATGTAGTTTTTGTTTGTTCTCATTACTGCATGGGTTATGTAGAGTTTCTGGGCATAGGTCTCTTATTTAATTAAAATCATTTCATTTTGATGAATGTAAGATCATCTTTATTTGGGTAATTGGAATACATGTGGGAGGGGGGGACAGCGGTCTATCTGTCAACATACTGGAATTTTACATCAGGGATAAGAAAAAGCATTTAAACTTTAAAAAAGACCAAATATTGTTGATATCTTACTTTTACTTCAGTATCTATCTATCTATCTATCTATCTATCTATCTATCTATCTATCTATCTATCTATCTATCTATCTATCTATCTATCGATCTAAAACAATATGTCACAATTCCACTGACTGCTAAACATGGTTTATATCAAGTTGGAGCGCAATACCGACTCTCATAACAAGCTGCCCCATGTTTCTGAATGGCCCTGATATATGTCATAAAAAAGCACAAATAAACACATCAGCACAGGCAGCTATAACACCATCATTACCTTCTAAAGGACACCGAAACATACAGTGCTGTTTTCCAAACAGATTATTGCCAAACCAGCAGACTGATAGGAGCTACAGAACGTCACACCCTTATCCCAAAATAGACCCTTACATTTCCATTAAAGATACCAGTGGATCTAGAGCTGGAGCCAAAGAGGGTTGCCACATGTCAGGCCTAGATATGATTCTAATTGTTTTCAATGATTCTGTTGGACTTTAATCGCAGAAGAAGTGCTATGAAATGTGTTTTTGCTTGTTATACTTGCCCCTTTTGGCAAGTAAGGGTGTCTGCTGTGGGATGAAGAAAATATTTGCACATCCAAAGCAGTTATTTAAGTGCACCAGAGTTAAAGTTACATATCATACAATGAGAAAAGTTTAACACATTATTCTTCTTTCAAAACTATTTTTCAGCAAGCATTCAATGTTTAAGTGTTCCCAAAAGAGACCGTAAGGCCTGCAGCACTGGAACATTAGAGTTTTGAACAAAACAGTGCTGTGGTGAATAACTTTTTAAGAACTGCACGTATGACTGATACACCAAATGGACCTTAAACACTTGTACAAAAATATGTTCATTTCTCATATTAATTTACAACTCTATATGACATAACATGCTCTGGTAGAAGGTACATCCAATCTTGTCTTTAAGCATTTAAAGCACCACGTTGTATGTATCAGCATGGATTCAGAATATAAAGAGCTTTTTCATGTAGTTTGTTTTGAAATATAGGCAACAACAGTGTGAAGTGGATTAAAAACATACCATGCAGGCACACTGTATACTAAAGCATGTAACCATATACCGTATAATCCTCTTTGGCTGTAATGTGTTTCATATTTCAATTTTGAGGAAAATACATTTCACAGGAGAACATGAGGAGCTGTCGTAGAAAAAAAATATATATCAAAGGGACTTTTTTTGCTTCCCATCCCTCCCCATCATCACACCAAGAGAAAGGGTCTCACCCTTCAACTTACTGTCCTTTTCATCTCGGCGTGAAGGTTTTCTATGCACTCTGCTCTAAGCGCTTTTAACAAGACGACAGTCTGCACCATGCTCTATCACCGCTCTTTATGTTTCACATGAAGTGGCAAAGTCCTTCACCAAACAGCCGGGGCATCGCAGACAGCGCCTCCAGGTCCCAGAGGAGGTCATTATGATAGGGATGAGCAGCTCGGAAGCACTGCAAGATGGACGGCAGAGTGACAGCAGGGGAGGACAGGACCCAATGTGATGAAAAATACAAATCGGGGTGTGCTGAATTGGAGCAGATCAGCTTTCGTTGAAGAAGAAACTTTTGACATCTTGAGATCTCGCTCGTATCAGCACTTCTCCAGTTAAATAATTATGACAAGAATGTTTCTTTGGAACCCCTAGACATATAAAAAATGAAATTACCAGGTTTCATTCCATTGATTTCAAAGTATAAATGTCTATTCTTTTCATACAGACCCTCATAAGTCGATGACTCATTGGAAAGTTTTGCATTTGCTGTACTAAATGTCAAGTATTTCAAGTACTGTAGTTAAAAAGACAAAGCACAGTGCGATATATGAGTTAGTATGAAATGATACAGAAACAGATAAAAAGAGATGTAAAAATGTAAAAAGGAAACACTAAATATCAAATTGACTACTCTACTTAAGCTTTAATTGTATCACCCGGCATTTTTTTTTTTTTTTTTTTTTTTTAAGATTTATTTTTGGCCTTTTTGCCTTTATTGATAGGAAAGTGGATAGAGTCGGAAAAATGGGGAGAGAGTGGGGAGAGACATGCGGGAAAGTGGCCACAGGCCGGACGCGAACCCGGGCCGCCCGCGCGAGGACCTAATCCTCGCAACATGGTACGCGCGCTGTCGCTGCCGCTGAGCTATCGGCGCCCCCTCACCCGGCATTTTTGTTGATACATTCTTAATGCAGTTGATCTTTGACTCACCTTTTAATTCAATCTATGATGTTTACAAAAAATACACATTCAAGTTTAAACGTTGCATTATTTCATAAGTTCAAAACTTCTGTGTTGTGCATGTATTTTATATTTATTTCACCTCAATTCAACTCGACATATTTGGTTTCCTGGGGATTCTATTAGAATTTCAAATAACTTCTCTGAATCTGAACAACATTTGACTGCACAGCATGAACCTGTTCTGACGGGTGGGCGGCTGCTAGTTAAGGAGTCCAGTGCTTAAGTTTTTGTAAGAAAAAAAAAAGCCTAAAATATATTTTTCCACGGATGCTCTTCAAGGTTTAACTTTCCCATGTGCTCTTCACAGTGTGAAACTCAGGAGGCAGAACATTTTGTAAAAAAAGACTCCTTGGGAATGGCAGATGAAGCAACAAAGTATGATGCAATGATGACAGCTTTCGCCTCTGTAGCAGTGCTACATGTTATTGAATATATTCTTAGTATCAACAAAAGGGTGGTAAGGATTATAATTACAACCAGAAAAGCGTGTCAGGCAGCTTCACCACATGATCACTGTCACACCTGTTGAGTGGTATAAATGTTGTCGCCCCCAGCGGCTTTTTCGCCGTGTTTTTTTTCACTACTGCATCCCGACTTTACATGAAAATCTTAGTATTTGATGAGTACACGGGGGGGGGGGGGGGGGGGGATCTCTACTTTCAAGATGCATTCATATAAACATTAGCTAAAAATGTGTATGTTTCCAACTTTTGTCGTTGGGAAATTCCAGGTATAAAGTCGGATGAAAACAAATTAAAACCTTTGTTTCCACACATTGTAGCTCGTCTTGCTAAGTTCAGGATATTTTTAGGAGATTTTCCATAACACCATATCAGACCGCTGCCAACTGCTTCACCCAGTGATTTCATTTCATGACACTTTTATTTGTTTGGTGAGAGTCCACCTTTGTATTCACAACACAAACTATAATTGAACCTATAGATGATACCATGACACAATGGGTTCATGACTCTCCTATTATTACAGGCTACTCTCCAGCAGTTTTGTCTTTGAAACTTTGCTTGGTGCTGACCTTTCAGGTTGTTTGGTTATGCTGAGGCCTTCTCCCTTGAGACGTCTTTGTCCCTTGAGACACCCTTGTCCCTTGGTAAGGATGTCAGGAAAGAAGATTGGGCTGGCCTAGATGTTCCTTGAATCCTGTCTAAAAGGCAACAGGCTCAGCAGCCAAGAGTTTGAGTGTAATTGGAATGTAATAGTAAGGGCATATTGCAAAAATCTGGGAATAAATTCCTTACCAATAGATTTCTTCACAAACGTGTTCATAAAGGTGTCTTATAACACATAAAAAAACATTTAATTCCAACTCCCATAGGAAAATCCGTGAGAGCAGCTCAAAGTCGGGGTACCTGGAATAGTACTTTATTGGTACTATATACTTATTGGTGAAAATTTGAAAACGTTAACCTTTGCTTTTGGTAGCTTGTGAGGAGTCAAACTAGGGGTTCTTTAGGATTCTGAATCCATTGCAAACATTTGTTTTCAAAAAAATCCATTCCTTGGTGGAGAAATGGCCACGCCCACTTTTACATGTAAATTTACAATAGCTCTATATGTTGATTTTAATATCTCGAATACTAGTTAAAAAATATACTGCACCACATTGCTTAATGTATTAGGGGTCCAGGTCTGAGTTTTCTTCACACTCTACTGTTCTTAAAGTGGGGATTGGGACCCCCTGGGGGCTTATGAGACACTGAGAGGGGGGCTGCTAGATGTTTTCCATCACCAAATACAAAAGTTGAATGATATAAAATTTCATATCTTACCCATTATGGTGGAAAAAAAACCCATTCAAATATTAGTTTAATTTTAACTAATGGTTCAAAAATGGTTAACAGTGGCAAAGTAATTTATGCTTCCCATAAGTGAAACAATGCAGGTGTCTGCTGCTCCCTATGAATGACATTTGACACCTACATAAACTGAGTGTCTGTTAAGGAAATTCTGAATGTCCACACAGTCCTACTGTTTATACATTATATTATTATACAGCATTTCTTACATTACTCTGTTGAAATAGAGACAGTGGGGTTCCCCGGTCTCTAGCTCAGTTATTGTGGGGGTCCAAAGCTGAAATGTATGGTAACCTCTGCTCTACATCATCATTGATACAGTTCTTGCACACTGTACCTTTGTCATTTAGCTTACACTATGCCCCACTGACCTGAGCCAATGCAGGTTCTCTCTGAGCCCAGCCTGTCCTTTTAACTTTGTTTATGGGCTGAGCCTGACCAAAACCATACAAGGTGACTTTTATAATTTGAGTTTGCATTTTTCGAATCAGATATCTGTTTAGATAAGATCTTAATAAGCACAACAAAGAAGCATCTATTATATAGAAAACAGCATATTTATAAGGTTCCCTTAGAAACACGCATCAAAACACAACAACATACTATTTTTTACAAACTGTCTGCTCGTCTCCGAGTTTCTAAGCAGTAATCTAATAGTGTGAGTGTACCTGCAAATTTAGCTCTGGATCACTGTGGTCCTGTGTCTCTGCGTGTGTTGTTACTATAGGCTGTAAATATGAATGGCAGAAGCCTCAGTGACGTCATATCACCTATCTGTTACTGCAGGGGGTTTTGGAAGCCGATCGTTTCTATGCTCAAAATCCTGTCTCAACCTAACTTTGAGTTAACCTAACTTTTAGTCAACCTAACGACAGGCTAAGAGCTGGAGCTGAGGCAGGTTTTGAGCATTTTGACACCAGCTACACCACGCCTGCCTATCAATCAGGTCAGCTACACGCCTTATTGTGAATAACTCTTATCCTTCATCCAATCAAAACTGATGAGTCATCAAAACATTCACCCCCCGTACAATGTGTGTGGATGGAGGCATGAGCTAATCACACCTATTTGGTTTTTGAAGCAGGCTGTAAACATGTTCATGTCTGCTGTAAAAACAGGCTTTTTGAATGGGTGTGTATGTGACTTCCTGTGCCGCTGCAGCCAGCCTCTAGTGGACACTCAACGTACTGCAAGATTTGACACTTTCACATCGGCTTAATTTTTCAACATTAGAGGTTGTTGCATAAATGCACCAGGTGTTTTGCACTTGGTTATAAACGTACCATATCTGCTCAAATCTGTTGATTAAAACAGGAGTTCTTGGTTTTAACAGTGAACATTTTGCAAGTTACTATAGCCATTAAAGAACTGGTATCCACATTTTCCAGTACACATATCATGTACCATCTGTTACTCTATACCTGGTGTCAGTGTGTCTGGTTTGATACAGGTTCTTATGGAAGGCGGTGGTTGAGTTAATCTAACTCGAAACTGTAACTCCAACAGAGGGTGAAGCTGCAAAGCAAACTTTCCAAGCCTATATCAAAACCTGGGACTGAAAGGTTTAGCAGAGCCTTTTGGACCTCAGTGACTATTGATGGGTGGGAGGAGTTTATGGTTATAAGGTGGTTCAAACACAGGACCCAATGGCTCCTGAGGATCTTTAATTGTATGGAGAAAGGTGTCGAATGTATCTTGGCATGCAGAAATGGTAAAGGTACAACGTGCAAGAACTGTATCAATGATGATGTAGAGCAGAGGTTACCATACATTTCAGCTTTGGACCCCCACAATAACTGAGCTAGAGACCGGGGAACCCCACTGTCTCTATTTCAACAGAGTAATGTAAGAAATGCTGTATAATAATATAATGTATAAACAGTAGGACTGTGTGGACATTCAGAATTTCCTTAACAGACACTCAGTTTATGTAGGTGTCAAATGTCATTCACAGGGAGCAGCAGACACCTGCATTGTTTCACTTATGGGAAGCATAAATTACTTTGCCACTGTTAACCATTTTTGAACCATTAGTTAAAATTAAACTAATATTTGAATGGTTTTTTTTTTCCACCATAATGGGTAAGATATGAAATTTTAGATCATTCAACTTTTGTATTTGGTGATGGAAAACATCTCGCGAGCCCCCTCTCAGTGTCTCATAAGCCCCCAGGGGGTCCCAATCCCCACTTTAAGAACAGTAGAGTGTGAAGAAAACTCAGACCCGGACCCCTAATACATTAAGCAATGTGATGCAGTATATTTTTTAACTAGTATTCGAGATATTAAAATCAACATATAGAGCTATTGTAAATTTACATGTAAAAGTGGGCGTGGCCATTTCTCCACCAAGGAATGGATTTTTTTGAAAACAAATGTTTGCAATGGATTCAGAATCCTAAAGAACCCCTAGTTTGACCCCTCACAAGCTACCAAAAGCAAAGGTTAACATTTTCAAATTTTCACCAATAAGTATATAGTACCACTAAAGTACTATTCCAGGTACCCCGACTTTGAGCTGCTCTCACGGATTTTCCTATGGGAGTTGGAATTAAATGTTTTTTTATGTGTTATAAGACACCTTTATGAACACGTTTGTGAAGAAATCTATTGGTAAGGAATTTATTCCCAGATTGGCCAAATATCTGATAAAATACCCTTACTATAAGAGGGTAATCTTTGGATGCCTTTGGAAATGCTTGGTGTCAACAACAGTCCCCGCTTGGCAAATATGATTATCTCTGATATTTTTCTTTGAAAATATTTAGTAATGATCAGTTCAGTTCTATTATTGTGCTCCCTAAATCCTGATACTTTCTGATGTAAAATGACAAGAAAATGTATCTTTTCCACCTTACAGTATAGTTTCATTGTGAATACAAATTCTGAAATCAGTCACTACCACTATGTTCAAGTGGATTGGATTGAATTGGTCTATACACTGACAAAGTTATCCTCAATAATTAGGTTCTTATTTCTCTGGTTTATGCAAATGTAAATGTGTTTAAGTACATATCTTGGCAATACATTGTTGTACCTGTCATCTTTACTTTTTCTTTATACAAAGGGCAGGTTTATTCATAGTTCTTTTTTTTTTTTAATTCTTCCTGCATCCTTTCGTTGGTTGCTTAAACTGAGCGAAATGAAACAAATTAAATTAGAGTCAATGCAACAGAACATTAACTTTCAACAGGACGATTGGCATCTATGTATCATGTTTCCGCAGAGCTCCCAGATTGCCTGTTTTCAGCGCGATATAACGTTGGTAGTGGGCCACAGTTCTCTCACAATGAGTGTGTTGCAGCTCACACTTCAGCCTTCAGCTATAAAAGAAGGCAGTTATCCTGTCTCAGTATGGTTTGATACAATGGCTGAGGCTAAGAGACGGAAGGATGAAACTAAAAGAGAAAAATAGTGAGTGACTGAGCAAGAAGCCAAACAATAATAAATATAAGACAAGTCCTGACACTTTAGCGAGAGCTTTGAATGGTAAGCTGCAAACCAATGCAGAGTTGGCTTTGCCAATACACCATGGGCCTGATCCGCAAAAGGACTGCACTGTTTTACAAGCAAATCCAAGCAAGACAGCTTTTTGTGTGTGCACATTTGCATGAATGTATTTGCTGAATATTCAGAATTTGGTGCAAAATGGCCCCCATTTTTTATGCTAATAAGCTGTGTTGCAAATACCATCTAAACTACAAAGACAGCTACAGTGGTTCTATGTAATGCCAGTGAGAGAAGTACATTAAATAGATGAAATGTCTGCTTCTATCTTTTTCTCTCTCTCTGCTTTATAAATGTAACACAAAAGGAAAGTGAATTGCACTTGCTGTGGCACAGTCACACGCAAACGTTCTAGCCTGTAAAGCATTGAATGGTCTTGGCCGTAAATACATTTCAGATCTACTTGTAGAATGTAAAACATCCAGACCGCTCAGGTCTTCAGGAAGAGGTTTACTCAGTGTTCCCAGAGTCAGAAGCAAACAAGGTGAAGCAGCTTTTAGTTACTATGCTTCTCACCTGTGGAACAAACTCCCTGAACACCTGAGGACTGCTGCCACACTCAGCTCCTTTAAATCAAGCCTTAAAACTTTATTATTCACTCAGGATTTACATTAGAAATATACTTTCTGCCTTACAACAACAAATTAATTTTTTTTAAAAGTTGTTACCTTATCGAGTACTTTTACATTCTTCTGTCTTTAAATGATGTCTTCCTATTGCACAGTTTTCTTAATTTTGGTTGCACTCTTTCCTTAAGCTTTGTTTTAATGTATTTCTATTTCTTGTTGGCACTAAGTCCACTCTATCCAAATCTGACAGTTTCTCTCTCACTTTTGACAGCTCCACAGTGTCCCCCTCCCCTCAGGTTAAGAGTCTGTATATTTCCACTTGCGCAATATTAATCGTCTCCGCCCCTCTCTCACCCCTCACACCACAGCCATCCTGGTCCACAGCCTCGTCACCTCCCGTATTGATTACTGTAATTCACTCCTCTTTGGTGTCCCCCACAAATCCCTCCATAAACTCCAACTGGTCCAAAACTCAGCAGCCCGCATCATCACCAGAACCCCTTCCTTCCACCACATCACCCCCGTCCTCCAGCAGCTCCATTGGCTCCCCGTTAAATTTCGTATCACTTTCAAAATACTTCTGTTTGCATTTAAGGCCATCCACAACCTTGCCCCCCCCTATCTGTCTGATCTCCTCCACATTACCACCTCCTCTTGCTCCCTCAGGTCTTCCTCCTCCCTCCACCTCTCTATGCCCTCCGCCCGCCTCAGCACCATGAGGAGCAGAGCTTTCAGCCGCTCCCCAATTCTCTCCCATCAGACATCCGTAACATCGATTCTTTATCACAGTTCAAATCAAGACTCAAAACTCATCTGTTCCAATCTGCTTATTCACTGTAATTTCACCTCCTTTTGTTACTTGTCTGTTGTTTTTATTATTTGTATTGTGTTTTTAATCCAATGTAAAGCGTCCTTGAGTGCTTCGAAAGGCGCTGTGAAATAAAATGTATTATTATTATTATTATTATTATTATTATTTATGTCTGTAAAGCACTGTGAATTGCCTTGTGTCTGAACAGCGCTATATAAATAAACTTGTCTTGCCTAGTAATCAGAAAAACAACTCCGCCTTTGTAAATCTACTATTATCGTAACCAGTTCTTGAATCAGTCCAAGGCTGTCAGCGAGTTGACACTTCATGCACATCTGTTCTGTGAAGAGGTTTGGACCCGTTCTAAGATGAAAGTTGTTTTTTTCTCTAAGTTGCCATCGCTTGCTCCATTCAGCTTGTCTCTACACTAACATTGAAATTCAATCTACATTTTTCAAGTCTGGTATCAAAATAAACCATGAAGAAATTTCCTCGCCCCTCCTCCTACTTCATCGTCTTTATGCCAACAAAACAGCCCAGAGAGCATGAGAGCTCATCGCCGGGCAGAGAGGTGCAGATGGCTTTTCTCTACATTCAGATGCAAAACGAGAGCAAACTGCACGAAGCAGGACAACACTGTGGCTGCTTTAGGGCCGGTACATAATTAGAGCAAATTATTTTGAGGATAGGGTGCTAAAAAAGGTGCAGATTGCGGGTGCAATTGCACTCAGAGTCCTTTATTGGGTACCAAAGCCAACCAAATCAAAGTCGTCTATATTTTGGTTCAAACCATAAAGTGAATTAAGAGAAGTTAACGTTGATAATAGTTTGATTAAATGGTTGAAGGGCAAATGTGTACAACATCTGTTGTTATGAAAATGTCAATATAGAGTAAAGTCAGTGCCAGCTCGCCAGTCTCTGCCCAATTGAAGTGTGCATGCTGATCTCTGAGAGGAGTTTATTGCTAACCTCTCAAGTAAGTGGGTCCATTGTAAAAAAGGCTCTCTTCTGCTTCTAACTCCACAGTGATCTTTGTGAGTTCTGCAGGCCTGCTTTTATGGCTCAGGGGGCATGTTGAAAATAACTCTCTGGACAGCCTCTCAGATAAAAGACGTAAAATGGTTCATCTGTTCTTTGTCAGAGAAAATTGAAGAAAGTTTGCCACCATTTATCTCATCAATTGTTCTGCAAGGCTCTATAAATCGCTGTAACTCACCAGATCTTAATCATCATTAAGGTGGAAGACCAGGAACGTCTCATGAGTCATTTTTGGAACAGCCATATGGGACTGACAAGTGATTTATTGTGTTGTTTAGCTGTGGGAACTCATGAAATTAACTCACAAGGCAGACAAGGTAAATGTCCTCATGGCCAAAAAAGTGTGAAAATGTGTGATGAAGGCAACACTGCATTGAGTTAGAGGGCTGCAATAAACAGAGCAGAAAGGTCAAAGACAAAATTAAAAAGAGGGGAGGGAAGAGAGAGACAGAAATAATTCAGGACTTCCCTTGCGTTAACCTCATTGCCACCTGTGACGTCATGACATCATCTAAAATGTGAGGTCAGACAGAGAATTTAAAGTTTGAAGGCACTTTAAATGTAAAATATTCATTATTTAATCTCAAACTTACTCCCTATCTTATTAGGTTTTGAGCTGCTTTTTAAGGTGAAGCTTCTGGTATGCAAGAGTTCCAGAGACACATTAATTCTAGAAAATTTCGAGATTCTCTGAAATGCAACTCCTGGAGCGCTGCTAAAAGCGTTCAACACATTTAAACCACTGCAAAGGGCAGAATCTTTGTGCTTGTACACTCAAAACAAAAGCTGTTTCTCTGATGAGCTTTACATTTTAATACATTTATTTGGAAAATCCCTGTTGACTAACAAAGAGGTTTCATGACAAAAAAAGAGCTGCTTTGACGTATTTTAATGACCTAATTACAGTCAGACTAGAAAAGCCAGTCTGATTTACCATTAACTCTTTCCCCAAAAACATTTTATCAAAGTTTCCCAAAGTATATCATTACTATTTGACAAAATATTCTTTGTACTAACAGTAAAAGTTAAAAAAGATCTTCAAAAGTGGAACAGCTTGCAGATCACCCTAGCAGGCCGAATACAAAGTATTAAGACGAACATTGACAGTATGTTTTCCTCTTTTATATGGGGCAATACACTTTAAAAAATCCCTGTTATAGAGGAATAGGTCAGTGGGAGGTTTGGGGTTACCAAATTTGCAATTATATTACTGGGCAGTCAACATGCCGAAAATTGTACACCTGAAATTCAATGGTGCCGACTCGAATCACACTCATGTTACTTATCCTCTTATTTTGCACAAATAATCCAATAGTCATATCTATTTTGAAAATTGGGAGACAAATTAACCAACACTTTGGTTGAAACACACTCCCAGACAAGGTCTTACCACAGTTGACAGTTTCAATAATGAAGAGACATTTTCTCGCTTTGCTCAGTTTTATATGGTCTTTAACCTACAACAATCTGACCTCTTCAGGTACTTTCAAATTAGACATTTCCTCAAATCAAACACGCCTTCTTTTCCAAATATTCCACCCTCTTCAGGAATTCATAAACTTTTGTCGGTGACGGCAATGACATGACATATTTCATTTTTATATGACCTTTTAACTGCAGATGCAGCTACAGACTGGCTGAAAATTAAAACGGAATGGGAAACAGAACTTGGCACTATATCTGATGGTTGGTGGACTGAGGCACAGGAAGGAACAAAATCTTATTCATCTTGTGCAAAATATAAACCTGTACAAATCAAAGTTTTTCATAGGGCACATTACAGTAAGTCGAGACTTGCCAAAATTTACCCGAATATGGCTGACAACTGTGATAGATGTTCCCAGGCCTATTGTAATCTCACTCATATATTTTGGTCGTGTCCAAGACTGGGGGAGTAGTGAAAGTCTTATTTCAGAGAAATCTCACAAATATTACAGCAAGTAATAGAACCATTCCTGTGAATTTCTGTATTTGGCGTACCTGAAGCTGGCAAAAATATATCAGTGAAACTGGCAAATGTAATCTCATGTACCTCTCTAATGGCCGGTTGGAGAACAATTTTATTGTGAAAGAAACCTTTGCTCTCTCACCTACTAAATGGTTACGTGGTACAATGTCTTTAGAGTTGGAAAAGACCAAATTCCCGATATGGGGTTCGACAGACACCTTTTACAGTCTTTCGAAGCCCCTGATGGATTGTGTTAGGAGGCAGGACGCAGGGTTAACGTTCACAAAACAGGATAAAAGTGCAGAGTTTGCTGGATGAAAAATGTAGAATTTGAGTCAGTGATCACTTGACTTGAAATAATTGCTATTTTGATAAGAATCTACCCTAATAATCCTCTTTAATGGCTGTGAATAAACTAGAGTGGACATAATAGAAACAGTGGGGAAAAATTATAATATAGCAGAATCATTAAGCAATAGGATGTGCAAAAATGTTGTTTAAATCCAGAGTTGGACCATTTTTAACACGAGCAGGTCCTGCATTAGAGGAATGCACTGGGACTGTTATCCAAGGGTCCAGTGGGAACTAAAGCAAAGCTGGAGGACATGTGGGATGTTCTCCAGATTTGCAGACCGTCTGGAACACACACATTGCGTGATCTTGTAGTCATGGTCAGAAATCTCATGGGGGTCATGTCAGACCAGCACTCATGTCTCTGCATATCCTTTACCAGTGATGTCATTGAAGAAGTTTGTATACTCCTGGTGAAACTGCTCATTTTTCTCAAACCTTCTTTTGAGTCCAAGAATTATTTGCTTGGCCACTGCTAGATTATTTGGGAGCACAGGTTGCTCTTTCCTAAAAGGCATTTTCAGGCTGTAATGCCCATCCACCAGCTTTGCTGAATGACTGACAATCTCCAAAAACTTCATGTCTTCTCTTGACATGTGTTCTTCCTCCACATTCTTGTCATTGAAGTCATGGTTATACTGGGCAGTCAGCATCTCCTCTAGTTTACAGACAGCAATCTCATGAGAGCTAGACAGCAGCTTGTGTATGGCTCTGGTTTACAGAGTAGGTCATTTCAATTTTAATAAAGCAGATTACAGATTAATCTGTGAAAGTCAAGGTTGAAAAATACAAATTTATTTATTATTTTATAATTACTTTATTTGCATCTTCATACAAAGCGCCCTTTCTTACCTCCAACTGAGGGAGTCAGTCAACTGGTTGACTGTATTTAATGTGCACTGTCATAATGACATGTATGCAAACAAACTTAAACATTGTGACAGTAAAACAAATGTTCTTTTATAAAGACACCAGAATACGAGGACATCTACGTCAAACTGAGCTTGGACCTATATGTGAGGATTAAACCTAACCAAACAAATATATGATGCTGGAGTTTTGAATCCTCACATATAGGTCCAGTTGACTTAATGTACATTTGAATGAAGACAGCCATCTTGTTGCACACAAATGACAGAGGACAGCACACATGCTTGTGCCCTCAGGAGGACACTTGGCTTGTCTGAGGAAACCAGAAAGGTCAGATGGCCAGAAATTACAAAATGAAGTGATATGTGTTGTTTTAAGGAATGTTTTAACGGAATGCTTGTGTATTTTTTTTCATTCAAAATATATGTTTAAAATGTATGAACAATTGTTATGTTCACACATCAATTCATCAATCCATCAATGCAAAAAAAGACGAAAGACATTGTAAAAACAAAGTGCCATGCATAAAAAATTAACTGCACGACTACAGTACCAATCTGTCTTCCAGCTGGTGAAGTGAACATGACTTTTTTTTTACAATTGCCATGCACCATTTAATTTGGCTAACCCTAGCCTGCAGGATAATTCATAATCTGTTAGCAGTTGTTAAGAAATACACTACAACATCTTTGCACAATTTCTGTTCTTACTTTCTGTTCATCATTTTCACACATCATTTATTTGAATTGGAATGTTTGTTTGAAAAAAAATCAAATGTCATACAATTTATGTAATAACACAAAATAACTCATACTAGGTTAAGATTACTCAAAGAAGAAAACAAGCAAGCTGCTGAATGCAGTTGCAGCTGCTGTGCAAATAGTGCAAATCAGTTCAGTTTGTTGTAACATCATCTTTAACATTTGATATCATGCAGCATAGACATGCCATCATTTGTGGCTCGTGAGGGCCATGTATGTGTCCCGGTTGTCAGCTAAACTGTCATTTCTTTCCTATTCTTGAACTCTCAGAGGACATCTTGATAGGATATGAAACATAAGACGTTCAGTGTCAGTGTTTGATGGTTATTTTGGTACGTTTTTATTTCCCCTCATTCATTCACTCTAAACAACAATCATGATTTTGTTACAAACCATCAATCTACATGCGAAGGACTGCCTTGATTTCTTGGACTAGAGAGCGTGTGCTCATGCTTGCTGCCCTGCTAACCTTTCATGGCTGTCAGATAACGTCCTGGATGCCCTGCAGTGATATGGAATTGAATTGTGCTGCAGGGATTTGGTGAAGGGAGATTGCTCTGTAAGTCTGGAACCACAGTCAGGATGCTTGATATTGTTATGGCTCCATTTTGCCATCTTCAAAGTTCTCAAGGATGCTGACCATTTTCTGTGGTTGTGCAGTGGATTCTGTAGAAAGGTTAGATTGGACGGACAGACACAATATGAAGCTATGATTTTGACAGGAAATTACAGAGTGCAGGGCTGTTGTTGATGGCCTTTTTTTTTTTTCTAAACTCCCTTACACAGAGATAGGAAAAAGCAATAATTTAATATGAAAGGTGTCTCTTGGTGTGCTAAGTGTGTTGTCTGTATGTGTGTATGGAGGGGATATGTGTTTTAATTTACCAAGACTAATGAAATGCTTGAAGGGTCAGGAGCCATGCAAGGGAGAGACTGAGTTCACCTCTCAGTTATGGGAGATAACGGACTTTGCACCAAGGCTTCATTTACAAAAACATAATTGACTTGTAGCGAAAGTGAATTAAGTCTTCTATATTCATTTTAAAAATTTTCATTTCAGTACCATCTCTCAACAATTTTGTTGTAGACTACCTAGAGCTTCAGGGGACTTTCCTGGCGACATATTATCGAGAGGCAACCACCGGTGTTAAAACCTGCAATACGTTGGAGGTCCACATGAGGCTGTCTCCAAGAGACCCGGAAGTCACATAGCCTACACACGACAGCCAAAAGACGGGAATTAACATGTTTATAGCCTGGTACAAAAAAGATATTGGTGTGATTATTTTGTGTTCTTATAGTCAAATGGGGGTGAATTGTGTCATAACGTATCCGTCTTGATTTTATGAACGATACATTATGTAGAATAAGGTACATAGCAGACCCGATTGACAGGGGCTCCTCAGCTCCAGCTCTAAGTTTGTCATTAGATTGAGTGAAAGTGAGGCGGAGACAGTATTTCCGGCATGATGGCCGCCACTGCCAAAGAGCCCCCAAAGTCTCCCATGGGTGACGTCAGTCAGGCTTCGTCCATTAATATTTACAGTCTATGCACACGTCTTCATGCACACGCAAAGGCGATTTATTTAAAGTATAAGTGGTTTTCAGAACTGCATAAGAAGTATTAATGAGATGGTATTTACACCAAGATAGGCCATGAGGCATGTATTATTTGGAATAACAGACACATCTATGTAAGACTAGATGTTAAACACCCACGTATAGCTGGAAGGGAATGATCCTTGTGCTCGACTGTGAGATTGGCAGTCGATTGAGGCTCTGATGAACAAATTGTTGAGTACTCGGCTCTATAGGGTCGGCCCTAAAAAAATAAATTAAAAAAAAGTTAATAAAAATGAAACATAACAATATCTAAAATAAATAAATAAATAAATACAAAAATCATGGACATTTGTTTGAGATTGCACATTGGCCTCTCTTAACGTTCTTCTTGTTTCATTTTGAAAATGATCCTATTTTCAGCCTTCTCCTGAAATACTTCAAAGGCCATGAATGTGATGACCTTCAGAAGAGCTCTTTGAGCCCAACAATTAGTGTAAGCAATTGTCAGATATGCCAATAAGAAACAAGGACAGAAAGATGGCAATTAATAACCTTTATAATCAAAAAAAGAGAAGAAATGTGTCATTTTATTGCACTTCCAGGTTGACCTGCCTCAGAAAAAAAAGTATGACCCCTGAGAACAGTTGATGCATCATGTGTTAGTCGGTGATATCTGCTCTAATCCACACAGGTATTAGATATATTGAGACACAGACCTGAGATCTGAAATATAACACCTCAATACCAAGACCCTGTTTGACTGACTGCAATTTCAACCCAATCCAAGACACTGAATCAATGTGACATCTTCTTTATAAACCATGTTCTTCAAAAGATAATTCCTAATGTATTTAATGACTAGTGAATCAAATCTCAGAGATACATTCCTTACTTTATCGAAATGACAAGGACACATTTTCTGTTTGTAAGTAGAGCATGACAAAAAGGCTCAGGTACTTCTAACTGAGCGCAAAGAATGCTGACTTTGGAGGAATATATTAATTAACACTGGTTGTACCCTTAAATGTTATTTAATTAAAAAAATACAAAAATGGAGTTCTCTGCATGTTGATAAGGATTTTAATAATATATACTTTAAGAGATAAGGGACAGCGTATGATTCAATTGTATGTCACATGTGTTTAATAGATAACTAATTTATTAAATCTATTTTTTAAAAATCAGGTATTTCATCATATTGCCAATGGGGAGAGAAGCCCGTGATTATACAGATTACCTGCAGAGTTGGCCAGAGGCGATATGAGCATAAAGATGAAAGTCTCTGATGTTCAAATCAGCCCTCTGGGAATGAAAAATGAATGTCATGCAGAAGTGGCTAAAACTGCAGGTCTGAGTCATTCCAAATTTTAAGGCAGAAATTAAAAGAACTGGTACAGCCTTGCTTTTTTATTTTTAGTACAGCTAGTCATGGGCTCACTATAATAACTAGTGATACCATTATTGTTTTATATATTGCTTTTAGTTTGTTAGTTTTGTCTTGTGTCTTGTGAGTCCTTTTAATGCTTTAATCCTCTACTGAAAATACTGTCCTGAATTTCTTCGTAGACTACTACAATGACAATAAACCGTTGTAATGCGCGGTAATAATTCGAAAGGTCCATAATGCTAAGAAATAGCCATTTGCTTTACACGTTGGAGATGGTTCAATGGTGATGGCTGTATATCAGCCTGTAATTACATTTCATGGCATGCCAGACTGCCACAGGCAGCGTTGATGACAACTTAAATTATTTAAATCAAAACATTTAACACACACATTTACTTTCCATGAGGCTTTGTTGCCATTTCTGACTGAAACTGTGATGATTGAAACCCCCATTATGTTAGATATTTCACTCTGCGAGCTGTTTACAGTGGGACAAAAATAAGCAAATACGGTGGGTTTGGATGTGTTGTCACATTAGTTCAGCAGTATGCTTAACTGCGATAGTTGGGAAAGTAAGTCATCTGTGTCATATGATGTCATCTGTTACAGCAATAAGCTTAAACTGTCAGAGCCAATGATGTTAGGGATTGAAACGTGAAGCTGTGTGAATGTCAATGAGGGATGATTGCGGCAGTGTTGCATCAAATTGATGTGCACTGAATGAGACTGTTTGAATAAATTTTATTCGAGATGCATAGAGCTGTTTTGTACTCATTCAAAATGAAATCTGACTTTAGTGGGAACTTTGTCCTTTTATTTTTGCTTCAAACATAGTTTGTTTCTTTATTTAAACTTCCTGCACAACACACTCACAAAGCTGTCTTTGTCCTTTTTGTTACCAAACTCTACTACCTGAAAATATTCCTAAAAACGTTCCCAACACTGCATTGTCTGTTTGAGATGAAGAGCGAGAATGATTTTAAAACCATGACAGCGCGTCAGAAGTGTAAGGTGTCACTGAAGGCCTGATGCAACTCTGTGCAAATATGTTGAATAATTATTCGTCGACTTCTCAACATTGTTCTTCTTTTTGAGGTTTTTACAGTGCTGCGCGCCTTATTATTGTATTATGCTTGCATGAGAATAACCTTAAGGCAGCAACAGTGTTCTCTGTTGTGTTTTTGACAAATTAACCTTGTGTTTATTTATAAGGCTAGCTGGCTTTTCTATGTAAGCTAGCTTTATTTTTTTTTTTTTATTGTAATGTTTGTACTAACTAAGTTTAATGTAATTAAACCTTCCGGGATGGTAAGATTCATATTCACCTTAATAAATATTATTGAACTGTTTGGTTGTGTGAACTCAATTCAGTTGCACTTTGTTTTTCTGTTTTGTTAAACTTTGCAGCATTTGCTCCTTCTGCTTGAATGTCTCGACTGCTTCATGAACTTTAATTCTTCTTCTACTGTATGTTGACAAAATGTAACACTTTTAAAGACTTTGGGAAGACTTAAAATGGCAGTGGATTGGATAATTATGTTTGCATAATACGAGTGCACCAAAGTTGAACTTTCATATAATTCTTGTTTTTTTGGTTTTGTTTATTTATACATTAGCATCACCTCATTTTAAGGGGTCAGACCCTGGTGTTAATAATGTTGGAGAAATAAGAAATCAGTCTTCCTCTTATCTTCAGTCCTATTTCATTTCATTGAAAAGATTGAACATCTAACTTAAAAAAAAATAAAAATAAAAAAAAGAAACCTAACCTAATTTGAACTGAATAATAGACTTTGAAAACATGAATTATGCCGTGTCTTTATTCAGAAATGTCTTTCCTCTGTGTTTTAATTAAAACGGCAGTTAGAAGGTCACAAGTTGGAGCTGTCAGGAAATCTCAATCTTTCCACATTTGTGTTCTCCACGTGCCTGGCGAACACGTTAGAAATGTAATTGAAAAATATTCTCTGGCATTGGTTCAAGGTCTGTCACACTAGAAAAAAAAATACCAGGGGGGCCATAGTGTGACCAGCAATATCTACTGGTCTTATATAATTTATTCCTCCCCAAAAAATGAGAACATTGTCTCCGTACTGTTAATGCACATTCACCATTTTGTGTCATGTCGGCAGTGTTGTTGCCTTGGGGTGATTCTCTCCCTGCGGTTCGGATTGAATCTCTGTCTGGGAGGAAATGTTCCCTCACAGCCAGGCATGACGACAGCATGGGGAAGACACAGCCCCTCCTGGAGCTACACAGAGAGGCATCCTGCTGGCCCTAAGTCTGATGAAACTAAGGAGACAAGTGTACTTCCTTACATTATGCATGCTATAATCTCTGGTTTTGGTGCAAGCTGTCTCCCTGGGACACAAGCAAATTCAGGGTTAGGTTAGGATTTTCAATGCTCAGTTTGTAAGGCTCCATACAGAGTTCTTGTTTGGTTCTGCAGCAATGACACGAGATTGTAAAGTTGAGTTTTTGTGTCCAATTGTGGAAAAAAAAACAAAAAAAAAAACTTGATTTTGGAGTTTATAGTAAAGTATTTCACTATATATTCTTCCAAAAGCATGCAACTGACACATGTTTTATTTCATGTAAAAAGCGTGTACATGTTTTGAATGTCTGGAAAAAGAGTCAAACAAATCAGTCAGACTCATATATGTTTGAAGAGGGATTCATGTGACACACAAAAAGAGAACAGCTGTGAAAAAATGAAGTGTTTCAGGTGTTTTACCTTTAAGTCCATTTTGGTGAATTAAGGGTCATACATATATCACATCTTAGCTTACATATTTAGCTTCATGAATCTGACACCTGAAAGGTCCTTGTTTTTCTCTCCAACGATGCCTAAAATGGCAATCATGATTTATTACAGTCGACTTGGAGTTTGTTTTTTAATCGGGGATGGAGGTGGAGTAGCAATGAGCCTTGATGTCATGTCTTGTCATTGTTTTGATTGAGAGCCCCCTGGCACCAGAATATACATAGTGTGCTATGAAGCCCCATCACAGGCTTTATCTTTAAAATAAAAATAAAAACACAATTTATTTTTGTGAAGCTAAAGCATTAATTTCATTTTATAGCAATAGAAAGGATTTAAAATAGATGTTGAAGCAATAAAACTGACAATTCAGAAACCTAAACTATTAACCACTAATGAAAAATGTAATCATCGATGCAATAATTGAGCTAATCTAAAGAACTTGCTCTGGAGGCCTAAAATCCCCCGTCATGTTTTTTTTGTTTCTGTCTTAAATTGAAAAAGCATTATTAAAATCACATAACTCATACCATTGAAACAGTGCTGGGTGGCTGTGGCTCAGTGGTAGAATTGATTGTCTCTGAAATGTAGCGTTGGTTGTAAGATCCCAACTCCTAAAGTGTACATGTTGAAGTGTCCTTGGGCAACTGATCAGCAATTAACTCGATATAACTGACATTAGTTAAAATTGTCAGCTGACTAGAAAAGTGCAATGTAAGTATAGTCCATTTACCATTGACTAACCAATCTAATAAACAAACAAGGCTTCTTGTGAAAATATAACTTCTTCAGTTGATTACCTATTAATTCCTCATATTCCCGGTTGATTCCCACCTCAGCATTCGCTTTATTGAAATCCCCATCCTGCCACCATAACGTTGATTGTGAGTGGTTGTGGCGATCAAATTGAATAAAAAAATGAAACAAAAGCTAATGCCTCTACTGAGTACTTTCATGGATTTTTTTTCATATCAGTGTTTCACATGCATCATTAGTGATCACAAGGTATACATAATAAACTTAGATATTTTTTAAAAGTTATATATATTTTTTAAAGTATTTATTACAAGGTGTTCACATGCAGGATTATTTTAATAAATGCCATTACATTTAAAAGAAATGTCTACCTTGCAGGTATATATTAGTTCACCACACATTTGGTTTTAAATCTTGTAATAAAAGCAAAACTTTTTCACTAAATTCATTCATGAAAATTAAGACATAAAACCGATGATAGAGGTATGTCATATGGCTGGGAAGCAACACACTTGGACTTGTATAAAATATATCTATTCTCAAAATGCTCAAACCTCAGCCCATGTAGCCATGAGCAGTTACAGTGAAATGATTTGTCATGATTTGGTTTGGTTCTGTGTTTTGTTTTGTTTTAGTTTTCTATCTTTAGTGTTCTGCATTGTTTCCTGCGTTACTTGTATGTGATTCCTGGTGTGGTTGCTTTGTTCCCTAGTGTTTCCCCGTGTCGAAGTGTTTTCTGATTTTTATATTTAGTCTTGTAAGTGTTTCCCTTGTGTGTTTTAATACTTCATAGTCTGGTGTTTACGTTAGTCTTTAGTGTGTTTTAATATTTCATCATCTGGTTGTCCTCAGTTGTTTTGTTCCTTGTGTTTCCCGCCTTTGTGATTACCCTGATTGTCCTCACCTGTCTCGTTAGTCTCACCTGCGTCTAATTACCCCATGTCTATTTAGTCTGTGTTTTTCCTCAGTCCCCTGTTGGTTCATTGTCTATGTCTTGCGTAGCCTGTTGGTGTGGTTTGTCTCCCTGCCCCTGTGGATTATCTTGTTTTGCGCCTCGTGGTTTTTTGGACTTTTGAGTAAGTTTTTGCCTGTTTTAATTCAAAAAGAATATTTTGTTTTTTTCTGCAATTGGGTCCTCCTTCCCTGTTTTTCCGCCTCGCTATCGTGACATGATTACTTTTATCAGATGGTAAATCCGAGCAAATTTCACTGAGATGCTGTATTGTATTGGCCCGTTTTTATTGGATTATCATCAGCACAATAACCTTGGTGAATTGAGACACAGAGATTCAGGGCGACAGGTGATGAGTGAGCCATGATGCTATCACTTCCTGAGTTTTGTCTTAAATATTCACCACTCAGTGTGATGTTGGTTGAGTGAGGCAGGAGGCAGTATTCCGTGTGTGCCATCTTAGCTTTTGGACACTTGGCATCCTCTAATGCACTCATCGTGGACTTTATGTATTATGCATTCTAAAGGCTTTGGACATGCACTTAGTTCTTCTCACATGAACTTAGACGATCTGCGTTGTCTTCCATCTGCTTTTAAAGTGTTCTTTGTTGTTGTTGTTCTTTCCCCCATGCTGTGTTTCTTTAAGGTTTTAACTTTGGTGGAATCTTTCCTTGCTCTTTTGACACCGCCCTACATTACAAACTGCTTTGAGCACAATTTAGAAGACATTCTTTGCAAGCCAAAGTGCTTTGATACAGTTTCAATGCTTTAACGAGGGGGCTCTTACAAAAAGAGATATTTAACAGTCCAGTGACAGCATAAGTGGGGTAAAGTAAATGCTTGCCTATGCTCAATTGATCAGATTGCTATGCTCATAGCTAACCATCGACCATCCCCAGTAAGGTACACTACAATTGTCTGAATTTATAGGGGGGGGGGGTCACCAGCAGTGCAATATGGACAAGACTCAGTATGTGACTCCAAAGAGCTTCAGGCTTTTTGAACTTGAATTTTTAAGTTCAGTTTTTGCTAGTTTTGCAAACCAGCCACATAACGCCTCTGTTATGACCTCTGACGATAGGATCACGCCTCTCTAAATTCAGATTGAAGGTAAAAACAGGACTATTGACTGTAGCTACTGAACAAATTGATAAATCAATTGGGATTAAGTAATAATATATTTTTGGTCTGGTTGTGTGTTTACGTTGTATTTAAAATTATTGAACACAATTTAGTAACCATGATGAACTTGAGCTTGTGTCGCGCTTTTCTAGTGTTCTGGCTCCTCTAAGTGCTTTTACACTGTAAATTACACCCACCCATTCACACACTGATCGCAGAGGTTGTTGTGTAATGAGCCCATCAGACGTAACTAATCCCACTTATACCCCGCCGACATGTCTTAAGTGTGTTGCCCAAAGACACATACATATGACAGCACCAAAGACATATTGCTGCAGGAGCTAGGGATCAAACCCTCGACCTTCCTGTAGAGAGACAACAACTCTATCAACTGAGCCACAGCCGTCCCAGTTTAGATTTTTTTTTCCACATACAGACCAAAACAATCTTTTTGGTATGTGTAGTTCAAAGGTCAAAGGTAGGCTTTATTTGTCAAATTGACTCCATACATACAGCACAAATCCCCATCTCTTCAATCCCCTCAACCCAAAGTGCAAACCTGCAGTGCATTAAAAAAACAAAAAAAGCACTGGGCTTAATAAACATGACAATTAAATTAAAAAAATAGCAGTAGTATTAAAAAAAAAATAAAAAAAAAACATTCTTAGCAGCAAAACTTGTTTTGGATATGTATCAAATTGCCTTTTCAACACTTTGCACATGGATGTTAGGGAAAACAGTATAGGTTTATATGACCAGCCACTGTTTTGTGCCATGGTCAACAGACTAGTACATCTAAATCAGCATAAAAGTCAAAACTAGTTCACCCGGAGTCTGTAAATGTTCCGTAACCAATGGACGAAAGACATTTTTGTGCATGTGCCATTGTTTGGGGATAATTGTGTCTAAAAACAAAGAGCTTAAACCACAATGATAAATGTGGATGCTCTTTTTCCACAGAGCAAGGGGAAGCATTGGCTGACCCACTTTAGACTTGCATTGAAGGTGATGTATGGAGGTTTGTAGAGAAGGGAAGGAATGAGGAACTGTGCAAAGGTGTGAAAGCATGAAAGATGAAAGCTGTCTGGATTCCCTGTCTACATTTAATTGCATGTTTATTGCCAGTGTATAATTATGATGATGGGCACATTATCTTCTTTGTTTCTTAATCAACAGAAGCTCAAAAACAGACTTTAGCATTTCTTACAGTACACCAATAAAGAGTGAGAGATGAGGTTTAATGATTGCTTTAAAATATTTAAAATGTAATGACCAAGGGCATTCAATTATTGACCAAATAGCCCTGTGGGTCCAAATAAGAAAGACTCAATATTAGACTTATTGAAGTCTCTGAGAGTGGCTTTTATGAGGTTATGTTATGCAGCAGAATAAATCTCTGAAGTCTTGTGTTCCTAATTTTTTCTTTACAGAGAAATAACATTCCATATTTGAGGTCAAACTCGAATGTGCCAGCTATGTTTGGCCTGTTTGGATCATCTGGGATTCCTGAAGTCCACAGATACTTGCTGAGAGTCAATGATACATGATGCCTATAAGGATGCAGGGTAATTGCCGGTTACATTGCGAACATGACAAATTGCCTCCACTGCAACAAGGTCCCTCAAGTGAAACAAGCCGCCATGAGGTCAGTCTCAGGTTAAGAGTGTTATCAGCTATTGACCTTGGCTGTTCATTCTCACTTGTGTATGACACTTGGGGTGGCAGGGGATTGAGGCAAGAAATATGAAAGCACATTAAAAGTCGGACCAAGGTACCAAGTGTTTGTAAGGGCTGTAAATACAGAAGCTCAGACATACATTAAGACAGCACTATATGCATTAATAAGATCATAAAACTAACCCTAGATTCTGGGAGTTTTTGAAATATTTAAGGAGCAGGATGACATTTTGGATTTATTGTCTTTAACTTTTATGCATGATAGTGAGAAGTGCCCAATTATTCATGTGCCACAAAATGCTAAAACTACTTGAATTTCCTTCAGGATCAATAAAGTATTATCTACTAGCTGGCCTTTCGTCTTACAAATTTAAGGCTCCTGTGAGAAGAATGAAATTAATACTGATGCCTCTTTATGACCAACTTAAGAAAACAAGACCATCAGCCTTTAACTGCTGCCATCGAGGCATGTGAAACGAAGCGTATGACAGTGCAGAAAAAAACCTTTGTTTAAGTTTCTACAGCACAGATTCACAGTGAGGGATACATTTGATTTCTTATAAGTCAACAGGAGAACCCCTTTCATTGCATTATACCACTCATGCATGTATAGGACATGGTCAGTCAATCGAATAGAGGTACCTCTTTGACCGCTGAGATCACAAAGGTATCTATAAAAATAGCGTTCCTCACAGTAACTTGAAACCAAACAATTTCTATGAAACATTTTGGTTAGTGAGCCCTCACAGTAGGTGCTTGCAAATTTTGTCACCATGCAGAGCAAGGCAAAGTTTTCCTGTTTTTACTCTTAGAGTTATGACAAGCTATCTAGCGGCTGCAACTTTCTTCATATTTTTCACACAGACACAACATCTTACTCTCACCTAGACATGGGAATAAGTGTAGTTCCCAAATATCTGAGCATTCCCTTATGGCCTGGTTCAATAGTCTGCCTGCCAACAAAGTGTTATTTCTTTTCTTAGATATAAGTGCCTATGTAAGGACTCCAAAGATGTAAAAGTTGAATCACTCACACCAGGGTTTTATAAATCCCTTCATATTCATGAAGCTCCATAAAAAAAGCATATATATTATTTATCGCTTTTTGTGTCCCATCATTCATACAGAAATCACACCCTGAGACATTAAACTTCGAAAAATAAAAGCACAGCTTTTCCAATGACCCATCAATATTTAATTTGACCACATCAAATTTGCCTTTGGAGCTCATATTTTTAGATTGAATGTGTTATTCCATATTTCAATGGGTGGTGCCCCATGTGTATCCAAATGGAGAATGCGGGGCAAGGATGCTAACTCCCTTGATCTTTGCTTGGTTTGGCTCCACCGCTGAAGCCTTCGTGGTAATGGTTGCTGCTATTTTAAACAAACCATTGGGGATGCATCTATTTTGCATTAAACCATTTCATTCTGACAACTCTCCCTGGGCTGCTGACAAATACAAGTTTCAGAGGCTGGATAGTTGTGCACAAGAACATATTGGACAAGAGAACCCCTTTGATAGTTCATCCATGGTTCTTCTTCTAATAAAACAAGTATCAAGGTTCAAGGTTCAAGGTTCTTTATTTGTCAAATATGCCACATGTTAAACATACAGCACAGATGAAATTGCATTCCCCCCCCCCCCCAGTGCAAACCTGCAGTGCATAAAAGAGCACTAAAGAAAAACTAGCAATACTGTACAACAAATAACTTAACTAAAGACATTTGGACAACAAATAACGAACAACAGACAACAAATAACTTAACTAAAGACATTTGGACAACAAATAACGAACAACAGACAACAAATAACTTAACTAAAGACATTTGGACAACAAATAACGAACAACAGACAATAGACAGACAAGGGCACTTGTGAGTGTTACGCTTTGAGGTAGAATGTGGATAAATTACTATGAGGTAGATAAATTACAGTATTAACAATATAAACAGAGTGCAGATTAAAATACGAAGTTAAAGTGAGGTAGTGTGCAGTAGTGCAAATAGCAAATTACTATGAGGTAGATAAATTACAGTATTAACAATATAGACAGAGTGCAGATTAAAAATACGAGGTTAAAGTTAGGTAGTGTGCAATAGTGCAAGTGCAAGTAGCAAAATTACTATGAGGTAGATAGATTTCAGTATTAACAATATAAACAGAGTGCAGATTAAAAATACAACGTTAAAGTGAGGTAGTGTGCAATAGTGCAATAGCATAGTCAATACAGTTCAATAACGGCTGTGCAGAGTTTTTAGGGTGCGTGAATTATTGGAGCATGCGGGGGGTGGAGGAGGGGGGTGATGCCAGGTCCTGTAGGGGCAGACTGTGGCAGGATGAAGGGGGGGGGGGGGGATGGGGGGCAGAGGGGGCAGAGGGGTGAGGGAGGGTAGTGATGGGGATGGAGGGCAGAGGGGGCAGAGGGATGAAGGAGGGTAGAGAACTGAGGGCAGAGGGTGGAGGAGGCGGAGGGGGGATGGGGGCAGGGGCAGGAAAGGGGATGAGTGGACGAAAGGGGGGGAGGGCAGGGAGGGAGTTGAGACTCCTGACAGCCTGGTGGAATAGACTGTTCTTGAGCCTGCTGGTTCGAGCACGGAGACTCCGCAGTCTCTTCCCAGATGGCAGCAGGCTGAAGAGGCTGTAGGACGGGTGGGTGGGGTCACCTGCAATCCTGGTGGCTTTGCGGGTGAGACGTGTGTTGTAAATGTCCAGAAGGGGGGGAAGAGAGACACCAATGATCTTCTCAGCTACTCTCACGATGCGCTGCAGAGTCTTACGGCAGGACACGGTGCAGGCGCCGTACCACACGGTGATGCAGCTGGACAGGATGCTCTCAATGGTGCCTCTGTAGAACGTGTGCAGGATGGAGGATGGGGCTCTTGCTCTCCTCAGTTTGCGGAGGAAGTAAAGGCGCTGGTGAGCTTTTTTGGCCAGTGATGCAGGGTTCAGGCTCCAGGACAGGTCTTCAGAGATGTGCACACCCAGGAACTTGGTGCTGCTCACCCTCTCCACTGCAGCACCGTCGATGGTCAGAGGAGCATGCTGGGTGTGCGTTCTCCTGAAGTCCACAACAATCTCCTTCGTCTTCTCCACGTTCAGATGGAGATTATTGTCCTTGCACCACGAGGCCAGTCTGCTCACCTCACTCCTGTAGATTGACTCATCGTTGTTGTTGATGAGACCCACCACAGTCGTGTCGTCCGCAAACTTAACAAAGAGGTTGGAGCTGGAAGATGGGGCGCAGTCATGGGTCAGCAGAGTGAAGAGGAGGGGGCTCAGCACACATCCTTGGGGGGCCCCCGTGTTCATCATGATGGTGCTGGAGGTGTTGCTGCCGACCCGGACTGCCTGTGGTCTCCCTGTCAGGAAGTCCAGCAGCCAGTTGCACATGGAGGTGCTTAGGCCCAGGTTGTCCAGTTTGTGGATGAGCTGCTGCGGGATGATAGTGTTGAATGCTGAGCTGAAGTCGATGAACAGCATTCTGACGTGGGCGTCCTTGGTCTCCAGGTGGGTGAGGGCTGAGTGGAGGGCAGTGGAGATGGCGTCGTCAGTCGATCGGTTAGGCCGATATGCAAACTGGTAGGGGTCCAGGGTGGAGGGGAGGGCAGACTTGATGTGCTGCATGACCAGCCGCTCGAAGCACTTCATGAGGATGGGGGTTAGTGCGACCGGGCGGTAGTCATTGTAGCAGGATGGAGACGACTTCTTGGGGACCGGGATGATGGTGGTGGCTTTGAAGCATGTGGGGACAACAGCTTGGCTCAGTGACGTGTTGAAGATGTCGGTGAGGACATCTGTGAGCTCCTCAGCACAGTCTCTCAGGACACGACCTGGGATGTTGTCAGGACCTGGCGCTTTCCGTGCATTTGTTCTCTTGAGGGATCGCTTCACGCTATCCCGGGAAAGCGTCAGTACCTGGTCGCCAGGAGAAGGTGGCGTCTTCTGTGCTGGGGTGCTGTTGTCTGCCTCAAAACGAGCAAAGAAGTTGTTGAGGTTGTTTAGCAGAGAGGTGGAGCTGTCACAGGTCTGCGGAGGGGGCTTGTAGTCCGTGATGGTCTGGACCCCCCTCCACAGGTTCCTGGTGTCTCTGCTGTCGGTGAACCGGTCTGCGATGTATTTGGGAACTATGTGTGTATGATAGGGACACCCAGTTTTCTGTTATGACCAACTTCTAATGAAACGCCCATAGGTGGTGCATTAACATATTGTGTACTTTTTTTTACCTTTTTACTCATGCTGGTTAAATAAGCAGAGTCTTTGATATCAAGTCCTGGTCTAAATATAACCCACTCAGCCTTACCTTTCTGAGAGTAAACACAGGACCATAGAGCCCCTGTGGGTGTGAGAGGCAATTATTTGGAGAAAGCTGCAATGTTACAGGTTGAGAGAGAGAGATGTTAATTACCTTTGTGAATTCAGAAGATGCTGCCGCTTCCTTTTTCTTTTGTTCAGTCTCTTTATGGGCTAATTAATTATGAAACAATGCATAGGTAATTCATTCGAGAGAGGGAAATGTTTAAACCTTTCTTCTTCCTTTCACTGCTAAGGGAAGGCTCTTAATCATATGTCAGATCGATGTGCATAACTCCACATAATGCTCAGCGAGCTCACATTGTAGCATCAAGGAGACGGAGAGCTGGGCTCATTGGGAGAGAGTCATTTAAGGCTCAGAAGTCCATGCAGGCACGGATTTCAAAGTAGTTTACCATTATGGTTTGAGCGTCTAATTTAAAGACGTTACACTCTCTGAATAATGCATGTACTGTATACCTGGAGTCATAATGATGGGAGTTCCTACGTTATTAAAACATATGGACATATCAGTTGTGACACCTCTTTTAAGCATACGGGCAGAGAGATTGAACATGTCTTCATACAGGCAACGAGCAGAATTGCTGACCTTACAGAGGCTATTAAATCTGTTTCACTGTCAACATTTGAGATACAGTAGGTTACTCTTTCCTTCACTATCACAGTGGAATGCATAAAATCATTGACACCAATGAAGATGATTGTTCTCTGGCCTCAAACATTGCGCAAGGAATGGAATTTAAAACTTATTTTTCAGATGAATGGCTATGTAATCCCCAAAGCAGACCTGTCAATTTAAGTATAATGAAGTACTAAGAGAGGTGATGAAAAATGTAGAGGAATCAGTGTAACCCTGGCTTTTCAATGAATGTTTTTTTGGCATCACGCTACAGCATTCTCTTGGGTTGGTAATCTTTAATCAAACCAATGATATGTACACAATCTCCTAATTACTGCACAGACGTCTTGGGCACATCAACATTTTATCCCTGGCTACAAAAGCAGATTTTAATGTAGTATATTAATTATTAAAAGTAACACAGTTGAGATGAAACTCTCATCTTCATGTTGTGACATGAAAGGCTGCTTTCTACCCTGATCAATTTTCACACTGTCAAAATGCATTGTGCCACAGTTGTGAAAGTTTTAATCATGTTAACTGATCATAGTCATGTCAGACTGAACTCTCATCTTTATATGTTTGAAATATTTTTTGCATTAGAGGATTATACTTTGTGTTTGGGGTTTAGTCTCCAACCTCAAAACTCCCTGCAGTTTCAATATACATGCAGAAATTTGAGGAGTGATAGGATGACGTCTTAATCGGCCATTCGGAGCCTACAGGTGGATGGTGGGGCTGACAAAGAGAGCAGTAATAGAGCAGGTCAGAGCTGGCAATACATGAGCAGAGGGAGAGCCTGGAAATCTTGCAGCTTAAATAGACCACTAATTGGAAGGAGGTGTTAGACCATTGTGGATGATGACGCATGCCAAGTCTAAATTCGGAACGGCTCAACTCGTCCACCTAAACGTGCTCACAGGCATCGACTCATGTTTAGTTGGGAATGCTTGATAACCCTGTTTTACTGCCTTGAAACCAGCACCAGCAATAGTAGCAGCACAGCATATGCATGTTTTTTTCTGAAAGGCGGACAAAAGGTTGGTGGTGCTAGCGCTACCAACATTTGCCACACTCATTAAGAGTTATACTGCACATTTCTGCACCATTTAAAATAGCCGTCATTTATTGTTATTGAAGAATGTGATGAGCTGGTTCTAATACCAAAAAATAGGCAACATGCAATATTGTTCTTGATAGAGTTGGTCATGTTTATCAAATTATGCTCAATTAGACAAATTGTAAGTCAGGATTCAAAATTCCCTTTTATCAACATTGAAATAGGTTGCTAATAATTTCATTGTAAATAAATAGCCACAACAAATATTTGCCAATATTAAGTTTAACAATATCCACAGTTCCTTCACCAAGTAAAAAACAAAAAATAACACACCATGACATGAATTGGGATTCCTCAAATTTTAAAATAGCTGTCTTTAAAAAAAAAAAACCTAAAAAAAAAAAATACATAACTAAACATGATATGCACAAAAGTTTTAGATTTATTTTTTAGTTTAAATGTTAATGTATCTGTGTATGTAATCTTGGTTAGGATGTGCTGGACAATCTGTTTCACTTCAGAGACAAGGATATGGTTTTGATGGCAGCTAATTCCATACCAATGTTAAGCCACATGTTGAATATCAATATTGAGCTTATCTTCAACCACTTTTCCTGGACATGGTTGAGAAGTATTTGCAGGCAATTCATGTTTTCACAAGATTTCATTATGTATACCAACCAACCTCTGCCAGTTTGTTTTAATCACTGAAGATACAATTTGGAGCAAATTGGTCCACTTAATTTGCATCACTAACACAAATTAAACATTTTGTGTATTAAATATTAAAACACTTTCCTTTTTTTTCCTAACAAACGTCTGCTTGCTTTATCAGCATGGTATCAATGACCTAAGTAAGTGCAAGGCCTTCGAGTTTCCTCCAAGTGGTTAAGCCAATGTCGTTGAATTGGCTTAACCACTAAAGAACTGTTGAATTGTATTCACTTCTACCTCTAATACCAGGGGAGAGGTAATATTTAACTTGATATAATAACAGGGTACCCACTCTTTTCTCAAGCTTATTTTCCAGGACATTTTCAGAGACAATTTAGCGGGTATGACAGGAAAGCATTGTGCACATACACGAATTTGTTCCATTCTCTGGAAGTCTGATTCAAAATACAGTATGTGTCGTCTACAATCATGAATTCTTATATGCTTATAAATGATGAATTGATTTTAAAATATCAAAACTGCACCTGCCGATACACAGTACAAATTCATGCTAACCAATTTCACATTGTCCAACTTTTTAAAACACGACCAGAAAATAGCAACATCCATCTATACGCAAAATTAAACAATTCCATCTTTTTAGGTTTTTGATGTCATGAAAACAATATTTAAATAATTTTCCAGGACTGTACAAGATTTTCAAAGACAGTCCACTTGTTCTCTCTATCTCGTTTTTCATGTGTTTTCAATGCCTGGAAAATTTGGCAACTAATTTACATTCAGCACACCTAACCAGATAAAGGTTTAGTTGCATGGCGTCTCACTCTGTTGCCAGTTGCTAAGGTGAAGCTAAGCCTAGAAACTGTCAAGAAAATTATGTGTCTCCAGAGACAAAGGTACTTCATGATAGGGGCAGCTCTCAATCATCATGGAGCCATTTCCCTGCTGATTCTGTCATTGTTGCCTGCCTGAATAATTATGCAGATGTTACCTGCTGGAAAGCCTTTTTCTCACAAACACTTAAAACCAATTAAAGTAAATAGTCGTGCTTTTCAAAAGCCTTACATGACATGAGTTCCCACCATTCGATATAAAAACAACAAAGCCAAATTATAAAGCTTCTACATGTTTTTGTGAAGGTCCCATATTATGCCCTTTCAATCTATTTTATGTGCCTACTAAACTACGTTCACAATCGCTAAAGTTCAAAAAAGTGTCTGTCTTATGTTACAATTTGTCTTGTCCCTTTTACCATACTGGGAATGCTACAGTCAGTCCAAGGGGAGCTTGTGCTAGCTGCAATGAGACAATGGGCTTAGCTCAGTGTCGTCTTTGTCTTGTGACGTCACACCACACATTTTCAACGAGGGGAGCAAGGGAGTGTTTCATGCGCCTATTGCTACTGCTAACAGGAGGAGGAAAGAGAAGCTGCATTTCTGCTGACTTTGAATTTTTGCGAATAGGTGTGCCTAAACTTGCAAAAGACACCTGGAAAACCCAATAAAAAGCATAGAAAATCAGAAAAAAGCAAAATATGGGACCTTTAATTTGTTGCATATGGTTAGTCAAAGAAGGAGATAAATTTAACTACTAACATGTTCACATTTCCATAATCTTCATCTTCATCTTTAATTCATAATTGTGTCAGAAACTGTACATGCAATACCATATAATTGAGAAAGAGCCATGTGGCCCACAAGGTGATATTCACATCTTAGACAGCGATGTTCAGGAATGACATGTCTGTAATTTTATAGCCTTTGTTGGCGGAGTAGATTCATTGCTAAATGTCTTCTTTGACTTAGTAGTTGTGTAAGTGTGGTTCGGTTACACCCATAACAAATCCACCAAACGTCACACACTTCTCGTATCCTGCCAGCACCCCTATTAACACAGACGTCAACACTGTGAGTGGGCTAATGATAATGTTCGTACAAGTGCTAGAAACAGCATGTTTAAATTAGCAGGTTTTTACCATCTGTGAATAAACATGATGGGTGCACCAGGGTTGCTGTCTGCTTATGTAGCAGTCTACAGATGTTTTTCATTTTGTGTAAACTATGATTTAACCTCCATAAATGATCAATTTAAGCCCCCTCGTAGAAAAGAATAGCACCAATAAAACAGGGGGGCAGACTAATCTGGATAGTAAATTAAAGGCCATAAACAAAAAACTGAAAAAAAGTGATATTTTCAACCGCTGGAGTGGCAAACTAAGTAAACAACAAATCAAATGTTGAAGACAGGTAACAAAACCTACCTCCATTTTGTGGCCAGGGTTTGAGTTTTTTTTAACAGTAATCTCCAAAAAAAGTGGTGGAAGGTCTTACACAGTGACACAATGGAACATTTCAGCACAGTATGAGACCAAACTGGATGAGTAAATTGCAGGTCTAGGAAAGGCAATGAGAATTTTCAGATGTTGGAAATACAACTTTGACTTGCCAGTAGCGTTAAAAGCTTTTTAAGAGCAAGTAACGAGTAGCCCACTGTTGTTTTCAGGACTGTATGAGGACAGACTGCAAAGTCTTGGCATCAGAAAACCTTATTGCTGGATTTAAAAACCCCTTTGAATGACTCACAGGTTACAACAATGTTTTAGAGTTTGGGCTGACTAAAAACATTACAGCTAGCTGTTATTACGACCCAAATTTTCAAACATGGCTGCCCACTTGGAAGACCGCACAAAAGGCATGGCCTAATTTGGCAACCCCAACCCTGTTTATCAAAAATAATATTTTCAATTTGTGCAACAAACCATCATATTTCTTTATAAATTGAATTCACTATTTTTTTTTATTTAAAAATATTTCACAATCATAGTAAATTCACTTGAGCTTATATACGCTTTTCTTCTTCTGATTACTCAAAGCTCGTGTGCATGTGCACCACATGTCTAACCTACCCATTCACACTGATGGCAGAGGCTGGTGAGACCATCAGAAGGTAACCAATTCCATTCATATGCTGCAACTGACGAAGTGGGGGGGAGCAATGTAGGGTTAAGTGTCTTGCCCAAGGACACATCTGGATCTAACCTTCCAGTTGAAAGACAAACAATCTACCAACTGAGCCACAGCTGGTCTGAAGCCAGAGTTGAGTGTAATGTTACAAAACTGCCACTTCCTTTTAAAACTGTATTTTGTGAAATCAAGAAGGACAAGTAAATGAATTTAAAATAAATATTTCAAGTGATATTGAAATTGTCAATTTGTCACAGAATATTTGGCCCTCAACTCTACAGACATAGGATATTTAAAGATATCTGTCACACAGTCCAGTGAGTTGTGGTGTAGGTGACATTTGGTCATCTGGGCTGATAGGATGAAGAAGGTGATTGAACTGTGAAGACTGGGGTTGATGGGAAGATGGTTGATAATGTAATCTGAGGCTGATAGGATAAAAAGTGAACTAAGTGAAGAATGGCGTTGACTGGAATAGCTGAAGATGTCTGAAGGACGGTAGTGTAACCATGGCTTTAATGAACTGGTAGAAGAGAAATCCATATTTAAAAAAAGTCATCGGCAGTATGATATTCTAGCAATCTGGGAGTGGGGCACAGTGCTATTTAAAATATGTCACAAGGTGATCTGAACAGCTCAAGAATAAAAAATTAGGAGTACATTTGACATAGCATGAGAATGAAGAATAAAACCAGCGTGTAAAATAGTCCTCTTGACTCATCTTTCACTAGCAGTGCATTTGACAATTTGTTGAACATCTATTGAATAGTGAAACAGCAGGTAAGTATTTTTACTGATAGTTTCCAAAGGAACCAAGGATCCCGTGGAAACAACCAGTTGGAAGATTAACTTATTCAACCAGAGTTTTAGTATTGAGAGCTCCCTTTATTTGGCAGATGTAGGGGGTGGGAGTTTGTGCTTTGGTATCCCTTTGCTGATTTGCTGGTTGGGATGAAAGGAAACCATAATGAGAGTGTAGATACTATCTTTGACAAGCAATGCAAAGCCCTGTATATCCACACGGATGATAAACCATTTGATGGTCGTTATTTAGGCTGGTCTTTCTCAGGAGTGATGGTGAACCTCTTAAAGCACATGGTCATTACAGTTATAACTACTAAAAGTGTTGTAATTATTGTTAAAGTGTACTTGTTGGTCAGTGTATAGCCTAGTTTGAAGACCTACCAATTCATGCCTAGTCTTGCTGCTTTTAGTGTTCACAGCCTTAAAACCCCCTTAAAATGTCATGCTCAGAAAAGTTAAAAAGTGACTGACCAGTGGTTTTATACTGTGAGGGTTGATTACTGGATTAGGTTCACCTGGACCTGCCTGTGAAACAAAGCCAGGAAGAGCAGACAAACAGGTGAAGACAATAACAAAAAAGGGGGAAGGAGGAGCTGCCAGGCAAAACGGCTCATCCACCTGTCCATTAATCAAGACTTGTGCTGTGTGTGCTTGCTGGCTATCAATGGCCTCAAAGTGAGGATAAAAGCTGTTCGGCTCACTTGCTAGAGAGGCTCTGGAACTTGTTCAGGAGAGCATGTATTCTGCCTCAGCTCTTGTACCTCAAGCTTTTCAGATTGTCCTAAATCTAGATAAAACTTAATCTTTAGTTTTTGTTTTAATTCTGCATTTGTACTTCATAGCTTATTGTATAAAATAGGCTGCAACATTTGATGTTGATTTCCTTGACTCTTGTGTTACTAGTCATGTTATATGTATCGTCATATATACTTTGAGCGCAACAGTTTAGTGACATTATTGTGCATTCCTTATGTATACAGCACATACGTTTTGTACTCATCTTTAAATTATGTGCAGGGATCCAGCGGGGTTTGTTTCCCTTGTGGTACAGTCAATATGTTGATAAAAGTCAGGCAAAACGTTCTTAAGGTAAGCCTGATTAGAGCCTCCAGCAACAACAAGCACAGCATCAGGATAACTGGTCTGTTCACTTCAAGTCTTTGCAACATCAAGGACTGCTTCTGTATTTGCCTGTGGGGGATGTAGGCTTCTGTAAATCCCCTTGGTATAAAGTGTCGTCTGAATCTTACCACAGAGCACATGCCTCCTTTTATTCGGTATGATCCTCTGGTCTTTCAGATAAGCAAGCACAAGAAGAAAAATTAACTGATTTAATGATGTTGTTTGAGTCAAGCCAAGCTTTAGTTCAAATGCTTGAATTTATATAGGTTACCAACCTGCACTTTTGTAGTTATGGCAAAGTGTCTAACTGTGTGTTACTGTGGGTTGGTCTGGCAGATAACATCTCTTGAAGGTGATGTCATAGTATAGCAACTAATAATGTGCAATGTGGAGCAGGCAAAAGACGAATAGACCTGTTATAATTTGAGGGTTTGCAGACCTACTATGGGTAAATAAGTGTATAAAATTGCATATTTTACCAATCATGGTAAAATTATATACAAGTTATACAAGACTTTTCTACTTGAAATAAAACCATAGTCCTGAAGTGAGAAAGTAATGTGTATAAAATCCTTAAAATTTAAGTAAGCACATGAAAGCAACATGGTATGTGCTCTCAATAAAAGTGCAGAAAAATAATAAAATAATAAACTGTAATTATTTTAAGGCTATTGTGTTCTTTAGTGTTGTTCTAATGCCAGTGTGACAAGTCTATTACTGATGCGTTATGCTATATCTCTGGCACCCTTGTTTTGGGGGATGCTGGCTCCGAAGTTTTGGAAGCCCTCCTCTAGAACTTTCGCCCTTTGGAAAGTATCTTGAGATTACATTAATAATATATAATACTATACAAAAGACAGATTTAATGATTGATTTTTTGATGGGTTTTTACCAACATCTCATTTGAAACTCATTGGCATTTAAGCTATAGCAGTTATGAAATATTAAAATTTAAACTAAAAACTCATAAAAAAGTCACAGGATAACAGGATTTTACACTGCTTTATATACCTTCAGATACATTCTGCACTATTTTTGGTGATTTAGTACAAGAGATGTTTTCTCTTTGTGTTGTGCACAAGAGATAAAGAAAAAGATTGCTTCATACACCTCCAACAGATTGCTCATCAACAAATGAATAAAGTCTGCTCTTTCTCTAAATGGCAAGTGGACAAAAAATGTTTGAGAGGAGAACGACAAAAGTAACGTTTCTACGATCGCCTCCCCGCTCTAATAGGTAAATGGTAAATGGACTTGAGCTTGTATAGCGCTTTTCTAGTCTTCCGACTACTCAAAGCGCTTTTACACCTACCCATTCACACCCATTCACACTGATGGGCTGGATATGTGGCCCATCCAGTATCTATCCATTCCCGCCACATTCATATGCCCAAGACGCAGCAGGGGGAGCAATTTGGGGTTAAGTGTCTTGCCCAAGGACACATCGGACATGTTGCTTGCAGGAGCTGGGGATCGAACCCTCAACCTTCCGATTGAGGGGCGACGACTCTACCAACTGAGCCACAGCCGCCTAGGTCTGCATGTAGCTGTGAGCTATGTCAGCAGGGATGTTAAGAGGGATGATTATTGATTATTTGTGACTTAAATAGAGTAAACATATAAGGGGCTTTGTCCATAGTTTCTGGTTTGGATGGGGGTTAGCTGAGAATGAGGTGGATAAGGGGCCGAGATTAGGAGGCTGACATTACGGAAACGTTCAAAGTCGAGCTGTATGATTTTAAATCTCAGGGTGTGTTTGCTTGGAAGGGGGAGTAAAGCCTTTTAGCCAAAAATGGAAATTATGCCTTAATAAGAGAGACAGTGCATTTTGTCAGATAAGCTCCATGACCGGAAACGTGGTAAAACTAGGATAAATATTGGAGACGTTTTTGAAAATAAAGAGAGGTAAGAACACATCTGCTTCAAAACAGATGTACTGTAGAGCTTCAGTGTCTGCGACATAACAACCTGCATGCGTCTCGAGGGAGGAGGCGGTGGGGGGGGGGGGCCCTGTTTTAATTGTTGACTGCAGAACCCATTTTAAAAAATAGGTTTAAATGTTACATACTGCTCCTTTTAAATGTATTGTTTTGTCCATCATATGTGTTTTAACAAAAATGTGTCAACATTTAAGAATTTTGTAATAAAAAAAAAAGCAGGGGGGTTATCTCTTAAGGGAAACCTGCACCAGACAACGTTTTTCATCTTTGTTTAGAAAATAACTTAAACAATTGGTGTGCTGCGGATATTGCCATTGATTTTGTTATCTGAATCACTGACCAGAAGTTGAAAAATCATTTCAGCGCCATGCTGCTTATCAAGATGCTGCATCAGCTGTAGAAAGTGATTAATCCCTTCAAACCATGAAATGAAGTCAATATTTCAAATAGAAGATCACAGTGGGAAAAATAACAGTATGTCTCTTTTTAACTGGCTCGACGCATTAAACCCATTTATATTGTTAGGAAGATGTGTATTGAGATGGGGTTTTTTTTGGGGTTTTTTCAAATTATGGTTGTTGATTCTCCTTAGCAGAGAGATCTCCTCCGTCTCCCTCGTCTCCTTTAATCTCAGCATTTATGTCCTCTGTTTGAACTCAGATCTTTATTCTGGTGTTGGTTGATAGATGGTGTACTTCTCTCCTGACTTTAGAGAGGCACTCATCCTTAAAAACAATCACTGTTTTATTCACAGTTGAAACTGAGTTAACAGTAGAATAACTGGCAGTGTTTTTGTTTCTCTGCAGCACTGCCTCCTCACATGCCCCAGCCACCAAGATAACAGCTGGAGAACGACAACAGTATGGAGACTTGGTGGAGATGTCAGCCTAAACTCCTTCTGAGTTGGTTATACAAAAAGTTTTGCCGCTTCGTACTCACCACATATTCAGATGCTGGTACATTAAAAAAAAAAAAAAAATGTGTCACTGTAATGTTAAACCTGAAGCATCTTTGTTTTTTCCAATAGTATAAAGCCGAGCAGCTCTGCCTGCTGACAACAACGAAGAATAGAGAACTCCTCAGTAACCTCACATAACTCATTTCACATCACTGACTGTTTATGAGATAGCCTTTGCTGCTCAAGCTAGTGTGGTAAGATGTTTCCGTTTGCTGAATGCACACGAGCATGTTGTTAAAGAACAGAAAACAATATCAACCACAGCAGGAGAAAATTGATCAGCAATTTGAGTCTCCTCACGGAACGTGTCATCACTGTTATACACAGGCCAACACCAAAACCCTTTCTCACTTTCCCTGGGCAGGATTAATAGTGGACAAAAAAAACAGGCACAGTGTGTTTCTCTAATATGTCAAACATGGAAGTTCACTTTAAAACAACATATTTTTCGGCTCAAAATAGTAGTTTAAAAGGCTGTGCGAACAATTACGCGCAGCAGGGAGAATGGCGTCTCTCCCATGTCCACATGGCGGCCTCATCGCTGCTTAACTGCGGTATGTAACTTTGGCAGCGGGATGAGAAGTGCCTACAGCTTTACGGCGCTATAGTTCACTCAAAAGTTGTAAAAAGAGGACAGTGACATATGAAACTAAGAGGAAAATAAAGAAAGGGACTGAGCAAGAAGTGAAGCGTGAGATTGACACTCTATCCAGATGTTCTTTTTATGTAATTTTCTATTTTTTCATTGTTATTATTTTCATTAATCTGTTTTGTTTTGTCGCGTACCTGGTCTGTCTTCTGGATCCTGCTCCTTGGGTGGCCCCCTTCTGTGTTAGCCCCTCTTCACCTGCAGTTCATTATCCCGATTGTGTGTTTCTCGGGTTTTCTCTCTCATTTGCCAGTTTGTTGTGTTATGCTTTGTTACCTTGTCCTTTTGGTTTTCTTTGTGACTTTATGAGTGTATGGTTTCTACCGGCCTTTTGACGCTGCTCTGGATTTATTTGCCTTTGTGATTGGACTACTTTTGTCCCAAACTGGATTGAAAATAAACCTGTGTGATTTTCCTCTACCCCTGTGGAGTTGTGCGTGTCCTTTGTGTCATAGATATTTATTTCAGAATAATTTTAAGCTGTATTGTTATCTCTATCATTGTTGTCTTGTGTGTTTTGCTATTGCTGTTTTGTTATTTAAATACATTTTAATATTTTAATGTAGCAGTTGTTTTGTACAGAGAGACATTTACCAAGAGTTGGTATAGCACATACAAGGCCCTAGACAGGAGGAAATTGTCACGTGTTAGCAGGTAGGAAACAGGAGAGGAGGACCCATGTGCAGAAACCAATTTATTTTAACAAAAAGCAGCCTTAAAATCAAAAGGCAAAAATACAAAACAAAAACTTACTCCACACGAAAAGCAGGGAACAAACGATCAACGACAGACTACCAATACTCACGACAACTGACAAGACACTGACATTGACAATGACACGACAAGAAACTCAGGCAAACACAGAGACTAAATAGACAAGGGGTAATCAGACACAGGTGATACTAACGAGACAGGTGAGGAACATCAGGGTAATCAGAAAGGCGGGAAACACAAGGAACAAAGAACACAAGACCAGAACACTGAAGACAAGTACAAAGTAAAACCCAACACTGACACCACCACCAAAACCAGATATACAAAATAAAACAGGAAACACTAAAGACTAGACTTAAAACACAAGACTGGAAATATACTAACAGGCAACATCGGAGGACACAAGGATACAGGGAAACACACGAAGGACTAAAGTAAACACAAGACTATTAAACATTAAAGCACACAAGGGAAACAATCAACACTAGGAAACAAGTAACACTTAGGACAGAATGAAAACTAAAACTAGAAGAAACACAGAGACAAACCAAACCATGACAGAAATGATCCACGTACAAAGGGTATGCACAGGGTGAAAAGAAGAGCTTTTTTCCATGCACAAACCTCCAGTTGAAAAATGTAGCTGCTATTAAAAAGCAAAAAGATGCAGTCCCTCCAGTGAGATTGCCTAAAAAACCAAAACTTTTCTTTTCCTTCCCTGCAAGAAAGACTTTTATAACCTGGTTAAAAAACATTGGCTAAAGAGAGAAAAAAACAAATTGTACATGGGTACAACTCTAGAATTATGGTACTTGTATTTTTGAACGATGAACATATACAGTGCATATCTTCCCTGTTAGCTTGTTCAGTAGTTACTACAAATCTACTTAATTATCTGTTAGTGCACAGTTCTTGTTGTTGGCCTTTTCTCAGAGAGATTAGTGAAGGTGATGAGAAGCTTGGTTATTTTTAGTTACCTAGTATGCATTGGACACCTACTTCTCTCGCACTAGGCGAGCACGCCATGTGTCCGATACATGCCCAAAGCTCTCTCAGCCTCTAATGTCTAATTAATAAACTGCTCCAATCAGCAACCCCCACAAAAAGAATCCCAACCCGGTTGAAACATTAGGGTAAACTAGCTCAAAATGAGTTAGCCATGGTCACCTCAGTCAGGTGTTGACTGTTTAGCTTTGATATCCTGGTGGCCAAATTCTCACTTCTGTCTGGCACCATCCTCTATTTCAAATATTGTAACTTCTGGTGCCAGAAAAGCAACATGGGCAACGCTAATTGCCAAACTCAATACTTTATTTACTCAGTCAATAAGAGGATTGTTTACAGTGTACGGGTATAACTAACAGCATGCTGTCTCGTGCCTTTGTTCACACAAAGCAGTTGGACTTACTTATGACCACATCAACACATCTGACCAGCAGCTTCCCTTTTTGACCTGAGTAGGTGCAACAAGTCATTAAACATCAAACTTTTTTCCTCTGAGAAGAATGTGAGACTTTTTGATACCATATTTTGCCCTTGATCACCTGCACTAAAACAAAAAAGAAAACTCTTGTCTGGCGACACATCTGAGAACACACCATTATTAAGTACTGCAATTGCTTGTGGCCCGCATCATGGTGTTAGCAGGTTAATGTTAGCAAACTTCAGTAAGCTAGTAGTTTTACATTGTATGTAAATTGATAGTGACTCTGATCTTCAAATGCTAATGTGACATTGGCCTACACAGAGAGTACAGAATTATTCTTTTCTCTAGCCATTGACTAAAACAGCTTTTACAAGAGAATTAGCCGGCCAGCCCTTAAACATGATGTAAACACGACTCCAAACAACAAGACTGCCACCGGGACTCAGGCTTCTCACTCATAGTAGAAAGTTATGACTCAGAGAGACATTCACTTAAGATACAGCACATTTGATTTCTTTTACATTTATGTGTAAAATGTCACACATTCTTCCTTTTGGGGTACACTAGAGAATTTACAGCTCGACTTTATTCAATGCTTTCCAAATATTTGTGAAACATGGAGCCTTTAAGCCTCATTTTTGCCACCTACATTAATGGATTCACTTATTTGTACAAAAAAAGTTTATTTATTGTCCACAACAGTTATAAACAAGTCTGAATTGCGTTTAATTGTATCTCAGTTTAATTTAAATGCAAAGTGATTTGAAAGTCTGCCCTGATTAGTCTACCACAAAAAAGTAATTTGACTCCTAATTAATTTTCAGAGCCTAATTTAACTAATTTTACCAATGCTAGAAAGTTTGGTCAATTAATTGATAATAATCAATGAGTTTGGCAAACCATTAATTCTTGTTGAACAAAGTTATATATGAAGTTAACACACTGTCATGGAAATAGCTGATATGTTGTTCCTTTTCTTCTGTTTATTTCCTCACTACAGCCTCCCTTGAGGCAACTTGGGGCCCAAAAGTGTAGTGTTTGTGTATTTGTCATTTTATATATTGGTCAATTTAATGCTAATTGTATTTTTTATGATAAACACATATGTTTGATACACTGTAATCATGACATATTATAATGATTTTCCCATGATAACCTAATATTTGTAAGCCTATACCTTCAAAATACAGTCATTATTTTCAGGGCAGAGTCACAAGAGGAAAAGTCCAATCTGCTTCATAGAAGCAAAATAAGTCTTATGTAAACACTGTGATAAAACTATTTTCAAGAAATAAAAGTTATTTATTTTCTATTTTATTGAAGTTAATTTCTACTTTAAACTAAAATGTGTGGTTTTCATTTCAACAAATTCTTTGATTGTAGTTCAAAATATTCACTGAATAACCATAAAACAGCTATGGTTATAGTTATAGGTTATAGTTATAGATATGGACTCTTTGACTAGAAAAAATATCACAGCTTTAATATGGAGCATATTTACAGTAGAAGCCATGTCAGTGAAGTATGTGGGCAAAAAAAAACTAAACAATTAATCGTTCATTAATCGAAATCGAGGTAAAATGTTCAATTAATCGTGATTTGAGGTCATATCGCCCAGTAGACTGGGTAATCAGACACAGATGAGACTAACAAGACACAGGTGAGGAAAATAAAGGCAATCAAAATGGATTGAAGAGACAAAGGGAGGAAGTGGAAACAGTGGGAACAACAACTACTAAATAAAACAGGACAGACTAGTCTCAGAAAACAGTACAAGGGCAACAGGTAATCCAAGATATGACACAAAAAGCAGTAATTACAAAATAAGATAGGAAACAATTAAGACAAGACTAGGGATATTCACACACGAAAAAGAGAAACTCGAAGATACAGATGAGAAAATAAAACAGGAAGCAGTAGAAACGTACACCCGGAATAAAAACAAGACAAAGTAAAACAGGAAATTAATCTAAAAATTGAGATTAACAAAATATAAAACTAAACAAGAACAAGAAGAATCGTGACAGCTACAAACAATTTCTTCAGGGGCAAAACATTGTTCATTAAATAAAAGACCTTCATCTCTTCACTTAAAATGTAAAGTATATCAAATTAGCCTTGAATGAAAACATGATGCTCAGGCTTTAGTTCTCAAATAATGAGAACCATCATATGTTTTCTGTTTTAAACTGATATATATTGAACATTGAAGGTAATGATATCCTCCAATGAGTGAAACCCGTCCCCAGAGAAAGAGAACGACTTCATTCTAAGTGTTTGAGAATAAAATACAAATACATTTATACTAAATTTTTAACAATCATTGTACAAAGATAGAATAATAAACAAAGAAAAATAAGTCTTATACAAATATGTTCTCAGTGCTTTGCTCATAATGACAACATTATAGTAATTCAAAGTAAACCTATTTGTTTCTGCATCATTGAGTAGGAAGTAAATGTACATTTTGTCTGTAATTACCCTTACATTGAGCTCCAGTTCAGATTGGATAATGTTGTAGAAAGTTGAAAGGCACTCGCATCCTCCCCTCTCCCTGGTGGTCTTGTGTGCACACAGCTTCACCGCAGCATGACAAGCATTTCCTCGAGAGCAGTTGTTTAGTCTCAACAGCACTTGTCAAGTCTGATTTGTCTGACCTCAGCCTGAGAGAGAAACAAAAAAATATGAAAGGGAGTAGACATTTGAAGGGTGCTTGCCGTGGACAACCCTGGTATCCATTTCCAGTGGTCGTATTGTGACCCACATTATGCAGCACCTCTGCACATTGAGGGCTCTTGTGATCTGTGCATAATGACAATGCATTGTGTTATGAAAACCCTGAAACAATGATGCCTGCATTTGTGGCAGCAGGATTCCAAATGTATGGATGGTAAAAGAGAATGTATTAATATTGAGTATTGTATGTTTTGGATCCAAATGCTACCTTGTTCAGTACCTTGTTGATGCTATAAATAAGTGCAACATGAAGAGAGATGGGTAGCAGGAGGAAACTCCAGACATGTTGGATTTTTTTCCCCTCAACTATCCATCAATCATACAGTAGTAGGCCATTAGGCGAGGCGGCAAGCCACAACCACAAACTGCCAGCTTCCATAAATGCTATCAACACAACTCATGCAAGATAAACAACAGAAATAGCAGATGGGAGCAGAGGAAGGGGAGACAGCAAGGGAGGGTCTGGATGCCCACGCTGAGTCTAACAGTGCAAGTGGTCATCTGGAGATAGAATCTCTATGAATGATGGGCTGAGTTTGTCATTGCAGATGCAACATGAAGATCATGTTTTTCATCTCAAGGATGCTTTTTGACTGCCTTCCAAGCTTGGCATACATTTTGAGAAACAGATGGCGCCTGTCTGTAGTTGCATTCTGGATGATAGCAAACATGCAATCCTACCGCAGATTGTAGTTTTACTTTTACAAACATTTCCAGGAGGAAAATAAATGATATGCAGGTAAAAGTTTGCAGTTTCACTCTACTGTGCCACACATTTGAAAGATCAAGGTAACTTCTACTTGCACCAATGCCATGGCTAGTGGCAAGAAAATGATAGAAGTACCTTTCTAGCCCCTAACTCACATACTGTTGTTTTTTTTTGCCAGCGCTTGTTGTCAAACTCAGCAAAGATTTTTGTCACATGTAAGTAGAATTAATAAGGAAGGAGGTAATGTTAATCAGATAACTACTTATGCAGATGTCACAGGCTGTGATTATTTGGCATGAGGCCACTGGCCCACAATCACAGCTGTGTTACCGGCACAGACATACACACCATTAAATACAGGTGCGGTTATACCTGGGTATCTCTCCTTCCGTTCATTCATTGTGGTGGATCACTGTGGCGTGGCGGAGCCCATTTGTTTGGTTTGGCAAGCCATTTGGGTGTTGCGGTGAAGTTGTTATTGCCTGGAAGCTGCTGTGACGCACGTTGCTCCATTCCAGGTAAGGCGCGCTGGAACGCCCACTTAAACTCTATGCGTAATGTGCGTATTGGTGATATGACCTTTACATGTCACAGCGTGGCTGTCTGCTAGTGCAGTGGGAGATGGGTCGTTCTGCTTGGAGTTTGGTTGGCCGGTTGTGCGTGCATGTAAGTTTGCGAGGTCTGTTTAACGTAATGTCTGTGACTTTGTTCCCCGCTGATTTGTGCTTTTGTTTTTTTTTTCCTGCAGTGTGGTTGAGCTGCAGCCTTTAGGCTCTCACCCTCTGTTGTTGTTGAGGCTGTGCCTGTATCCTAAACAGATGGGTATGTGTGTATATTGGACGGATGTAAACTGTAGTTCCAAAAATGCAATTACTAAATATTTTGTTGTGTATTAGTCTTGTTCAGAGGCTGGAGGCTAAAACATTTGCTCTGGTGCTCTGTTGAACCCTGTGTCTTTGTGAGGCAGAAACCTCAAGCAAAACCAGGCTATGAACTATGTTTTGTTGGAGCAGCGTCTAAGGCGAAGTGAGACAAATAGTGACACAATTGTATCAACACTCAAGGATGGCTCTTTTCCACCATAATGAGTTGGTTCAGAACTCATAAACTGACATTAGAATCTGGTGCAAAAACAACCATGCAGGTATATTCTTTTTGTGATATGACTTCTTAGAATTATGTGATTTTTTTTAAGGAGATGAATGGACTCATATTGCTCTATACCTGCTCTCACTTTTTCTTTAAGTTTTCTTTATGGCATCAGGGGCAGATGGACTCACCTTTATCATCATTTTTTTCCCGTACGTTAACCTTCTTAAACCCACAAGCATAGCACCACCCAGCTTAGACTGAAGCAAAGGTCAGATTAGCCAGAGAAAGTGATGACAGCAGTCTGTATATGCAGGATGTTGGATGCTGGATCACTGTCACACTGTCATGGATTACTGGGACATTTTTATTGAACAGAGCCATTGTTACAGGGATACATGTGCTTTGCAATGATAAGTCAAAATGTCTTCTGTGAGAAAGACCTCTGTTATTTTCTTCCCAAATAAACTCAGAGAATCGCCCACCAAGCAGGATTTTATATCTAGTTAAGACACTTTCTCACACAGAATGGGAGCTTTAGGGAGCAAATCAGGACAGTGAAATTCTAGTTTGCTTTACTGACAGAAGTTTGGACATGAATGCATTGTGCAAAGACCTACATACACTGTGTTACTGTATTTATGCAGGAACGTGTACTTCAACCCCACTTTATTTTGTTTAAGCATGATTGAATGGATGGCTAGATTTGACTGTCTGGTTCAGTATCATGTGGATAATAATTTCCGAGCCCTAATACTATGCGTTAAGAAAATCCAAAGACAGAACATCATAGTGGAATAAATTGGATGAAAGCGGTCTATTTAAAAAGAAAAACATACTGAGGGGCTAAGTGTAAGAAGTAATGTTGGCGTTCAGTCACTGAAGTCATAGTCATGACTTACATGGATGACTCTACTGTGATTGATAATGGACATTGAAGGAGAGGTTGAATCTGCATGACATAAAAAAAATACTGTTTAATGCATAGGATGGGCTGGAAATTACTCCATCAACTTGCAATTCATTGTTGGTATATGTGTGAGAACATTTCAATGCTCACGGTCATTTTATACATTCATTCAGACACAGAAGGCTACAGTATGATGGAAGCAATGGGGGGTTCAGTATCTAGCCTGAGGACACTTACACTTGTGGATTGCTAGTGCTTGGAATTGAATTTCTGATCTTCCGATTTGAAGACGACCTAATGCACCTCCGATCCACAGCCGACTACTCAGGGGCCCTCCTGGTTGATTGAATGCATCAACCTTTACATTCATTTGCGAAAACATTTAAGGATTTCTGTAAATCAATATTAAAATCTACATCTAAATTAACCTGTTTATCATGTAAACAGAAAATAATGTGGAATAAATGTGACCCACAATTGTTTGATCTCTAACAAATCAGACAAATACACTGTGCTAGCAAACCGCAAGATATTCAAGAAACAATGCATAACTCTGACACCGAGTATTGAAAATGTAAACTGCAGTCCAAACATGCATGTTTGGTGAGTTGCAGACACTGAAGCTTCAGTGTTTAGCCATCTCTTCTATGTACTTTTTTTTATCTGCAATATTTATCCCAGTTTTACCAGCTTTCTGGTCATGTATCTCATTAAAAATAAAAAATAAAAACGTTTTATTTTTATTTTTTTTTTTTATTTTTTAGGTCAGATAGAATCAGTTATATCTGAACCAGTTCGCTTGCCTCCTTTTATCATTGTAGCACCTGTCAGTTGGTTGTTTGCCTGTCAAACTGAGGAGCTTCCAAAACAGCAGTTTTTGTGTGCCTCAAAACTACTCACTTCCTTGCTTACTTTATATTTTCAAAACAAAAACAAACCATTTCACACCTACATTGAAACTTAGGAGGGCAAACTGGCTGCTGCGCTGTTGACAAAGAAGCTAGCACTTCAACATTGGATGTTAGCTTAATGTCTGATGTTAGTTTAAGTCATTGTATGATTAATTAGCCAGATATTTTACATATTGCTCCTTTAAACTAGTGTGTACACAAATACTAATTGGCTGTGCTATCTTCTCATTATATATCATAATTGATTACTCACAATTTCTGGTGAACCCCTAAGATTTTAGAATGGTATGAATCGATACTGCATTGATTGGAACACAATATTAATTCCATACCATATTTATGGATTAAAAACAAGCTCCTGATGCAACCTCAAAAAGACATTCTCTGGAGTCTCTTAGTTGGCCCAATTTGAACTCAAGACAGAGGTGATTAGTTTGCAACGTTTGTATGTGAAACATTCTCATCGATCATAATAACTCTTCAAGTCTTGTTTGAAGGTATGGATTAAAAGTCAGCAACGGTCACTTTGTTTAATTCACTTGTCATGGATTAAGCAGCGGTCTGGGTGATTACCACGAAGCAATTTAAATCTTCAGACAGTCTCGGGTCACGTACGGCCCTTATGTTTTCACATTACTGTCTGTCTGCTTTCCAGAATAATTAAAGTTACACTCACTGTCCCTCTCCTGCACTGCTGGGCAGTTTTCCTCTTACTAGTACTCGTAACAAACTTGGGTTCATAAAAAGAGAAAGACAGGAAAAAATGCCCTTAAATTCAACTTAAATCTAACCAAGGCCAAACCAGTAATTAAGCTAGAGTTGAACTGAAATAACCTGCAACCTAATGCTTCAGATGTAAGATAAGATATTTTTACTGTCACTGTACAAGTACAACAAAATACTATTAGAGTAATCCTGTAGATGCCATAAAAAATATACAAAATACTATCACCACATTTACAAATAAGAATATGAATATGGATTAATAATGCAGTATAAATAGTATGCAGTTGGGGGGGGGGGCTGCCATTATGTATAACTGTATTACAGTGAAGACTGCAGATGTAGGACACAAAGTAATATACACAAAAAGATGTAATGTTCCTGCCCTGTCTATTGTAGCTTGTCTTTCTCTCTGTCTCTTTTTACTTAAGTCTGATAGCACTGCTAACACATGACATCATCTAGTTTTTATAGAAAATTACAGAATTGATCTGGAGCTCAGTAGGCAATTATCAGTGTGGAACCACAGTGCATATCAATGAGCCCAGGCAAAGATAAAAAAAAAAAAAAAAGAAAAAGTAAAAAATCTGCTCCTGCTGCACATTGCTATTCTACTTTGCGGGGCTGTTTTGATGTCAGTACCTGGAAGCTCTGTGGGAGGAAATTTCCAGATCACTGTTGTATTTGATTTCCCCCGCTGATCAGAGGCAAGTGATTTCTGACCCTTCACACAAAAACCTGCAGAATAATGGATTATTTCCTCTCCTCTCTTTCTCCCCTGCTGTTCTTTCGCTCTGTCTTTCCTGACCCCCTTTCTTTCTCCCTTTTTAAAGCAGAACAAATACAATGTCTTCACAGGTAGAACGGACACAAAACCAATGTTGAAGCAGACATAACCGCCAACATTATTGGCGTGCTGTTCCCCTCTAACAAGGAGACGACAACAATGCCACCATTCAGTAACCTTGCTGGGAAGTTGGTCGGCGCTGCTTGTTGATAGGCAACTCTCTCACTCTTTTCCTTGATCGCCTGTCGCTTTAGAAAAGGCAATTAATATTCCTTTGCTGAGTAGAGGCTTTAGTTTTAGGCTGATCACATGGAGGATACTGGCTGCCACCTCCCCACTCTTACAAGTCAGATAATTACCTATTTAGGTTTGTGTGTGTGTGTGTGTGTGTGTGTGTGTGTGTGTGTGTGTGTGTGTGTGTGTGTGTGTGTGTGTGTGTGTGTGTGTGTGTGTGTGTGTTCCAGCGCGTGTGTTGGCCTGCTGCCACAGCTTGTGAAAAGAAGCACCATGAAGTGGATCTGTCACTAAGAGTTAGAGACACAGGCTGGCTGCCTACTAAAAAAAACACAGGACAACTGGACTATAAAACCTCAGAAACAGACTGCTTATATTCAACCTCTGCTAACAGATTCACAGTCTCACGTTGGGCTTTTGTATGTTTCCGTAGCTGTTTTTGAGATTCTACACGCAGCAGCCTATAAAATTCATTAGTGTCTTAGTTAATTATGCTGGATCTAATGGAAAGCGGGCATTTTTCTACCGTTAATGGGCTCCACGTGGAGGCTGCTGAGGTGAAGGTGCTTTCTGAAAGGGCAGCTGATGCGCCACTGCTGCTAACCCCCGTCAGCTCTACAAACCTCCAACGATTCTACCACACCTCTTAAATCTCGATCAGGGATGAGAAGTGTGGCCATTCATTCGTTTTGTATCCAGCGGCTGTCTTTTTCATTTCCTCCCTGACGTGCAGAACACCATGCAACAACCTACCCGTCTTTTCTGATTCTTCTTCTCCTTCCTCACTAGAACCATTCACCCAAAGGTACGAGGGGTAAAACTACTGGGAAACTGTTGTTGAGCCCACCCCTCAGCTCATCCACACCAATTTACCAGTCTCCCTTGCTGCCTCTGTATCTCCCTCCTTCACGTTGAAACCATCACGATTCCTTCGATGTCTCCGGGCTCTCCTCCTCTCTCGGTTTTTTTTCCTCCCCTTCTGCCAATCAGTGGGGCATTTCTCACAAAGCTAGTAGTGGCAGGAAAGAGTGACAGCGAGAGGGAGTGTGTGTGTGTGTGTGTGTGAGTGTGTATGTGTGCGAGCATGCGCATGTGGACAACAAAGCCTTGCACTAAGCTGAGGGCGGCTCCAAGGTCCCCCCCTGAGGCAGAGCTGAGATTGAGTTCATTATTCAGCAGGAGTGAGTTCCAGCTGTGAGAGGAGAGAGATGGCGAGCTGTTCTGTCTGTGTTGTGGCTCCTCCAACCCTGCAGTCCACTGGGATTCAGCACAAAATATTGCAAAGTGGAAAGACTTTAACTGTTACACACATGTGAGCAGATGGATTTTCTGTTTTCTTTTTTAAATTTTATTTCTAAATGATATTAAATACTCGCTTACGGGTTTCTATGGAAAATTACTTATTTGGAACATTACGTCACACCAAGTATTCTTTTTACTTGCCCTTTTTGAGTTGTTATATGTTAGTAGTCACATTGTCATATACCATATGTAGTACCCCCGACGTGACTATGATGTACCCAATATAGCAGCCCTTTAGCACAGTACTTATGTATCCCTAGATGGCAGTAGTAAGTCAGTGCATTTCCTGCCACAGAGAAGAGTGTCTTTGGATGAGTGTGAACAAGTGTCTGCTTGTTAGTTTTCCCTTGAGGTTGATATTTGGCATAATTTTCCCCCCCAAAAAAATGAATTCAAACTTAATGGAAAGCATTTTCAAAATAGTCTTGTTCCATGTCGTTTCCCCCACCCGGTGCAGGACCAGGGGTTCTCCTTCACTCATGAATAAATACAGATTGTGCAATTTTTTTTTTCTTTTCAGATCTCACACAAAGGCAATTAACTTGCAATTGCTTTGTTGAAATTGCTCCTTAAACTGCTTAGTGCAAACAGAGGAAATGGCATCACAGCTACTGTGTGTTTGTGAGGATCAGATGTATGATGTTCATCTCCTCTGAGATGTGCACACATTTGCACTGAGTAACAATCAGGTCTTATAAAATAAGACGTTTTCTTTTACGTTGACAGTAGCTGTTGATGCCTCCTAGATAGAATCCTTCATTCATATTTAGTACAGGAAGCACAAAAACAGTTCATTGTTTTGGTTATGGCCGAATGATGCAAGTGAAGACTCTTAAATCAGCTTAATGGTCAAATTTTGTCCTGAAAGACACACACGCACACAAAACAGATCTACCCTCACATTACCCGGGTGTAGGTAACAAAGGTGCAGTTTACATTCCTCTTTTCAGAAAGTACAAGCCATTTTCAGCATGATGAGAGTGCAGTGATTCATGCAGCAAATAGCCTGTCATCCCACTGCTTGATTAACAGGCACTGAGGCCCTGGGGAACACCAATGGTTCCTCATCACTTTATGGCCCTGGCAGAGCACTGCGCTAGCCCTCCGCAGCGGGACAGAACCAACCCAATTTTAAGTTCATTCCATGCTTTTCTTACTAATAACTGTCAAAAGAAACAACACGCTTGTCAGCACCGTTTTACTGGCAGATTCTTACTCAATCCTCATTTTGTTAAATTGCTTTTGACTTCTTGGGGGAATCTTGCAGTAACCCAGCTGGAGAGACTGCTGAGGCTATAAGCTAAGGCCAAAAAGCCACTGTGTCTGAGTTATTAGCCTGATAATGAGGCAGCTATTATGACAGGGTCAAGCAGGGTCAATAGCTGCTGCTAATTTTGGAGGATGGCATTGCTATCTCGAGTATGGTATCTAAGTGCCGGTGAATGCGTCGGGAGAGCTGGCATGGTTAGCGATGGTGCCATCACTCATGTCAGTCAGTGAGAGGATCTGCAAGGTTACTGTGCAAGTAGACAATCCACAGAACCTCACCTCAAACAGATGTACAACCCTGAGGTCACACAGGGGTGCGCTGTAAGAATCTGTAGCTGCCATGTCAGCCTTTACCCATGACAGGCAGACAGGCCCCATTCAGTCCTGTATGTCAAGACCTGTGCTGCTTTGAGTGACACACAAGGCATTAATGGCCATTAGGCTGCCCGGGTATATGCCATTCACAAGTACGGCTGCCACTTGTACTCGATTCCCTCTGACACATACGTATATGCACTAAAACCAAACCTGTGAGACCATCCTGGTCATTACTCCTATTGACAGGTGCATGCCTTCTTTGTGCACAGCAACATTGAAAATTACTTAAAGGGCGTTAAATGTGGCTTATATGAATGTGCCCATGCAGGTGGGTTTTGGTAATTAAGGTTAAGTTGAAAAGAAGAAGCATATAAGCTTTGCCATATTGGCAAGCACAGCTCTAGTGCTGTTGCAAGTGAATCATTCAGGACATAAGTAGAGCACTTTATAATGGTCAGACAACGTTAAAGCAGTTCAGTCAAAATGTAGCCACTGTGATTGCTTTGGAAAAAAAAGCAGTCTGCTCTCGACATTCATGGGAAAAAAAATGAAAGCTTCATGAAATTATTCATTTGTGTCCTTTTTTTGTTTCCCAGAAGAAGAAAACAGTGGCATCGTAGCAGCGAGAAATAGCAGAGACTTAGAGTGAAATGTCCTTGAAGACTTGGACTTCCTCTTTCTTTGTGACAACTCGATAATAAAACATGACATATGGTTCCGCATGAAGGTTAGGCATGTTCCCAACTCATCTCAGATACGTCTCTGTGTCACCTTAAACTATGTTTCGCTTAATTAATTTATGTGCTGTGACAGGACATGGCTGCTTCTATTTGAGCAGCCCTAACAGCTTGGTTCATCAGAGGATATTAAATAATTTTGCAGGACCATATGCACACATTTAAAGCATGTGTGAGTACGAGATTTTTGGATAGCATTTCGCTCTCAGTTTCTCAGTGCCATTAAGTCAAGAGATAGTTACAGAGACTATGCTTATGACTTCATTAGCAGCTGTCCTGATCTATTAGTATTGCAACTTTTACTCGCAGTTTTTTCACACTGCTTGGAGCACGACACAACATGCAATGAAATAATACAGATAACAATCCTTTTCTAAGAGTTCAGAGGGTGCTCGTTGAGGGATTTTTATCTGTAGTGTAGTATCCAGTAGCCCAGCCGTAGGCAGTCTTCTGCTGTGTGGGCAGTCATCACTGGGCTGCAAACTGCCCTTTACTTACCTTCTACTTCTGAGCTACTCGACCAGTCCAGGAGAGAGCAAAAAACATGCCTCTTATGTTCTTTGCAACAACTTACCGTATCCCATGAGTAAACATAGGTGTTAAAAACAGCCACAAGGCATAAGACTATCCAGGCTTTATTTTATTAAAAAAAAAGGAAGGACATGTAATCTTTTCTGAAGGAACCATGTTGAGATTTCATGGAAATGAAAATTTCTCAAAATGTAAAAAAAAAAAAGGGTAAGGGAAATGGTAGTACAATAGAGTTTTAGTTAAGTGCTGCTCTGAGGTGTATGGTAGTCAATTGGAGTGCTTCTTTGGTTGACGCCATTTACTGCTCAAGGTGCTGTTTATGGCCAATACCCTGTAAGGACAGCTGTTTTCCAAGATCATGAATGCTTTTTAACAACCTGCAATATAACAATGAATCCAAATAGGCGAAAAGACTGTGCAAGTTTACAAAATATACAAAGGAGAATCCTGCATTAAATGTATTTTTTTTCTCCAACAGGATCCTTACAAATGCTCACACACTATTTGATGTTAAGTCTTGCGATCTTCACACAATACTCTCACTTTCTTGTGCCACCACTGCTGTGCGACCGGAGCTCTTCTGAAATTCCCCCACACTCAGCGGAGATGCAGCATCCATACTGAACACAGCAAGACTATACGGAAAAAATCTACCACTGCTGCCTCTCATGCGTATCAATGTAGCCTACCAGGTTAGACACTGGCATTGTCAGCAGCCTTGTCAGTACAGTAATGGGAAGCACACTGAACTAGAAAAATATCACAATGATAGTTTGAAAGGTCTAATGTTGAAAGAAACAATGCTAATGCTGATTTAATAAAGATACCATAAAACATTGGTGGTCAAAGTGATCTGCAATGATTTATTGCACGTTTTGCAAAATGACTTTAGAAGTTGTTTGATAAGCCTATCCTTGCAACATGTGATTTCTTCTACAGCATATGATTTTGTTATATACTCATGAATTACATTTCCATGATTGCAAAGATCTTCTTCTTGCATTTATCTGGTGGAAAAAGCACTTCTTTAGTTTTGATCTGCAAGATTTCTACCACCAACCAATGTAAAGAGATACAGGGGTTGGATGATACGGAAGCGTTTACTAACCTTTTATATCAAGGCTAAATCTTACTGAAATACCATCCCATCCAATATCTTCAAAGAGAATTTGACCTTTTAGAAAAAGTCAATTATTTAATATTTTGGGCTGCCACGACATCTTAATAAACTGTGCTATAGTATTAAAATGTGTGTATTTGGGAAGACATGTCACGCTGAGGTTGATGAAGGTCAACTTTTTCTTCTTTCCTCTGCAGTTTTCAACCGTCAACTTTGGCAACATTTTATTATGTTTCATAATAATGTTAAAACATTTTAATGAAACAGTTGGCTGAGATTTTACTTTCAACATTTGCTAAAGTGCAATCTTTGTTAATGCTGGCTTTCAAGCGAGGGGTTTAGAGGGAGCAGAAAGAAGCAGACTACAATGTGTTTCACCGAGTAGGGGTAGTCATTAACATCTTTTTGTATTATAGTGCTTTTTATGTTAATGTTTCCAATTATTTTGTCAAATCACCTCTATAAAGGCAGCATCATCTGTGAATAACATGGAGCTCAGTAGTGGACAAATTATTCTTTGGGAGGTTTTGATTTTCTCATATTTCAACATTTGCCTCTTTCATTGAATTTATCCAGACAAAAATGGTCCAAGAGGTCCAATAGACTTCATAGCAACACGCACTGTCTGTGCTGTTAGACTAGCCTACATAAAAATAAAAAAGAGAATTAAAATAACCTAACAACATTCAGCACCAGCTTCTAGAATTGAGAGGGTCTCTTTATAAGGTCATGTTAGACAAGACAGATTTTTCGTACACCGTTCTAACATCACGTTTGACACTTTATTCATTTTTTTAGAGTTCTAAAATAGACTAATTCTGTATTTTAGATTGAACTCCACAGCCTACTTAAAGTGAGTAAGATGAGGGATAACTCATGACTCATTATAAATTCTCTGACTTTCTCTCCTTTTTCTGAGGACCCCCCTCCTAACACCCACAGACCTCAGGCTGACATCCTCTGACTATCCAGCTAACCCATGTGATTAATTTCAGGCGAGCTGCGCCACCTTGACGGCATTAAATCATTGAGAAAAGACAGGAAACGTACTCATTCTTTATCCTCCTACACTCCCACCCCGCCTTCCCTCCGTCCCTCTGCCTCGGCTCTCATCTCTCCTGCCGTCTATGATGCGTCTGCTCGCCGTATAGAGCGGCGGTGTGCATGTGTCGCGGAGCAGGGGGAGCGCTGCACTGTTCTGCGCACTGGTTCCGCTGGACATCACCGAATAACGGCGCTCGTCAACCGGGTGGTGGTGGAGGGGGAGAGTGGACCCGGACCAGGACCAGGACCAGGAGAAGCACCGTGGCTCTTAGTAGCCCGCTCTCCGAAATCATGTCCGAGTTTTTTCTACTCGCCTTTCTAGCCCTTTTCTCGGGATTATTGCCGTGCGCCGAGCCCTCCACAGTGTCGGACGAGGAGAAAGGTAAGGAAGAACCGGGCCGTCGGGGATGCAGTCAGAGAAAACTTGGCAACACAGGCCGTAATAGTGCAGTCTGGTGATTTTACGGAGTGTCAAATGTTGTGCATACAACATTTCTGATACCCTTAATTGCACAAATCATGAATTATGAAGAGTTGAACACAAATAAAAATGCTCGTCATTCTTTTTGTGTTCAGTGCGGGATGCAACATTGCAAGTCTGCATCTTTTCTCTTACCATTCAGGAATAAATAATAGGAATAATAGGCTAAATGAAACGCAGGTGATGAAACGCAAATGACACATTGAACATGCTCTGCACATGTAGCAGAGATTTTGCATTTTTGAATTTTCAGGAACATTCTTGAGGTTGTTGGGTGCCGGAACAGATTTAGTGTGTGACTGCAGGCGCGTATAGCAGCGCTATCCTACAGTGCAGCAGGTGAAAATATCCGTGTGCCAAAGTGTATTTTGTCTCCCTGAGCTTGTGGTTTATTTTCTGACCGGGGATCATCACAACAGCAAATGGACACGCAGTTGATGGAACTAGTCAACTCTAGATATAGTGAGGTGTGCAACCTAATAGTAGAATGCTGGGAACTCAGTTTTGAACAGCATACTGACTGGTGCACAATGTGATTTGTATCAAAACTACGTCTTTACAACTAAAAGTTTACTAATTGGTGTCATTAGTAAATAATGGGCAAATGAAGGTAAACTAAATGTAAGGTTTTTTTATTGTTATTGCAGAGCTGAGTTGAAGCACAGTTTGGTTTATATTACTTACATTAACAAACTATTTATGAAAGGCAACTTTTTGAAAATACATTTTTATAATCACATTGATGGATGAAAAACAATAGGCTTCAAATTTCAACAGTCTTTTCTTTAAAAGTTATCCTTAAGTACTTCATCTATTGTTCTGCATCTTTTTCAAAGCCTCCATGTTTTAAATTATGCTGAATTATTGCAGCGAATTGAAGCCATTTTCAAAAACAGAAAAGGCATAAACAAGTTCTGTTGCCGTGGGCATCGAGGTTAAAGTTCTCTCACTTCTCAGTTCTCCAGAATAGCAATGAGAGTCAAAGTCGATGGCTTGTTGTGAGAATGTCCCAAATGTCACCAAATGCGCTCACAGGCTGGAAAGCAAGCAGAGACTGAGAGTCCGCTCAGCAGCGCACAGTTGTCAAGTAAAGCCCTGTTCACCTTTCTCTGTGCATGAAACACTTGTCCCAATGCTGCTGGAAATCCTCAAGGATGGCACTGAAATGTTAAGATAATTGGGCTTTGTGTTTGTCAGCATTGCAGTATTGATTTACAGTGTAAGTGTATAGCATGAATCAAGAGTGCAGAATTACGGCTTTCTGATTGTCTCTAAAAGATTTAATATAATTTATGTCAGATAGACTGAGATATTCTTACTTCTATTATTCTGAGTCCATTCCTGCAAACCTGAATCACCTCTGCATTCATTTTTTTTTTTAATTGTCACTCTCAAGTCACTTTGACTTTTCAGACACACACACATTGTGTTATCTGGACTTTTTTTCTTTGCCTCTGCACTTGCACCGACAACAAATGAAAGCTCTTGTGGTTTAGTTGAATTAGACTGCAATGATAATCACATTTCTTAGTTCTTCCAACACCACAGCCGGATGTTATTGTAATTAGTTAGAAACTAATTTGCTTTGTGGTAGCTCTGTTGTAACGTTGAATGCCGAGTTGCGAGCCCTCGCTTTTCATTGCAATGAATTTCGAAGCGCTTCAAGAGTTCATTCGCTGAATGTCATTGTCTCTTAGAAATGCCTCCACTGTGTTTCTCTCCTTATCATTTCTGTCCATCCTACATTGAACAGGCTGACCTGGCTGGATTGTCCTGAGAATATGACATAACCACAAGCTTGAGGAGATTTAGCCACACCACAGCGCTGCCTGTTTATTATCATTTTTTCTTTAAATCAAAATACCCTTGATCTCTGTCAGTGACCTTAGAACCAGATAAGCATCGGCCAGCACAAACAGCCCAAGGTTGTCTGAAATGTAAACCCCATTTAGGAGATGATGGTATAGTGGCAGACGCAGATAGGTCTGTGCTGTAATGCAGGGGAGGCTGCATTTAGGAGCTAATTAAGTGAGATAGTAAGATGGTATCGCAGAAGTGTGTGAGTTCCTGTGTGTGTGTGTGTGTGTGTGTGTGTGTGTGTGTGTGTGTGTGTGTGTGTGTATGAGTAAAGGCTAGAAAAAAAATCTTGTTGGTGCTGAAGTCATTTCGTTTGTATTCAATTTCAGGACCATTAGAGATTTGAGTTAAAAAAAAAAACAAGCAAACAAGAAAAAACCCCAGATTGTACATGTCATTAGAGACATTGAGAGTCACCTCCTGTTTAGAATATTGGTTCCAAATATACTGTTGTCTCGTATGGAAAAGTACAAAATGTGAACAACCAACTCACAACATGAGCTGACATGAAAATGCTTTTGCTAGAGCCAAATAATTTGAATACAATCAATGTTGTATCCGTCATGTTTATTTTTGATCCAAAAAATGGCATCCCTAAAATACAGTATTTTACTAATAATGGAATAAGGCAACATTGTCAATTTGTTGGATATACAGCCTTAATGAAACCTTTAATCCTTTAACTTTGTCATGAATATTTTGTTCATCGTAATTAAAATGAGGATATTTTGTTTGGTGGAGTTGTTAGTTACATATGAACCATCACTATAAAATATTGTGTCAAGGTTATCGCTGCTGGGATTGCCTCCTGTTGCATAATAGTAACTGAGGAAACATACAAAACTTGATCCATACAAGGGACAAAAGGTCAAGATATTTTAGGCCATGCTGGAACACATTTCAACCAGAAATGTCACAAATCTGTCCATTTTGGTCCTCTTGTCTTGATGAAATTTAGCATGTGCCAAAGTATCCCTTATATAGTGAGCCTGTTACTAAAATAAAAAAACCTGGGAGAGGAAGAAAAGAGGCTCAGAAAGAACTTAAAGCTCTCGCATTTTTCCTTTCCTCTGCTATGCATTTTCTTAAATTAATGAATTTGATGTAAAATGTATTTTTTGTAAGTATATAGAAATGCAAATAATCACATAACAGTAGTATTCTTTTGGTCTTATAAATCAGTAACAGAAATATGTCTGTAAATGCCATGCTTAATCTTTTGTATGCATGAATATAAAAGCTGACTGCTTGTTCACGACAAATGCGTCTATACTTCTAAATATAGTGATGAAATGGAAGGAAATGTTGCACTTGTAAACTTTTCACAGGGCAAAACACATACCTAATGGATTATGACAGTGACAGATATTCAATCTTCAACATGTAGAACATGTAGGAAGTGTCCCCGTTCTTTTGAAACACAATGCAAATGTAATCAAAGGCAGACTGTTGGTGTTATAGCATGAAGCACTAAGCTACATTCAGGGACACGGGCATTAATAATCTCTGACGTCTGCTAAATGACTATCTGTAACTCTGCTGCCTTTGTGCTGCTGAGTTGAATAAATGTTCACTCTACTTAATGTCACCATTGGTCACTGGATTGTAGTCTGACGTGATAGATAGTAGTCCATTCCAGATAATGTAAATCACTTGCCTTTAGCAGAAATTAATACAAAACTTCATACTGGCTCCATGTTCCCGAAGCCTTTCTATAACATTCAGTTGGTGTTCCATGAAGATCAGGATGTCATTTTCATAGGAGAGTTTCTGGGTTGGAACAGTTAACCTACACATGTTGGATTGAATTCTGTTTTCATAGCTGCTTTAAATCTTTTTTTTTTTTCTTTCTGGGAGGCATTATTTCAAAAAGAGCCCACCAGCTGTGAGGCCTCCTTTGACGCTCCATTTTCCTTCCACATCCTGCTCGAACATGGCAACAAAAGTGTCCGCCTCAGCAACAAGTGATCCTCAGGACGGAAGGAGAGGCCTACACTGACCCGGCTACACTGTCTTCACCCAGTGATTGGAGAAACCGCATGCAGTTTCTGGTTAAAGCTGGTTTGGAAAAAGTAAATAAAGAGAAAGCCAGGGATGGAGTGAAGGAGAGGGTGGTCCGAACAGGAGGTGATGTACTGAGTCTGCACTGGGTTTTTTAATAGAGCAAGTTAAAGTCAGTAACGGAAAAAAACTTGAGGACTGTGCACTGGCTGGTGTTATTACTGGCATTCATTTACGTCCCATGTGCTGTGCTTCAGGTGCTTTTTATTGACTATTGCCTAGCTAGTTTGCCTTGGCTGGAAAACCAGACGAGTCGTCAGAGCGGCCTGTCAGCTGGAAGCATGTTGAGAAGGTCAGCTTCAGTTTGTCCAGGAGAAGATTAAGCACTTTCAGCAAACCTCAATGTTTATTTTTCCCCCGAAACATCATGCTAGTTATAAAAGGTTTCTGAGGCGTCTGTCTTAGCTAAGTGCTAACACAGCAATTCTGCAGGATTGCATTCAGTCTTTTATGAGCTATGAAAAGACATTAAACCAGCTGACACATCCATCCCATGATGTCAGCTAAGTGTTGCTGTCATTGAGCTCTTACATCTCTCTCAGGGCAGAGGTAAAGTATGGCCTCAAGCTACTGGAGGCAGCACTGAACCAACCAACCACACTTCTCATTAGGGGTGTGGAGAGAGATGGGGGAACAAGGCTCCTGTACTACAAAGTTATTGAATGAAGCTATCGGATTTTGAATGTGTCACCTTTGATAACACCTTTCGCATTCTCAATTTGTTACAATTGAATCAGTAATGGATTGGCTCAGGTTGTGAAAGCCATTGGCTGTAAATTGACTTGCAGCATTGATTAGCAGTGGAAAGAGCGGCCACGTTTTTGACCCACATGATCTAATTGTGTTGATATTCTGGGCAGACTTAATTAGGTGGGAGGCATGGGATTTCATATCAGATTTTATATTGAATGTTGCATGATTTAAATGTGAATTATGAATCAACAAGTATATCTTCAGAGAAGCCCAATCCTGCAAAAGCCAAATTAAGAGATACAGTGTTTGGACCCAGGAATATATACGGAAATTGTTGCTTGATAAAAAAAAAGTAGATGCATAATGAATGGAGGGATGTGTTAACTGCTCTTCAGCCACATGTTTAAGGGTTATCTTGGGAGAAACCTTTCTTCATTCGGTTTCAGTGGGAAGTCATGTCATGAGTGTTGGTTGAAGCAGAAACTAAAAATATATGCTTTGCGAAAATGAAAACATATACTGTATACACATGCTTCAGTGTGACTTTCATCTGAAGAATAAATTCAACAGACCAAACAATACAGCGATCTTCTCAGTCGCAGAGCCGTGTAGTGCTATCAAACGTCTGAATAGTTGAAGGAAAAAGGACAAACTGGGGTGTGAAAAAGTAAAGCCTGAGTTGATTCCAATATCCTTCTGAAAATGCCTTGAAATGGTGAATGTGTCTCTCAGATAAAAACTCTGTCCGTCAGTTTAAAGGGTGAACTGCCGGCTGGATGCAGGCAGCACCCTGAGGAGACGCCCTCCGCATAACGCTGTGTGCTCAGCATGTGCCGACGTTCAATACGGCAGCAGTGGATCCATGAAGACTTAGACTGTTCCTTTCGCATAGTTCCTTCATTCTGTCTAGACTGACTGTGTAGAGCTGCTTTTGAATAAAAAGCTAACTTATGCACTGTGGTACAGGCCTCCAAGAATCACTAAAACAGTGAGGTAGCAGAGACTTCTCCTGCAGAGGTTATGTTGCCATGGGAATAGGTGATGCAGGGGTGTTCAAATATATATAGAGGGGGAGCTGGAGCATTAACTTCCTATTTTATAGTTAAACTCACGCTTTACTGCTAGTCTTTCTTTATCACTTGTGTCTGTTGTCTATCCTTGCAAAAAGAAAGGACAGAGCTGCTTTGATTGATGAGCTGACTACTGACTGCTTGGCATGTAATTGGCTGACCTAAATCTTTCCACTGGGATTTTTCTTTTTCTCTCCTACACTTTATTAAAGTGTCCAGACGGATGAAATGACACTGAAAACATTGTATTAGTGTTATGAGCAGCCTAAGCTAACACTATAACGCAGAGTGTTCATTTAAAACAGCTACAGGACTCTCCTCATCTGTGAGGTGGTAAAGAGGCAACTATCTTTGGTTGGTGCAATTCATCCTGCATGGATAGTTGTTAGGCCGTTAGATTTCTTGGCACACTCACCTGCAAATATTAAACTGGCAAGATAGAGATCCCCTGGTGAAATGTATGAGCTTGTATACGCTTATATGGCCCAGCACCAACAACAAGCATATCGCTGATTAATAACTTCTGGATTTGATTCATCACTTTGTGAAGGCAAAGAATATATCCTGATAGCGTCCATACCAGACGCAGCAGAATTTAATTTAGGTGAATAGACTGGAAGATGGATGCCCTGCTGTGTTGCAACACTACGCTTAGATTTAATGTGATCATCTGAGTGAATTTCTGCAGAAATGTTGTTTTGAAAAATAGTTTCTGCCATGGTTTTAAAATGATTATCTACTGAAAGAAGCACCTGAAATTACAAGCTGACAGGATCCGTCGTGGACGAAACACAGATGCCTGGGTAAAAATTGGTGACTGCAGGGGGGGGCACATGAACAAACTGCAGGTCAGAGGTGTCGGTGTAAAGCCCCGAATGGCAACAGTGGTGGCCAGAGAACCAGGGTGAAGGGTGCTGAAGCCTGGCTGGGGACTCTCTCTCCCAGCTGCCACCTGGCACAGACCGAGAGCTCAGGGCTCCATCATGCAGACTTGGCCCAGAAAAGCAGAACAGGGGAGGGATTCATCCATCCCCCAACAAGCCTCATTCAGCTGACAAACCTGAGGCCTGTTGGTGATGCTGCGCTGTGTCCTTAAAAGAGAAATTGGCGCACTGAGCAATTAGGAAATATTGAGCCATCGAGGTGTTACATTTTAGTGTACACCTCTGTGATAACCCATAATTTTCCTTTATGGATTTAGACATAAAATGCTAATGCAGAAACTGTTAACTACAGAACTGGAGCTTTTTCCCCCTTTTTGCCTGATTTGTTTTTCAGTCATTCTCACAAGCCATTGCCTCTTAAAGAGCTGCAGTATATTTCAGCCATTAACCAGAAGATGAAAAACAAGGAATTAAATTATCTTTTTCGGTGATACAAGGCTGTGCAGCAGTGTACAGTATTTACAGACGGCACACAGCAATATGAGTGTCTCGGTTAAAAGAAAGCTTTCTCCCACACAAGCAGCATGTATTCAATGTGTACCACACAGAACAACATGCTAATCTACAGAAGGACACATGCATACATACACAAATTGGGCATTTCTATAATGAACGTCTGTGTCTGTTCTGTGTTGTGTCTGGTGGAGCTGGCACAGCTCTGTGTGCAGCCGGTTTATCATCAACTGCTATGAATTTTTGGCTGAACTGAGACTATCAACCAGTGTGGCTCTTTCAATATCAATTTGTAGGAGCGGGTCTAAATGTATATCCAAGCCTGACAGTGCAGTAAAAGAGGTTTTTGGGCCTAAAATATTTGTGAGATTGCCACTAAGGATGAATAATTCAATGCACTCTGATGGAATAGTGCATGAATGGAAAATCAAAGATGAAACCGCAATGCTGGCCCCACTTCCACCTGCAGCAAGCACAAAATTCACTCTCAACAGCTGTGATACTGTTAGCCCATGAGGATTGAGTTCAGTCTTGTGGCAGCACTATCACAGAGTTACTTTGTGTTAAAATTAGATTGCCAAATGCATCACCACCAGCTGTCATCAATCTGATTCTGTATGATTCTCTAACATGCTTCCGAGCTGCTATTGATCTCTGCTCCCCATCACCCTCCCTTCTCACATTCTGCAGGATTGGGAGTCCTATTAACAGTGTTGCCATCAATCACAGTTCACCAATGTTTGTTTGTTGTAGTCTTTGGCATGATTAGAGCAGCGCTCTCGTGCTCAAGCTACGTGCTTTCCTCCTGTTCCCTTTCCTCGTGTGAGTCAATAGGAAATGCGTGCTGTCCCTCCCCTCGTGCTTTAGTGATGTGCCTGACTGCTCTGAAGCAGAGACCAGAGATTAAGCACTTGGGCCTCAAACATGTTGCCTGTCACAGGTATCTCTCTCTGCTCACTGCCCGATAAGGGCTAGTTGTTCCTGAAACAAGCTTGCCAGGACAACCTCAGAGGAGGAAAAAAAAGCCCTTTGGCTTGTAATTGTGTTTTTCTTAGAGAGTGTATTCTTAACATTGCCTTTGTGACTTCAGAGCCACGTATAATCAATGATTTGCACTCATTTTTAAATCGTGAGATTTTCCTTACACGTTTTGTTAATTATGGAAATGCAGTCCAAGAATTATATTTTAGTTTAATCCATTCATCAAATAAACAACAATTCATTAGTCTTCAGGAAATGACTTTAAAAATTAAAATTTCCGACCTGAAATAATGACTTGAATCAATATTTCATGACATTATTCTGGTTTTTATGTTTCATAGCTCATAAAAATCATATGTGAGGTTATGCCAAGGTTAGACTACACATTATAAACACGTTTTAGAACGATCCGGCAGATGTAGGGATTTGGGACAAGTTGGCCCCGGATGTCTGTCTGTCTGTCTGTCTGTCTGTCTGTCTGTCTGTCTGTCTGTCTGTCTGTCTGTCTGTCTGTCTGTCTGTCTGTCTGTCTGTCTGTCTGTCTGTCATCTGGGATGACGCACAACCTCCTGATAGAAAGTTAAGCATGTTTGATTCTCTTTGTGTGCCTTCCATGATGTTCCATGAAGCTCTGCATGTGCACTTACAAGCATACAAAAACAGAATGGTGTATCGAATGGTGTTGTGTAGCCATGCCCTTATTGCCTCCAATGTTGCTCATTGGTTGTGCCACTGTGTCGTCTGAGATGTCTGTCGGTTAGTCACTGCACAAAGCGATGACTCATGATTGCCTGATGTGACAAAGTGACCATTCTAACAGACAAAAAGAGCGTACACTAAGCCATAAGCAGTGAAACACAAGAAGATGTCAAGTCTGTTACTGACGTGCACATTTACACTCAAATACACAATATTTGAGGTTCTCCTCTTTATCAGATCATGATATTTTTGGATTTCATAGGATATGATACCTCAATTACTCACGTCCAGGTTTCACATGACCTGAGCCTATTTCTTTCTGAATAATACCAGTGCTAACCACAGCACCACAAAGCCAGATTAAATTAAGAAATCCTTGTGAAATATCATGAGTTAATTAATTTTTCATTTTAATAAGTCATTATTCCATCCTAGATAGGTTTTTTGGTGAAGACATACAGTATAATGGTGCCGTGATAGCAAGAAGGCTCTAGGTTTAACCTTTATGTGTGGGCTTTCTCAAAGTACTCCAGGGTTAGGTTAATTGGAGAGTCTAATTGCCCGTAGGTAAGAATAGGAATGTGATTGGTTTTCTGCCCATATGATTGACTGGTGACCTGTTTAGGGTGTACCCCTGAGGGAAAGTGCTAGAGCTAATAGAAGAGAAAAAATCTACACATCATTGTTTGTTTGTCATGTATGTGTTAAAAATCTGCATGTAAAAGCACTTTTTCACCTTTTCAAACCGTACCCTGTGGTCTCAATGAAACATCTGTGCTGTGCTTTTTCCTAATATTACATGAGTCAAGCACCAGAGGAGGTTTGTGACTCTATAAACCAGCTCTCTTAGAACGCTCCGTTTTGTTGTGTCTCTTTAAATGCAGTGAGCCCCCCCCCACACACACAGTTTTCAGGGTAGACATCACCCCTTCGCTCGCGAGAATAAAAATGGCAGACCTACGAACGGAGCATTTTACTTTGTGTTCTAAGACTTATGCAGACCACAAATAAAATAAATGGATGGATTTATTTCACAGTGGGTTGAAATAACGTTACCCAAATATATTGTCAAAGTGGATTTTTCATAATGTGTCCCCTTTAATATGTTTGAGGTAAGATTCATAGCACTAATTAGGTGTAAAATGAACTTCCGGAAACTAACCAATGCAAGCCCTAAGGTAAAGCTCAAAGCAGGATGAGTTGAACAATTGGAAACACATTAAAACAAGCAGTTTTTGTGAGATCAAGGCAGACATTTTGGAGCTAACTCTTGATGTAAGGATTTATTTATTTTCCAGAAATTTTGACGGCACACTACAAGCAAAAATACTCCAAGGAATAAAGCTGAGTGATGAATGAAATTTTCTTTTGCACTCCAGCTAGTAATTTTTAAGAAAGGTAATAAGTGTGACCATGGCAACTTACTATCCATACACCATGTGTTTCAGTCACGTCTGCATACATAATCTGTCAAAAATAGCAACATAAATGTCAAGTGTTGCTCGTTTCAAAGAGTTTTACCTTCTGTTGCAAGTGACCAAATTTAATTGACTTTGACTGATTTGGTTTGTGTTTATCTGGGGCTCTTAAAGGTTAATGCTGCTGACAGCCTCTTGCTATCTGACATCACTGTGCCATTCTAGTCACACATTCTTGAGTTCTGACGTTTCTAATACACTCTCACTTTCAGTCGGACTAGATTTCTTTTCCCTCTCTTATGTTCTGCTCCTCCTTTCATCCCTGTCCAATGAATTAACAGGCTTGAGTGGATACAAATCAGAGGCAAGAGTCAAGGAGAGTAAAATGTGTGTTTGGTGGAGCCAGCTGAACAGAAGACAGCACAAGTAAAGTGTTTTACTGACAGAAGAAACATTTGAAAAAGTGACATTTTCATCATGCTGGGGGGGGGACAGATAATGTATGTTTATACACTATATGCAAGCACTCTTCAAACAAACAGATTGCATGTTGGGTTTTTTTGTGACATGAGTGTTATCGCAGTGGGAACAAGTGTAGTTTTATTGTTTTTTGTTTGCCTTTCCTCTGAAGTAACAGCTTGAAATAGTCCTCATTGACATACATGCAGCAACTATTTTTTCTGTTGTATTTTTTTCTGATCAAGGAAAGATTGATGTTTGATGCATGGCTGTCAAATCTGATTGTGCAAGCCCTTGAAGCCAGGGAGCGTGGCATATGTGTCCCAGCAGGGACTTCACATCTGCTCTGATCATTACAGAATCACTCTATCCTTATTAACTAGTAAATGCCAATAGAGTAAATAGGTAGTACATCACTACAAAGACATGTGTTTAGCATCCTAATGAGACACCTGACCCTGACCGTTTTTTGTCAAGGTTTATCGATGTCCTCTTTTGAAGTTTTTGCTTGCTGTCATATTAAATATGAAGCGGTATACTTGGTGATAAGAAAGTGAAAAATCTATTTTAACAACAGTGTTTATAAGCGCAGCTGTGGCTCAGTGGTAGAGATGGTTGTCTTTCAATCAGATATTTGTCAGCTCAGGCCCCAGCTCCTGCAGTGTCCAATGTTCTTGACAAGACACTGAGCCTCAAAATCTTGATTGTTGCCTGTGTTTATGAAACTCACTGTATACAATTCACAGCTATTTCAAGTTCAATCAAAGGTCACAATGTATAGTGTACAACAGGAATAATAATCTAGAACTATATCGTAGACTATAGTTTTGTCTGGGATAATATACTGGGAATTATTCACTCTCACAGTATGTCAAAGAATTAAAGAAAATACAGAATACCATTCCCTTCACCGTCACCTCCATAGTCGAGCTTATTTTGAGAGGTAGTCTTTTTATTTTTTTCAGAGAGACTTCTTTTATTATGAGGCAGCATAGAATAGATTAATTAAAGGGAGTCTGAACGACAAAAAGAAAACGTGCATAAAGATTGTAGGACAAGAATGCGAAAAAACAACAAACATAAGGTTATATTGTCAAGTCAAGTCAAGTCAAGTTTATTTATATAGCACTGTTCAGACACAAGGCAATTCACAGTGCTTTACAGACATAGAAACAGAAAAACATTAAAACAGAGCTTAAGGAAAGAATGCAAAATACATCATTAAAAGACGGGGATGAAAGTGAAAATACTCGATAAAGGAACAACTGTTAAAACTATCAAAGAAGGAAGAATGTGTTGCAGTAAGGCAGACAGTATATTTCTAATTGAAAGCCTGAGCGAATAACAAAGTTTTAAGGCCTGATTTAAAGGAGTTGAATTGGCACAGAGATAGCTCTCAATGGCCATGCAGGATTTGGCATGCCTACATTTGATCACCCGATTGGCGGGATTTGCGTTGCTGTCGGACATCCTGGAGTCAGGACGGGAACGGAGCCGAGGGGGTGGGGAGGGGGGCTCTCTCTTCTGTCAGGGGCCGAGACTGTAGTGTCGGGTCCTCTGGCAGGCGTCCAGAGTATGTGCAGTAGCTTAGATAGATAGATAGATAGATAGATAGATAGATAGATACTTTATTGATCCCGAGGGAAATTCAAGCTTGGTGTATTTCTTGCTGCAGCAGTGGCATCACTCGGTGGCATCACTCGGTGGAATCTCCTTACTCTAAGAGGTAGTTTTGTCAACCAGCAAAAGCTTAAATCTGTAATGTGCAACTCTCAATTCAGTAGGTGTTTCACTGTATAGCACCAGTCTCTCAGAACTAAACAAACTCCTTCCTACACCTTCTCCACTCTGCTCTTAGTGTTCCATCTGAGTTCAACTGTTGGACCGATCTCCATTAGGTATTCATCTCAAATTTGCCAAGGACACATCAGACATGTTGCTGCAGGAGTTGGGGATCAAACCCCATCCTTTAAGTTGAGAGACAACCGACTCTACCAACCGAACCCCAGCCGCCCTCACTTTAAAAATCAACATGTAAGACATGTTTAAGTCTCTGAGTGACTCCTTAACAGGCTGAGGGAGGCAACCATCAGTGCTGAGAAGACGGCCGAGAACAACAGATGCAAAAGTTTGACGTGAATCTCTTTTTCGAAAGTCATAAACCACCTAATTATTTAGTTAAGATATGTTTGATAACTGCTATGATAATTTTTAAAATAATTCTATATTATGCATGTCATACTTTTGTTTATAATAAAGACATGAGAGAAATGTAATCAACTAATCCTGGAAGTTGAGTAGCTGGAACTAAGGAATGTTTGGCATTTTGGCTGGCTGCTATGGGTTTTTGTCACAATCTACTCATTACTTGTTCCGACTCCAGTTATGTACTGACATTAAAAATTAATTTATCTTTTTTGAATAAGGCAACCACACACACACACACACACACACACACACTCTGTAAAAACAAAGCATCATTAATCAATACCTCAGATTACTAGCAGATATAAATCACAAACACAAAATCAATAATAGTCTCGTCACATTTCAATCCATACTTTATTTCCAAAGCAATAAATCCAGAGCAATGCCTCGTGATGACATTGACCGATATTACAGGAGTGCTGATTAAGAGATGATTTTTTCTTAAAAGGCCTCATTGTGACATGAGTTTAGCTCTGTCAAATGCACAGAAACTGCAATTTGCTGCTATTAACCTCTTAGATTGTACAACAGTCGAGAAGTAGCTGTGTTTTTCTGCATTAATATCAAGAGACAGTTAAATGACACTAATTGGCTCTGTGACTCTTACCCTAATCTCTGATGCAGAGGTAGAAATTACCTGACAAGTGGCTTCTGTAGCTGAGCAACCTCTACGGAGAAACAGCTCACCAAAGCAGCCTATTAACTGTGTTGACAATTGCGTCTTCTTGTCAGGTGTGTCAAGTCTTCTCTGTGAAGCTCCTTAAAAGTGACTACAGTACATGTAAAAAAAATAAATAAAAAATCAATTCTAAAAATAAACTGAAGGGCTTTAAGGGCTGTCAACATCAGTAGGCAAGCATGGAATGACAGTTCTCATTTTTAGATACTCTCTCCCTGACCTTAGTCTTGTTCAGCTAACCATCATTTTCATGTCAGACTCAAATTTACCTCACTGCTCTGATTCAACATTCATAACATTCGGTCAGGACATGCATATCAGCCCTCTGAAGTCTTTGATGTAGTAGCTACAATCCAGAAATGAAGTCTGTTGAGATATTTCTGGGCAGCTTGTGTGTTGTGAATGCACCAGTTTTCTCTCTCGCTCTCGCTCTCTCTCTCGCTCTCTCGCTCCCTGCCGTCAAGCCAAGTTTCCTGACACAGTTATCAGAGGTCAGGTTCCAGCATCTGTCTCCCCGAGACACACCTCACACAGGACATGCCGCTTATCGCTGCACTTACAGTATCCCAAAGGTGGCCCTTGGGTGATGTCTTTGCCTCATTTGAACTTCGACTTGACAACAACCAAGTTGAGGTCTCCAACTGATGTACCAGAATGCATTGCCGTGCAGCCTTGTCCTTCTTCTACTGTTTACTCTATTTTGAGTACTGAATATGTGAGTCAGCCAAAACAATCTTAAATGTGTCCTTGTTCATAACAATCTCTGCATTCATATTTGGGTTTTCATTTTCTACTGCATGGTTTTCAATTCAAGTTTACACAGAGAGTAGCATTTGAAGGTGAAAAAGCCTCTTGAACATCACTGCACTGGGGAGGGATATGGTGTATGCATCAGTGTTGACAGCAAACCCCCCCCCAAAAAACAGAAGACTTAATGGTAAATAGACTGAAGCTTTCATAGCGCTTTTCTAATCTTCTGACTACTCAAAGAGCTTTTACACCACATGTCACACCTACCCATTCACACACTGATGGCAGAGGTTGCCATGTAGTGAGACCAGGGTTTGATCTCCAGCTCCTGCAGCAACGTGTCCAATGTGTCCTCAGGTAAGACACTCAAGTGTGTGAGCCAAAATGAAGCTGCTGTAAAACTTAAAGTTCACTGTTGAACAGAGACTCCACAGATGAACGAGTACTATAGATTTTATGGATTAAGAAATAATGGCATCTAGGTCTGTTTCTGTTTATTTGGATCTCCATTAACTTCAGCATAGAGAAGCTATTCTTCCAGCAGATCTACAATGTAAATGCTGCAAAAGGAAGTCGAGCCTGAAAGTCATCAAATGCTTTCTGCTGGATTCGCCGGCATTAGGAAGAAAACTACATATTTTCCAGAGGGGCATATAGTGTATCCATCAATGATAGACGATGATCGTTAATGTTTTAACATTTTAAAAAAAACAACAACAAAAAACAAACATATCCAGTGATTAGTAGCCCCTGGCACAAAATATTTAGCTAAGCGCAAACACTGAACACATGGATTAACAGCTAGCTTTAGTAAACAAAGAGAAAAGGGAAAAAAAGCAAAGCAACACTTACACACATCTATAAAGTTCATTTATACATCTGGTTTCTTAAAGGAAGACTGTGCAACATTTTGATCCTGTAGATGTTGCCCTTAAGCACCAGCATTACCAAAACAAACTCCTGTTTGGTGACACAGCTATTCTAAAGAGTCCACACTCATCCAGAAACACAACTCCAAAGCCTCTCCACTTGTGTTTGCACAAAGGTGTTATCAATTCAATTGCACCATGATTAAGCACCATGAAGCGCAAGCTGTGGACAAAACTGTCCATTGCTCGAGCTGCCTGTGGCCTGCAGTGTTGTGTTAGCAGGTTACTGTTACACACTTTGGTTAACTTATAGCTTCATATGGCACATAAGTTGATGTGGAGTGATGGCGATCTAAACTGTCCCGTCCTATTAAAAGCTCAGCCAACAACAGCAGCCTACAGCTGGCGGGACCAATGCTTCTTACTCATTGTAGACAGTCATGACCCAGAGAGACAGGATAAAGCTGATTCCTGCTGTATTTATGTGTAAAATGTCATACATTCTACCTTTAAGTCTGATTAAAAAAAAATAAAAATGAATTGACATGCAGTCCCAGTCTAAGCTTATCAGCTCTTTGCAGTAGTATCTCATTTCATGGACAGATATATATTTTCCCAAAGGAGTCATTGCTTTAAATACTGGCTTTTTACATTTTCTATAGGGGCACTAAACAGTCACAAGGGATTTGCAGTTAGACCCTCTTGTTATCTTATACATAAACCATATCAGTTCCATATATCAAGGTCTGAAAAAAAAAAAAGATCTTTGGTCTCGGATCACTGCTCAGTACAGGCAATAACCTGAGGGAATATATCCTAGTGAAGACGTGGGATCAGGGCTTCCTTGGTGAAAAAAAAGGTAATGTTAATATAACAGCGCCCTATGCAGATCTTAAGGCTTTGATAAATCACTGCTTTTATTGTTGTAGATATGAAACTGAAGGGAATATGAATGATGTTGCTTACCTATTGCTAAAAAAAAATGCATCTAGCACATTTCAGCTCGAGTATGAAAGGAGCTTATGAATGTGTCATCTGATAGTCAAACCCTGTTGCTTACACTGACACATGAATTGGGTTCTGCACTACGGCTGTCTTAGAATTTACAATGTGCCACGTGTGCAATAGCCAGTGGAGCTGTGGCTCTTCTTGTCTAATGTTACCAAGGCCTAAATTTGGACTTTCATTCAAAGCCTTGGACTCTAGAGTTGGGGAGTGCATCCAGCATATCCATGTGCTGAATAGCAGGAAGCTTCTGCATGTTGAACTTTTCTTTTGTAGTTTATCTTGGTTCACAGATCTCAATGGGGAATCACTGCAAACGTGGCAGGATCTCAGAAGAGATAGCAACAGCCAGTTAGTCTGCAGGACTGATTACATGCCTACTTAACATGGCAAAGCATTTTTATTCTTTTTTTTTTTTTTTTTTTTTTTACCTGATAGTGGAAACAGTTGTGGTTGTTCTATGAAAGAGGAAAAGTCAGGGGCACAGACAGAAACTGATGCTAATTAAATAAGATAAACATTGATGGCCTGATTCTAAAAAGGATTGCATGCACTACACCTATTCAAATGGATCATAAAGACTGTTGCCCATTCCCAAAGCACACGCTAAGGCTTCAATGTGATTGTAAAAATGTGGTGCAAAAATGTGCGTCTGCATTTAGGTGCTCTTTGCACAAATTTACTGTGAATGGCAAAATTAGGCACAATTTTGACATTTCTATCCAAATAAGATCTACACCATGTAACCAAAAAATAAAACAAATCTACAAATGGCAGCATAAATAGCTACTCGCAGTTAAGAGTTATTTAAATTCACTGTGCTGTGAGAAGGTGACAAATGTTCCACAGTATTTATAATTGATGTGACACACAAACATTCTGCTGATCAGGACGACATTTAAAAATGGGAAATATCAGTATGGGCCTGTGAGTGGTTGAACCAGTCTTTGTCCACATTTGTAGGGACAGTTGGCGGCTGTGTGCATATATCTGGATCAGCTGGTCCAGGGAAGAGACTTCATTATAAACGTTGAAGGTTTCACCATGTAACTTTCACCTTTTATACATCAGTTAAGATTTGATTTCACACTACACTAGTGACAAATCATCTCCTAGGTCAATATCTACTGTATGTGGATAGACATTGAGCTCCATCAAATGCACACAGCCCAGCTCCGTGCAGAAGAGAGAGGAGATCCCCCACAATCAGACGCAATGTAAACTGCACTGAACACAACGACCTTGCCAATTGTGTGCTTAAATATAATTAAAATCCCAATATGCTTTGTGACTTGAACATAGAGATAGAGGAGATATAGCAGCTGCAGTTGATGAATACACTTTCAATGGAGTCCATTGTAATCCATGTAATCCATTCTTTGTGAACCCCCACTTACCCTGAGTTTTTGCCTGAATGAGTTTATATATACTTTTAAATAATACCTAATGATAAATTCCCTCTCTTTTAAAACCTTTCAATAGTGAATTCTTCTGATTCTGACAAAAAACGTACCAAGGTCACGCTAAAATTACGTTCAACAAATTTTTTTATTCTAAAACATTTAGATTGCAGCTCTGTGTTTTCAGAGCAGTGAGGACCTTTTGGTGACTTTATAGACTTTCTAAATGATGCACACGTGAAAACAAATTGAGTTCTAACAAAAAGACAGGTCCACAAACAAGGAGAAAGAAAACAAAAGTATTCAGTTGCAATATTTTTCAGCCTAAAGGTTCTTGTTGTTTTGCTTCTTTAGTAATTAATACTTTTATTTGATCCTTCACAGCTATCTCTGAGGAATCTTTAGTTTTAAAATTGTGTCTACTGAATCACACATCTATCATTTCAAGCCGTTTTTTAGCCTGCCGATTTCTTTCAAAAGCATTGTGGGACCTCTGTGCATCTCAGGATCTTTCATTTCCATAGCCGTCTCGGTGTGAATGTCTGCTCCAGGCGGTGTTTCCCGGTGGAACACAAGCTCTTCATTATTAAAGGCCCCTCATCAACCATCCTCCACACTTCTCTGACCTAATGACTTTCTGGAGTGCAGAGCCACAGCTTAAAGCTTATCCCTGTTTTGCTTTTCTCTGTCTGCATCTGGAACAGCAGCCAAAGCAATGCAACCTTGTTTTTATACCAATTGGTAGGATAAGAAAATGGGATTGCCCTTTTGTGGCATTAAATATTGATTTGTGTTCTTACTCACAGAGAAAAGTTTAACTTGAAAAGGGAATGTCTTCAAGTGTCTTTTTAACAGCTGTTCAATGATAGGCAACGTGTGTTGTAGTCTAGTAGTCTCAGGTCTTTTAATTGTTGAATATGTCTAATGTCTTTAGTGGAAGCTTTAAGGAGTTAGAAAATGAATATGATACTGACAGCAAGATATAACCTCGCCAGAGTACAAGTGCCTCCTCAGAAAAAGGACTTTATGTAGAAAGAGTGCAACTCTAAACGTTGAAAAAGACAATTTAACAACTGATTGGATTGAAAATGATACGTAAAGGAAAATACATTGTGAGATTTACTTACCGGTAAATGTGGCATGTCATCATTAATATACAGAATGTACTGCACACAGTACATTGCTGTGGTCACGTTTAATACATAGAAAACACAAGAATGGCATCTTTGTAAGTGCAGCAATACCAGTAACACTACCACTTCAGGTGTGGCATATTCTGAATGTAAGAATCAAAGTACTCTAAAACTTAAAAAAAACTGAGAAAAATGCCCATCTGCTTCTTATAGATGTGATAGTACAAAATAAATATATTATCTTATTATTAACAGTTGCAAAGAGAGATTTGCCCATCAGGAATGTGCTGTTTGAATTGCATGAGCAGCCATGTCTACTGATATACAGAGTATCTATATTGTCAGTTATCAAGTTGCGTTTCTGAAATTTTCACTTAAAATGGTTTACATGTAATGACAGTTTTTTGCTGTAATATTAAAATAGGTAAGAGGTAGTTAAATACAGATTAATATGCATCTGCACAAAAAAGCCACAAACATTTAGCTGTCAAAAATTTCATTAAATTATGCAACATGCTAAAATTTAACAGTAAACCTGTTAAAAAAAACAAAAACATTGTATGACAGAAAATACAATTCAGTACACAAGATTCAACCTACAGACTGATACAGAGCATTTACTATAATATACAAAGGGGTTATAATTTAGCATGAGTTATGTTACATATAAGCAAGAGGCTCATGTCGTTGTCAAAGTGCATACTGTGTTGAGTACCGTAAATTCCGGACTATAAGCCGCTACTTTTTTCTCACACTTCGAGCACTGCGGCTTCTACTCCGATGCGGCTAATGCATGGATTTTTTTATGGGGGACAATGAGCTTCTGCCGCAAAAACATTTGACTTCGTCACGTCGGATCTTAATATCAGTCATTTTGCGCTTCATGCACGCACCCTCATCATGGAAAACACACGGAGAAATACATATGATGCAGCTTTCAAGTTAAAGGCGATCGACCTGGCTGTCAAAGAAGCTAACAGAGCTGCTGCACGTTAAGATGACACTGACAGCGACAACAGAGACTGAGGAAGTGAGTAATGAAGTCATTCTGAGGCAGTGAATGGATGGACTTTTTCTTGTGAAATATATTACGGTCATCTTTTTCATCAGCCGTGTTACAGACACCGTCGGCTAGGCTTCGTATTGTAACGGTTCATGTTGTAAAGTCAGTAGTTGATAATGTGTTCATAATTCCGATTATGTGGAGAGTCAGTGAATGCACCAGCGAGAACGTGTTGAGTGGCTGTATGAGAGAACGCTGGGGGAGAGAGTTGGAATGTTACGGCAAGTTATGTGTTGCTCTCTGCTGTAAACGGCGTGGTCACGGCCGACAGTGATCGGGTTATTAAAAGTTATTATTTGAACGCTCTCGTCGTCCTTTAACGTCCGTACAGACGCTACAGTATTTGCGGATGTTACCGGTAGCCTACGTCTGTGTAAATAGCTCTTGTTATAGCGTGGACACCTGCGGCTTATAATCAAGTGCGGCTTATATATGTACAAATACATTTATTTACTTATTTGTAGCCGGTGCGGCTTATATCCAGGTGCGCTCAATAGTACGGAATTTACGGTATATGTGCAGGTTCAGCCATGGCAAGAAGCTGTTTTTGACATTTTGCTTACTCCTTATTACACATCAAAGAGAAAGATGACACTATACTTTCTTGTTCAGGACCTCACTTAATCCCAGAATCGCCCGTCCTCTCAGCAGAAGTCTAATTAGTGGTCTAAGTGGAAACACCTGTGTTTGTGTGAGTCACACAGGGGAACAATAAACAATAGCAGGCTTATGAAACCCTTTGACTGCTCACACAATTTTTTAGTTTTCTATTTTTCTTACTTTTTTCATTAGAAGGAAGGGTATGTTTCAGTGCCCCAGATTTTTTGCAAAATTATGTTTTTTTTTTCTAGGTAATGTGTTCACAGCCCACAGTCGCTTGTTTTACAACCAACAAGGAGCGCCTATAGCAGACATTGAAAGCCACTTCTCTGGCAAGCGGACAAATATCTATAGCACATCCACGCTACTTTTGATTTGTTTTAGTCTCCTGATGAAAACATCTTCATCGTTAAAGTTAGCATCTTGATGTTCTTCAAAGCTAATTGGTTCCTATGTTTTTTTCTGCTTGAAATATTGAGTAGCCTCCAGATGATCCTCCAGAACTTTCTTGGTGAAAATAGTTCTGCTTCTGCTGGTAGCTGGGCAATGAAAGAGTTGCAGTTTAAACATGAGAAAGCACACAAGGAAGTCAAAGTATTGCTTATCAACATTGTTAGCATTAGCATGTGGTTGGGGTGGATGGATGAGTCAAATAAACTAATACCTTGACCAGTCATACACGGTGTTATCATCCATGTGTGTCTGAGTGGCCAATTTTGGTGCATTATCATCACTTTAATTATTTTAAACTTTTACCATGGGTTTTTAATTTTAACGTGGATATTGGTTGAATACATTATTATCAGAAGTTAGCTGATCTCATTTGCTTCCGACTCTGAGAAAGAAATCGCTATTTCTTCTCAGGCTCTCATTGGATATACAGTAATAGACTAGGAACAGTGTACGGAAGGTCCTGATTAGTCAAATCAGGTGTTAATCGAAAGGACCGATTTCAAGAGTTGATATGGAGAAACAGTTGAACAACGGTGGACAGTTTGAAGCAATCTGTGGATGTAATGTGTTTGGATTTAATCTTTTACTCCCCTTAGATGGTGAGGACTCTTACTGATGCAGCAGGATAGTTTTTATAGTAGTAATTGTCCCAAATAAAAAAAATGTAGAAAGACTTGTCTGTCTGTTCGTGGTCTGACAGATGTGTAGATTGTGGCTGATAAAAAACGATTCTGAGTGTGATGGTTGGATCTTCAATGATTTACATGGCCACTATCACAATACATCGTAGCTTTCTTAGTTATGTACTATATACTATGAGTGGTATGCACAAACCAGCAGATGTTTAAGTGACTGTGATGATGAAAAAACATGCTTACAGCCCATGGGCGGACCATCAGAGGAGGTGATATATCAGAACAATTTCTATTTTTATTATGTTGTTATTTTTATTGCAAAAGAAATGTGTGAATTATGCTAAAACCAGCCCATGAAAGTGTACAAGTTCAGTAGAGTCCTGTCCTTTCTGTAAGAAATCATAATTCCAAAGGATGTGTAATAAACTGTTGATCTCATAAAATCTCTGTAGAAGGGCATCAGAACAGCTTGAATGAAGCGGTTCAAGCTGAAAAAAAAATCTGAGAAGGGAGAGAGGAAGCGAGAGAGGAATAGAGAAAGAGAGGGTTGAAACATTAAGCATGTGAACCATTTCAATCAGCCCGGAGCAGCAGGAGACTTCAACTTCCACATTCAACATGGTCATAGATCAGTGCAGTATGTGCAGCAGAGATAGCAACAAACAATATCATGCAAAACCCTGCTGCTAGCATGAACAATCTGAACTTTTCACATTCCTTTGAATAAGGGTAGTGTTTTGTGCTTTCAAGCCAAGCAGTTATCTACATTTCTATGAAGAGCACAAAACACCATCCCCTGCTGAGAAGAGGATCAGGGCCTGGGTCACTGTAATACTAAACATCTCTTGTGTACAGATGCTTTGCTGGATGTAACACTGCCTTTGTTTAAAGGTACTTCTACATTGGTCAGGTCATTTGTTGAAGTTGGACATTTGAGAGAATCAATAAGATTCGTTCAGAGCAGCATGGCAAGAAAAACATGTGAGTGATCCTCGGGCTATATTATTGACGGATGAGTCAAATGGTTATCTTTCCTAGCTGACATGAGCCTCATTATTTCTGGTAAAACTAATGGTAACAGTAACAAATGTGGTTGTTTGTGGCTTTGAGCATTTGCTGCTTCAGGAAATAAGTGAGTAATATGCGTTATATGCGAAGTAAATGATTTGTTTATTCATTAAAGTGAACCAATATTTGTATGGCTACATTACTGTAGGTCCTACACCTTATCAAATTGTACAAGAGACAGAAATCGGACTATTTCTAAAAGCAGCATGATGTAAGACTTTGGTTTGAAATACATTGTAATGCAGACTCTTGCTTTGTCCCTGACTTATTTTCTTCTTCTTTTGGCCTATTCCATCCGTTTATTTTGGTTTTATTGCATTTGCCACAATGTCCATACAGTAAACACTGATCTACAACCTGTAAGGTGAAAAGTTCCCTGAGGGCTTTCTGCCAGCATACTGTGCTGAACAGCATATTGCACGTCTTGAAAGAGGTCATACTTGCTAGATCCAAGCAACATAGGTTAGAGAAAGGCGTGGGTTTGGTATGAAAGAGCTAAAATTGTCCTTGATATTGTCTCTTTTTTTTATTATTTCATGCTTGAACATTATTTGAAGCTTTTTTAAACTGCTATTGTTTTTTTAAATTATTATTTTTTAAGAATTATTATTATTAAACTAACAGGTTGAACATTCACCATGACAAAGTTTAAAATGTAAAACAGTGAGACCAAGATGGTGGTTGCTCGGCTGTGGCTGCAGAGGATCGTGATCACTTGCTGCTGTTTTTATCCTGCTCTATGAGCCAAAACATAACATTTTGTTCTTTCCTGCAATGTGAAGTTCAATTTTGAATGACAATAAAGAAAGTCTTCTGCATTTTGTGTTGCACATTTGTTAAGCTATATACTATACTGTCTGTGTATCACACTGATTATTATTCTCACTTAACAGCAGTCCTTGCAGGTCAGCAGAAGTAATAGTAATGTGACATCATATTTAGCTATGTAGAAAAAATGTCAGTTTGAATAAAATCATTTTAGTTTTTCTTGTTTCTTCTTCATTTTAACTGAATAACTAAAAAAAGCAAGGTATGAACAAGGTATGAGTACTTAAGAGTAGGGTACTACGAAGGTACTTGAGCTTAAATTGCACTTTTCTAGTCTTGACTCGAAGTGCTTTTACACCCCATGTCACAACGACACCCATTTACACACTGATGGCAGAGGTCGCTATGTAGTGAGACCATCAGAAGTAACTAATCCCATTCATTAAAATTCATACACCGCCGACAAAGCAGCGGAGCACTTTGGGGTTGATTTTTTTTGCTCAACAACAACAATTGGACATGTTGCTGCAGGAGCTGAGGATCAAACCCTTGACCTTCAGGTTGAGAGTCGCGATTGTACCAACTGAGCCAAAGCCATCCCAGGAAAATAATTTCCTTTGTTTGTTACAGTGAAGTATTTTGTCTTTCCTGAGTCAGAAATATTGCACCAGCCCGTTAATATACTTCATGTTTAAAAGGTAGGAATTTCAACAACATGGTGTTATATTGATTCTATGAATCAGTCATTGGTATTGATTAAGGTCTCTCAATTATGAATAAGTTACGCAGAAACTGTTCATATATGGGGCAACATTATGTCAGAAACACAGAGGCAGTCCATCAGTGTTTCATTGTGAGTGACCTCACAGTGCAGATATGAGCTTTTAATTTTAAGTGCAGAAATGCCAGTAGTTTTTAATCTCAGAAAACTGTCACAGAATCGTTTTTACTGCTACATGTTAGCGAGGGCCTTGTATTTTAAGACTGTGTAGGTGTCTTACTTCATAATATTGTCAACCTTGACTGACTGGAAAGACATCGTATCATCTTCAGTTCAGCTGTGACATTGCCTTTGAGATGTGGATGTGTGAAGCATGCCAGCGGCAATGCTAGCTGGGGCTTCGCCACAGCATCTGGTTTACTGCTCTGCTACTATGATGGGATTAACTGATAATGTTAATGTAGTCCAAGATCCCTTTGAGCACCAGCACCCTGTCGCCCACCCACATCGTCGCACACCAATGAAAAAAGTGGCCTTGGACCAAAAAATGGGAACCTGATCCTCCGCCAACACATTCAGTGTGAAATATCGTGTTTACATTTAAACTGTGCCAATTTACAGCTTAAGAGTAACCATTATCAGTTCCATTGAAGCCAAGATAATTGACTGAGAATTTGATTTTCTCAGTCCAAACATGATTATGCTCTTGCTTAGCGGGTGTCTGCAGATGCTGATTTGTTGCAGGTTGTTGAGGCTGGAATTCAATCAAAGAGGGACTATTGATAAAGCTGGTGCTCCCGCTTTGGCAACATTGCACAATAGCAGCTATGGGTTGGAAGAATACATATTGGATAAACGGGACATTAGCTTAATTATTAAAAATCAAATACATGAGACTAAATATTGTAATTAATTGAATTCAGTTGATATAATAGCCCTTAAACACTTCATTTCAGAGGATAATTTGAATATAAAATGTAGAATTTGATGTGTGTCACATCATTATGCAAAGAACCATTAAGCCACATGTGATGTGCTTTAACATGGGGTAATTCCTTGAATTTGTAGTCAAAAAAAAATAAAAATAATAATTGCTCATGTCGACTGAACACAGTTCCCCAGGTTTAAGTAATCCTTGTCTCCATCCATCTGTACAGTATCATGCCCCTCTCTGAAAGAAACCGATAGAAGCTGACATTGAAGCTTGTTGTGGGATGTCCCTGGTGACACACCATAAGGGCAAGAGGCAGGTGGCGTAGAGTCTTCGACATTGGTTTTAGAGGAAAGTGAATTTTAATCAATGTGAAAGAGTTCAGGCTGACTTTCAGACTTTTAAGCTACACTGAATTTGTTCCCCTCTCTTCTAAACCTTACTTTGATGCCGTGGCCCCTGTGTGGAGCCAAATCAAACACAGGATATTGCTGCCCTTGTTCCACTACAAAACACACTTTGTTATTATCTTGGCAGTTTGCATTACTTTTACTTAGCTATAAGCTTCATGGACACACACTCCAATTTAAGTGTGAAATGTTGGAGGACAAACACTATGACCCTCACTTTTTTCTTTTCTTTTGTTTACAGTGATGTAAGGTTATTATATGATCTTGCTGTGTGGGTTAGATTGCATCAGTTAAAAACATCCTGCATGTATGAAGCATGAACATATCATTGTGGCGTCTAAAATGATTAACAGCACACTGCCCAGCCTTTTTGTTCCCCTCAAAGATTATTATTGAGTTACCTTTGGCAGTTAAAAGATAGCAGTATATTTATTGTTTAAGAACATTACTTACATGACCAAAACACAATTAGCAACAGGATAAGAAAAAAACACTTTGTACAAATTGAAACAAACTGAAGCATACTCACAGGAGCTTAAATTGTCTTTAAAGTACAGAAGCTTTAAAATAAAATGTCTATATTCAGATTTTCAAGACTGCAAAGTGGCCCAGTGAGAGCAGCTTTGGCAGAGAAACCTTGAAATGGGGGAAGAAATGAAGCAGAAAGAACAAGGTTAAATGAAACAAATACAGTTTAAATTAAGGTTACATTATTCACCATTTACTAGTTGCTTATTAGCATGCTAATTAGTAAATCAGCTATTATGAAGCACTTATGAGGACCATGATTCTGCCTACCTGCTGTGTGTGAACTATTCTGACCCCAGTCATGCCTTTTATTTCCCTGTTCTTCAAAATACAGATTCTCCTCAATCATCTTATACAGATACAAAAGTTACAGTTTAAAGTCCAATGCACTAGGAAATACTGAAAGAAGTGGAATGACAGAAACATTTCCTACTTGTTTTTTGTCTCCACCTGCAGAAAGCTGGATAATGGTTAAATGCCTCGACTTAGCATTTTTACCCATCTATGTCCAGGGTATTTAAATTCCCTCTTTAAATAAGGAAAGTAGTCATATATTGCAGGTGCCTGGGTTAAATGAGGTAGATGTCTGAGTTTGACATCTTATTCAAAGTTAGAATTTTGTTGCATTACGTTTGTAGAGTGGGATGTACTTGCTGTCTGTGCTACCTTGGCTCTAATGCTGTGCCATCGAGGTGACGGAGGCATTTCAGGAAATGGTTTCTAATCATGGCTAATGTTCCATGTAAGAATGTACCCTGTCTCTGTCCTCCCTCATCAAAGAGGCCACACTATGCTGCTGCTAAGTGTGTTTGTGTGCTTATGTGTGTTTGCAAGCCAGGGCTTGACAGCAGCACATTTGGTTTCTCAGCGGACCGTGGAGCTGAGATTCAGACATGGAAGTGCTCAGATGTCTCTTCATAGCCAGGTCTCTTGGCGCGTGACCTTATTCCCTGTGACATTTGCAGCCATTAATCTGCAGACATATAGTGATGGAGGACCTCTCTGGAGTTACATTATGCTCATGTCACACCATTTTCGAGACGGCACAGAGGTCGTGCTACGTAATACTGACAATGCTATAGTGAAATTTAGCTTTGATTCAATCACTTGAAACGGGAGGTGGCTCCAGACCTCTTGACATTTTTGTTGTTTTAAATGAATAATGTGTTACTATGTGAATGTGGTGTGAATGGGTGAATTTGACATACGATGTAAAAGCACTTTGAGTACTCAGAAGGCCAGAAAAGCGCTATGAAAGCTGAAGTCCAATTACCATTTATGTTTCATTTAGATGAGATTTCATTGACAATGTAGCATTTGATTTAGAAATTTAAGTATTTTTAGTTATATGGGGGAAAATAATGCAGGGTTAGTCTATAAATTAGCAGTGTCATTCAATAGTTTAAGATGCTTATCTGCTCGCCAAAAATACAGTTTACATTCCAAATATGAAATCAAAATCATTATTTTTACTCCAAAATATTAGTACATTTATATAATTATTTTGTACTAGCTCTTCCATAAAATTGCTCTTTGTTGGACTTCCTACCTCGTAGCTGAGTAGCTTTCAAGAGAGATTAGCTCCTTTGTGAATATTTATGAGATGTGTTTTGACAAACGCATCACTTCAGACTTGTCAAAGATGTCATCCTTGTACAACGACTATAATCTTCCCATCACTGACAACTTCTGAATGCCTCTGCAGCAGAACATCTCAACAGAGATGGAATAATAATCCTGACAGCTTTTTTTGTTTTTTTTTACTTACTCCTGACCACACTATAGCTTTATTACATTAACTAAAATTCTGAAAACCTTATTCGGAGAGCACATTACTGAAGGTTCTTAATTTGGCACTGTCAGCAATTTAAAACCCCATTAAAAACAAATACTTAAACACATTATACACGCTGTTATAATGGATATACAAATGTTTCTTTTTATGGATGGGCAAGATACATCGACAGTTAAAACCTCACCTTTTGACATCTGGCTTACACTAGTACATGTGAATATTATGACAATACCATAATTCATAATGTGTTTAATGCCAGCCTGCTCTCTTTGGTGCTTACAAGAGGAAACAGAATTGATGTATGAATGAATAAATGGTCACATCTCCTTATAGATTCATCATACTATTACACAATATTGCATTTATTGAGTTGCACTACAACTAAGAGGTAAGCGTTACTGAAAAGGGACAGTGATTTTTCAGGATTTTCCTTACAGGCTTAGCTTGTTAGTGCTTCACTGTCTCTTGCAGGAGAACCGATAAATCAGGATAACAGTGAAAAGTCTGCAGATTTAGGCTGTCAGGTGTGCTGCAGCGAAAGGTGAGGTCTGTCATGAAAACCAGGCTGTGGAACAAAGCTGACACATAATTAGAACGCCACATCTGTCCCCTTTTATTGACATTGCTTTATCTTGAGCAGTAATAACATTTATAGATCTGTTGGAAGACTGTCCAGGGCAGGCATTACACACTGCTTGTGTCTTATCACAGCCGGCCAAAATCAAATGACATTGTTTGTTTTCTGTCCAGTGGGCAGCATTGCCACAGGTTATTGTTAGCTGGAGCGTTGCAATTCCTCGAGATACTGTATGTTTTCCTTGACGAATTTGGAAATCAGTCCTGCCAGTGGAAGACTTCAATCCAGAACATTTTATGTCTTTGCATGCAACATTTATTTGTCTGTGGTGGTGGCAGCTGCTGCTACAGTCTTTAATAATGCTTTGGCACCCAACATTCTGGCAGTGTGCAAAAATCCATCCTCACCAAAAAAAAGAAAATATCTAATTTGCACAATGATAATGGCTTTTTCTGTCGTAAACTTTTCCAGACATATTGCATTGTTTGCTTTTTGGAGTTTTCTCTGGTGTGTGTAGAATTCTGAATAATATGCCTCACAGTGTGAGGAACCTTACTTAACAAAGCTGGATCTCCTTCTGAGCTGCTTTTACTTGATTGACAACTTTTTAAAAACTTCTCAGTTCTTTATATTTTCTTGTCGGTAGAAAGAATTTGGATTCCAGTGGCGCTCTGTCTTGAGTCGACATAAAGGCTGCAACCTCTATCTTTTCGATGTGGGTATTGACAGGTGGGCCGGAGAGAAAAGCCACAGTATTACACCCCCAGCTGTTCCAATTTCTCATCCCAGCTTCTGAAATGATGCCGGTGCTGCTGTAAGCTTGAAACTGAATTAATAATGAACAAAGTCAATAGGTCTCAGGATCCTATTCTACCAGGTATCACCTTGAAGTGACTTTGCTCAAGTATGTGATATCAAGTAGGAAGAGAAATGCTACATATATTCGGTTTGAGTTGGGCCTATCTGTTCCAAATTACCACGCATAAATGTGTTGGTGTTGTATTGGACAACATGGTCTTCATGAGGATGTGAAGGGCAGTTCCCAGGCCAATTAAAAACATGCACAACCGCAAGTAGTCTTTTTGCATTTGCCCTCTGAAACATCTGAAACCGATTCCTAAAACAAAACAATTTGTCTTCACTGTGTAGCATTTCTGCCAGGTGAGCTTTGCATCCATTGTCCAAGCCTTGTAGGTGCTCTGCTTCAAGAAATTCCAATTTCAATGTGCAAGTATACGGAAATAAGATTGTTTTGTGTCTGATTTGTTTCCTGCAAACTAATACAATATTCATCAGCTGGATGCTATTTGGAGCCCTGCTGATCAATACATGTTAGTGCTGTCACTTTTTGTTCAAAATCAAAATGTTCATTTGAATATTGGGGGGAAGAAAGTTTGCTTTCGTAACCGCAAGCAATCCAGACAGTTTGAAGAACTTTTCCTTGTGATCCGGGAGAGCGTTCTCTGAACATTCTGTGTCAGCTTAACCTCTCCCATGGAGTAGATAGTAGTGATACAACGGCACCTGAGGAAGAGTGTTTCAAAGAATTAATGGTTCTATGCAAAGGTTTGCAAAGTAATGCTATTTATGGAGTTTTACATAGCTGCCTTTTTGTTTAACTCCAACACACTGACAACTAGGTAGAGGTACGTAACATCACCTGACTGTCTTGTAGAAATGACATTAATTTAGAAAAGGTCATCATTGTTATAACAGGGATATTTATATAAGGACATGCAGTACATCATCTTGGTTTTAGAAGTAAAATGTTCATGCTGAATTTAACTGATGCAGAGACACACCAGTCAAAAAGGTTGTAGTGATTTGATGTTAAGCTAAGAAATGGATTACTTTGGAAGAGGGATGAAATTAAATCAATTCCATGCAAATTAGATTTTTGGTGAAAAAATAATGAATGCATGTCTATTTTTGAGGGAATTCTCAGAAGAGTAGTTTATCCAATCTGTCAACGATCATTAGCATGGCTGTTGGTGTGATAGATTGTGGCTCTGATGGGAAAGAAAATCAGGTAGGCCTGACATTAACATAGCATTGCCAATTTTCCATCTGTCTCGTTACCAATTCATGCTGCTGAGATACAGATTTGGTAAACACACATGGAACATTTACTGTTATTTGACTGCACAAGAGCAGCTGTTCCGTCTTCGAAAAATACAAGGATATCCTGGAACACAATATAAGCCTCCGAGCATAATCCCCTAAATAGCTCACTGCTATTTGATGCGTTTTATTTTCCTTTATTACAAGACAGAAGAAAGACCAAGATGCCATGAGGAAAACAAAAAAAATGATTATGGGACAATTACAAAAGTAGTCAAAGTACAATAAAGTGTAGGTGTGTGTGGGGTTGTGTGCATGTTTATGCTGAAGTGTTTTGTTCCACACTGTCAGGCAGAAATGAAGAACATAAATTATCATGAAAAAAAGGGACATTTACAAACTAATGATACTACTCCCAACATTCCCATCTTGTAGCCTCTATCTACATCAGCTTTACCACCAACTCTAAAATAGAAGAAATATACATTTACCCATTTTTTTTGGTTCACATCCTTTACTACTCCCCTGCAAAACAACCATATGAAAACCTTTGAGAAGTATATAATGAAAAGGTCATACAAAGACCACCCTTTACAAGTCAGGAATTCAGACTGGTATTTACCAGAAAGAGATAGCTGGATGCAAGGTTTGCATTTAAAAAAAAAAAAAAAAAAGGAAATCAAGGTTTAGAGGTCAAGTCTAATGGCCTCTGATGTAGACAACCTTCAATCTTCACCTCACTTCAGTCTGCTTTTCCCCCACAACAAAAAGTTCTCGTTCAGTATGACCAAAACCTTGTCTTGACCTTATAAATTGTTTTTCTAGCAGGAACCTGACATTTTCACGTTAGCAGCAGGTGGAAATGTCAATTCCAATTTGTGCTCTTATTATATGATCTTTTTTTTTTTTTTTTGCTTTTGTTGTTTTCTAGGACACCAATATATCTTTTTCTTTAGAGGTTTATTTTTTGGGCTTTTTGCGCCTTTATTTTAGAGATAGAGTTGAGTTTAAATTGTATTTCAAACACGTAATAAACAATACTTTAAATAAATAAATAAATAAAAAAGCAATATAAAGACATAATTCAAAAGAAGCTCAGGTACTTTCTACTTCAGTTCACGTCCGAAAAGAAATGGGAAGAAGTATTGTAGAACTGATTTAATTAATTTTAAATTTAAAAGATCATGCTCAACGTTATGTTTACAAAAAAAATATTGCTATTTTACCAGGGCCCAGCTTAATCTGTCATAGCATGGCAAGAAAAATATTCCCTTTTACAGGCAGAAATCTTCAGCAGACCTGGGCTTACGACGGAACAGCCAACTGTTGTTGTTGTGCTGGGCCTAATCCCACCCCTTCTGCATTAGTTCATAAATGTTATACTACTCTTCATAAAAATGAATGGCACAGTGGAAAAAATCGAGAGAGAGAGAGAGAGAGAGAGAGAGAGAGAGAGAGAGAGAGAGAGAGGAGATACGGTAAAGCAGCCACATGTCGAATTCATCACTTAGATGACTGTCCTCTGTACGGGGTGAATGCACCAACCAGTAGTCTACCAGCAACACAAACTTATCTTTGACTACACATGCCCAGTGTTTTGTCTTTTGAACCATTCTCTTACTTGTGAATTGGCAGATTTGCAGATGATAGTTAAAGTTTATCTTCTTTGAATGACTCATTAAATTGAAAAAACTAGAATTATGTTTTCCTAAGCAGTAAATATAAATGTGTATTGGTCTGGTTCTGAAAAAAAAAAAGGAAAGGAAAAGAACTTAGACTAGCACTTAAATTACAGCAGAAATAAAGAAGAAATATGGGAACAAACCTATTTGGTGTACTTTATAGACATATGGTTTGGCAAAGCATGTTGCATTATCATGAATAAACACAAAATACAAAATCCACTAAATCTCAGTCAAGAACATAGCTCTTTTGCCAAGTGTCTGATATAACATCTGCTTGTCTGAAATACAATCAAGCTATTGATTATTGCGGCACAGTTGATTATTAATAAAGGTAAATAAAACCAGAACCAAGAAATGTTCAATAAATGATTTAGCTACAAACATCTAAAGGCCATTGACAGATGGCTGACCACTCGCCAACTCTTAAACCATGAAAACATCAAACTTAAATGTGCACCATAGTAGTGTAAGATTTTAAAAAAAAAAGAAAGAAAGAAAAAAAGAAACATTTGTGCAGAAGTTTGAGGATCAATCAACATCACTTGCACTGATTTATTTTAGTGGATTTGAAGGAAAACAGAGCTGACGTAGCAGCGGACAGCTTCATGATTAAAGATTGGGATAAAACTCAGCTCTATTAAGGATCTGGTGCCATCTTTTTTTAAAAACTCAAAAAATCAATAACTTTGAGCTTATTGATACTGACATAAAATCTGATGGGTCCTGTAATGTAATGCTATATCTCAAGTTGAAGCATAGCTAAGTCCTGTCAGTTTACAATAGTACCTAAAGTTTAACTCTGTGTTGTAATCGGCAGGATGATAGCTCGTTAGCAAACTACAGTATATCAGGTGACCTGAGGATGGGTTGAGATGTATCTAAGGGTCAGTAAAATGACTACTAGCAAAGATAAATCATGGGTTCAAATGTGACATCACAGGAGAGAATGTTTAGTGTTTGGCAGTAAACTAAGATAATAAAAAAAGATATATTAGAAGATATAAAGATATATATCAGATATATTTAAAACATATATTTAAAAAAGTGTCTAGTTTTTTCAACAAATCATAGAACAGTATTGATAGTGGTATTGATGAAAACTCGGTATGTAGAGGTGCCTTGATAAAGGCCGTACAACTTATATCACTAATCTAATAGCAGGACTCTTCAAGTAGCCTGGTGTGACTGTGTGGTTGCATGTGTGCAATTCTTTTGTCTGGCAATTTTGACTGAAAACAATATACTTTAGCTCTCAACACACTTCTGTTGAAGAGATTGTACTCTTGTTATGCTTCTCTGTTGCGGCAGATTTAGATTTCATTAAAACTAGGACATGCCTTTGTGATTTAGAACCCATCCATCTGACACATTCACATGTCATTGTCCAAAAACATCACGCTCTTGTACTTCGGGCCACCAAACAGTTCCACTGGAGCAGTTTGCAGACTCAGAAAGTGTCTTGCTTTAGGGCACCGTAATGGAACAGGAGTCTTTAAAAAAAAGGGACCTTCTCTGTCTGGATTTTATGTGACACAAGCAGAACATAATCTTAAATGTAGAAATGCTTTGGTGTGTATATTACAAAATGTTATCATGAGACATAGTGATATATGGACCAAAACTGGATTGCTTTGGGTTTATTGTCTAAATTGCTTGAGTGCAACAATGTATACATTCATACTCGGGCTGTCACCATTAACAAGTTCTTCACAAGCTTGAAATTATTATTATTATTTTTTTTAAATTGAGATTAACCACATGTTATTTTGTTCGTTAAGGAGCACTCTGCATAAGCCCCTGCCGTGTCTCCCTGTAGTGTGTCAGTGTCGATGACGGAAAAGATAAAGCACTATTTGAATGTCTCACTTCACTAAAAAAACTCTCAAACAGCTCAGCTGACGAGTCAAAAGTAATATTCACCCTATGACATCAAACGTTTCAGTTTTTACCATTCCTTTTCAGTGTTTTTGATCCATAACAACTTTAGTTTAGTGAATGTTATAACCTCCGACATTGAAAAGAACAAGTCCCACACTCTATTCTTGCTAAGCAAGAATTTTTTAATCACTTTACCTTTTCAGATCTTCAACCATACAGTACTTTATACTACAGTAAGTGGCAATCTGTAGACCCAAGGACTGTTACGGGTGTGTGTTATCTGGGAAGCAGAAAGTAGGTGGTGACAATGCCACTTTTAGTCATATTGGTTATATGTTGTCATTTATGAAAAATAATTAAATTGATCTGCAAAAAAAGTTAAAAAAGAATCCAATTCAAATGTGTTATTTTTCTTCTTTTAAAACAGCTTTAGAATGATGACTTTGTCAAACCTGTGCCTTCATGTATAAACTATTTTTATTTGCTTCTTTACACAGCCTAACTTTTTATTGTTCGTAGGAGAAGACAGAAAGCTTTCTCAAAATTCCATATGCCAGCTGGGGAATGTGTTTATCAAAAGCACCTTGCAAATCCTGAGCACTTACATTCGGAATGGCACTTTCAACCTTGGATTTGTCATTCAGGTATAATGCTGTGCTCTTTCTCTATTTTGTTTCGTGATGTAATTTGGGCTGAAGTCCTTTATTTGACTATAGGAGCCTTTTGATACTCTCTCTGTAGCTGAAACATCTCTAAAGGATAAATTGCAGTCAGGATATGCTAATGGTGTCTTTTTTTTTTTTTTTACTTAGGCTGAAGGCAGTCCAGAGAGTATCTGCTGCCTGAGTGAAGACACTGGTCAATTGGCCAGCTCAATTACTGTCTAGCTGTGTATCTCCCAATATACTTTAGCAGTGACAGGGGAAAACATGTGCTCATTATCCATCCTAAAAACTCTGCTCAGTCCTCCTTACTCTCCTATGCTCAATTAATTGGAGGAGATGACAGCAAGGATTTTCTGGCAACATTGAAAACCAACTGTTACTTCTGTTAAACCCTTCTCTATGATATGGGCAAAGCAGCAAAGCAAAACTCATCTTTTTAGGCTTTTTTAAATGTACTGTAACTGTGGCAACTTTTCATGCACACTTTTTAGAAATATGATAAATTGATATTTACAATAAGAGGATGAACTTCTATGCGTGATAACAGAATTATAAATTGTGAAGACGTTATAACATTGCACTTTACCTGTCTTATAAATGGTCTTACCTTAGAACAAACAATTCAAATGAAAGATGTGCTGTTTGTTTTTTTTAACCACAAGAACTGTTTGTCAAAGCACCCTGCCTCCAAAGGATTCATCCTTCGTAACTTGCATGTACTGCTCAGGCTGAATTGAAATTAGGCAATTTGGTTTACAGACGATTTCCTGTTTGTGTCACCAGCGGTTCCTGCCCTTACCCTGTCGTTACTTTGTGCTGCTCCTGTCACTATGCAGCCTCAACAGCTGCATTGGAAATACGTAACATAACCCAAATGTTATGTAACTGAACCTATTATTTCAAAGAAAATGTGACGCACCAGATGCATCCAAGGGGCCCAGTAAAAGCAGATCCATTTGTCAGCCATGTCTGAAGGAGCCTCTGAAACAGGACAACCTTTAACCATGATGCAGTCGGTTTTTAAATGCAGTCTCTGAATTGAGACACAACTCATGATTTCATCAGCTGTAGGTTTTTTTTTCTTGCTTCCCTCACCAACATGTTAGTTATAACATATGCTGTCACAAATGTATATGATGTAAGCTGACTGCTCTCTTGTGCTTCCTTGGATAAGCCATATGGTCAACTGAGGGGCCAATTAAGTCAGGTTCAGATGCCTTTTTGCACTTTTTTTTTCTTGTTCAGTAGATTTTTTGCTCTTTTGTCAAGTGGTAATTGCACACGACATTTCTTGATTGTGAATAAAAAAGTTTATAGGGGCAGTGTATATTTTAACGGCACTATACCAAAACTCAGCAACAAAAAATGTATTAGGAGCATTAATTAAAGTCAATATGTAAGCAAATAAATGTCCAAAACATGTGATCAGACACATGCAGGAACATTTTCAATGTTGATAGCCTTGATGAACCTTTTCATGGAGGGAAGCCCATTATGGATGATCCAATTAAATCACTCCCCTTCTCGCTGAAGAATTACACCATGAATGCAGAATAATTTAGCATGACAATGGAACAAGTGCCTGATTCAATTTAAAACTGAGATATAATTTCTTTTTGGTTGTAATTTCCATCTAAAGGCTATAATTGAAAATGAGAATACAGTGAGGATTGTGTGTCCTTAAAAAACTCAAACTTTTATGACTGCTCAACTGAAAATTCTTACAAAGCCATTAAGAAAGGAAGACAGTGTTCCATTAAAGCAGATAAATTACTTTAAATGTGGCATGGCAGACAATGGGTATTAATACTGGTTCAAGAGAGTGATAGAGACTGTTGAGTCATTTCTTTACTTTGTCTTCGATGACAAAAGAGAGACTTGACCAACATGCTGGTTACAGCAGTGTTGGAGAGTTGACAACTTGAGTGTCAGTCATGTCTGTAAAGGGCACTGGGTTTGATTTGTGATGGTCACGCTAAAAAAAATTCAATACAATAGTGACAATATTGAACTCACAGTATCCTGCTGACTAGCAGTGCAATACAAAAATTTAAAGACAAATGTCGTTTAAAGGACAGACTGCAGCAAAGTGTTTCGTCTGGCTTTTTGCAGAGCCAGACAACTGCTAACTGATTTCCTGTGATACAAGCCTGTCATTAAGCAGTGGGTGGCTTTTGGCATTCGATTAAAAAAGCCTATAAAAAAAGAAAAAAAAACACTGCATTAACTTTACCAAGCTTGACAGGCTTAAACATACTTTTAACTGAGTAAAATATGTGCCTGTATAAGCTTATATGATTTGCCGTCTGCCCTTGAACAGGTTAATATAAAAGAGGATGCAATGCTTGGCTGTTCACAATCTGCAATCTACAATCTCCAGAATTGTCCCTTGCTGTCTCAATGTCAGCCACAGTCTGATTATGCAGTAATTATGCTATATAATAATATTGTTTTTTTATTTTTGGAAACACAATTGGATGTGTGTGTAGGTGTGTGCAGGTGTGTGTAGGTATGTAGGTGTGTGTGTGTGTGTGCTGAAAACACAAAATGTATTACACAAGTCATAAGTGTCAGCCTTTGGCCTTATGGATTTATCTTAACAGCATTACTATAAGGAACAGGAGTAGGGACTCTGAATGATTGGCAGAAATGGTGACAATTAAACTGTCGCTGTTAAGCAAAAGAAAGGATTTGGATCATGGGGGACATCCCTGTGCACATCTTTCCTGTATCTGTCTGCTTTGCCCCTCTAGGCTTAAGAGGACAAGCTTTGCCCGCCCCTCATGCAGACTGTAGTGGACAATTACGCTATCGCAGCTCCACGTCGGCTGTATTTTACTGCTATCTTTTAATTGGAGGTACGGGAGAGTCATTTCATACTTAGGATGAAGGAGATGTGTTGTACCTGCCTTCAGCTCGCCGAGAATAGAGTGGAACAGGAGAAGAATCTCGAGCCGCCTCTGTAATGTGATTTCACCTTTAGGCCACAATTTTAATAGTCAGGGATAGCTCTCCCATTGAGGGGTACTTTCATTTCCCCGGCATGATGCTTCTTTTGTGCTGGCCTTGCACAATGGCGATGTGAGATTTTTCAACTCTGTCATTAACGGTCCTGTATTTAAAAAAATCGCCATCGCATTTCTGGAGGGGTTGCATTCATCCTGTCAGCAGAATCGGTGCAGTCCAGCCATATTTGAGTGAAAGACGGATAATATGTCGAGTTAAAGTATTGACCACTAGAATCAGGTTATACATATTTCTTCCATCCCCGTCCTTGCATGCAGAGGAAAAATTCCCAAGAATTAATTGCAAATCATTTTAGCTTGATTGTGCTTCCAAATGACATGGTAAATTATGCATAACTTTTTAATTGGCTGCTGGGTGAGGGCTGCGGTGTTTCTCTTGAGAAAGCGTGACGTGAAGGGTGAGGTCATGTTGTGTCTTGCAGAGGGGGTGCTGGATGTTTTCCAGAGGTCACATATCTGAACAGTATGGGAGCTCGATACCTGCTGTGCTGCCTTTTCCCTTCACACCTCTTCCACCCGCCCACACCTCACCCCAACCCACGCTGCCTCTCCATAGCAGCCAGTTTACCCTCAGGCCAATAAGCAGGACATTTACCACATGTTCATGCAGCTCTGATTCTCTAGCTGCATAAGTAGACTTAATATAGTTGCCCTCCTTACAATGAAGGTGTTAAGGAAAGGACATCCTTTTGACCTTAATCGGTTATCCTTCTAATAAGTTAATGAAAAAGGCCAAGCTTCCTCTCCCTCAATGCAAGCATCATTACATATTTTGAGATTCAAAACATTGCTCATCAAAAGAATTGTCATTTCTTTGTTGCTTACTTTTTGTTTTGTTTTAAACAAATAATTACACAATAAATTAATATAAAGAGAGAATTGATTTTTGATGTATACATGCATGTTTGCACATGTTTTGGCTCTCTTATCAGGGTCCGATTCAATTTTAGAATTTACTTGTGGTCAGAAGAGTCTTTCAGTCTGACCTTGTAAATATGTGGGACCCTGTTTCTCCAGTTTGATGGTAACAGCTCATATTCTGCGTTCAGAGCATGGTCAGGGTCAGAGGCGATGCTGTTAGCCTGCCATGACATGTTTTTATCGTCAGCTGATTCATAGCAAAACATACTGTAACATCTGCCATGAAGTGGGATCCAAGGATTAAGAGAAAGACAACATAAAAAAGTACATTTACTTCACTGACCTCGAAGGACAAAATCATTTTCACAGTTGAAATAAAATGATTTGTGTAACAGAATTTATGGTAAACAATAAGCTTATGGATAAATCATTCCTGTCAATTCAGAAAACAAATCCATGACCTGCTGTAAAGCTTGGCTGACATTTGTGGTGACAGTGAGTCTGGTAAACTTCCTTTAAAATATCAATGGATGTGATAGAGAAATGGCAAATCATAATAATTGACCTTTACAAATATTAAAAAAAGCTACTTAGGATCAAACATAGAAACAATACACCAATTTGGAGTATATTGGAATGAATACTAAACATCTAAATGCAGTTCACTGTCAGGATGTCGTCTTTTGACTCGTTTATGATAGCTCAGGTCTTGTAGAACTGCGTTTTATGTTCTTTTCCACTGGCAACACACTACTTTGATTCTTCATATACAAAAAACCCCCCAAAAAAACATCTGACAAATCTCAGTATTCAAAGTCCTTTCAGTGTTGCAATGCAATGAATGTTGTAAAACTTTCTGCCACCAGGTGGGCTATGCCAACAAAACATTTCATCACTGTGCTCAAATACCAGAATTGTCTAAAGAATATGCAGTAATTTACAATGTGCAGGTTTTACTGAAATTTCTTTCGAAACCATGCATTCTTCAGTCCAGTAGAATCCATCTCAGTGCAGCTTTCAAAAAAAAAAATAGTTGAAAACTAAAACTTTATGTAATACTAGCTCTGTACATGTAAAGGGTTATACTGTTCGAAATAGGGACATATTTCAATGAACGACCCATGTAGAAAATAACCATGAATTTTAATGTAATAAACATTTTTTTGGACTTTCTTGTGTTTTATTTAAATGATGTATTATATAATTATATACTTAAAAGTGTATTTATTTTACACACACAATTGTAAATCTCTTTTCTTAATGTTAACTTTTTAGTTTAAATGTCTTAATATGATGTTGATGCCAGTCATTAGGGTCCTGCGTCTTGGAGTTCAATCACATAATGTATAAATACATAATTACAAAAAAAATGTCTAAGTAGATATACATTTCATGCAGGTAACAATTCAATGTAAATTCACTTGGTGAAAAATAATAGAAATAGTAATTAGCTGTAGTAGCATCAGCTAAATTGTCTGTGTCGATCTGAAATTTTTAACCTTGAACTTTTATCTTAAATTTCTTTTACATATTCATTGTGGGGTTTGTATGTGTGTTTCTCTCTGCATCCATAGAATCCCAGGTATCCATTAAGACCATTATGTTTTACACAATAAGAGCTAATTGAATTGTTAGGAAACAAGATAGGTTTCTTTAGATAAGACTAAAACAAATTGGCTCTTACCTGTGAAAGCTGGCCAGAAAGTGTAATTGAAGCTGATAACACACAACTTATTGAGGAGAAGTCATGAATAAAGACTAACCGATCATTTATATTTAGAGTTAATTACCAATTACTCACAGTTATAGATTTTAGCAACAAATGCCTAAATAAGTGTTGTCATTGTAAACGGCTGATCCACAGCACAGCCTACCACGTAAAAGGCATCTATAATGGGTAAAATGTTATTTGAATTATATGAGCCACCAGCTGTTTTAATACAATATTTCTGCTACAACTCTTTTTTTAAAAATAAAAAATACACTTTACCTTTGTTGTAGAGTTCATGATAGAAATAATTATTTTCTTTTTATCGTAATTGAAGGTCCCCTTTAAAGTAGTAATATGTTAGATAGCCATTGGATTGAATCATACAATGAACTTACTATATTATCAGACATGAAGAAAACATGCTAAATTGAAGTGCTGGCTGCTCTGTTAACAATGCAGAAGCAAGTATGTCCTCCTAAGTGTTGATTCCAGTCAAAAATGGTATGAATTTTATTTTATTTTTTCTGAACAATGTAGTCACACGTAAATCATGACGGTGCAGGGCAGTGCAAAAAAAGCTTGAAACTAGACCCACACATTTGCTCAAATGCCACAACAAGTTTTGATTTATCATTTTGACCAAGAGGTCTTCTTCAGGCGATCATTTTCAAATGTGCGGGCCTATCTTCTTCCTCAGTCTGATGTATTCGTATTGTCCAAACAAGTTTGGCGGTTTAAAGGCATGGCCGTTTTGGACACACATCGGTTTGCCTCGCAAACAGCAACTGCAGTGATGGACGCGTGCTAAGATATAACTGATTCCACTAAACTCGCTGACCAGAAACATGGTAAAACAGAGATAAATATTGAAGATGCTTTTAGAAAAAGGAGAGAGGTTAGAATGCAGAAAGCTGCCCATCAACACACTGTGGAGGGGGAAGATGCTCTCCAGCATTTTGAATTCAGGCTGCAGTACCTATTTTAAATGCAACGTGTCAGAATTGCAGTACATATCACTCCTTTAATTGGGCAGTTAAGGTACAGAAATTGCAACATATGTACACAGAGAGATTTACAAGTCCAACTTGGCTGCTACTTCTATAAAGCTGATAAAGTCCAAAAGCTTTAACAGAAACACGTTTACACTCCCGAACATTTTCAATGCCTGCATTTGCAGCAATACAACCATAAGACAGCTAATTGGTACCTTTGTTTGCTTAACAATACTGCAGCTATGAAATAGAAAATGGTCAGATCAGTTAGCCTCCAATATTCATCCCAAACCCAATATTTCTGTCATGACTCTGTAGTGCTTCATCATTTTCTCTTTTGTGCAATAACTGCAGCCGTTAGCTTGTATACATTTAGAGAACACATTTGAACAGTAGTTTTGTCAAAAGTGTGAGAGTGGATGTACAGAGTCTGTAGCATTGTTGGCATGTGTTCTCCAGCATCATTTTTGTGTGCTACAAAACAGCCTTAGTAATGAGAGCACAGCTATCTTGAAGATTAATCCAACTAGTTGTATAATCACATTATCATTATCAGAGCCTGATGTTTACGCAATTTCTCTCTCTGACTCAGGTTAATCAAATTAGCATTGGATTAAGTTGTGAAATAAGCAAGAGTCACTCATCGTTATGTTGATAAAAAAACATTTACTTTGTGAATTGAAAAGAACGGTCAGCTGCCATTTCAGAGCTGCTGATTCAAGTGTCCTCCACTTACTGTTGTGACTGTGACAAATATTTGACAGACCATTATTTTGTTTTGTATTGCCTCTGTTTATGGAAAGTAGTATGAGATTTAAGATTTCCATGTATTGAACAGCAATCATTTGATTAACCTTCGCTTCATAACTATAAACTATGTTTATATTAACATAAACTGGAGGGCTAACTGTCATAATGTGATCTGGTTTTGTGTTTTCAGAGTTTAGATGAAGTTTCTTATTTTTCCCTGGTATTGCTTATTTCTTTAAATTGATTGTTAAATCTTTATTATTTCCTGTTTTATTGTCTTTTTTTTACATCCTTGTGTCCCTATGTTCTAGCTTCATCCTGAGAGTTCTGTGTGTCTTAAGTGTTTCATGGTTTATATGGTTATATGTTAATTCTTCCCTCCAGTCTGATTGCCCACATTGTCTTCACCTGTGTAGTTTGTCTGATTACCCCATGTCTATTTGGTCTCAGTGTTCCATCCCTCTTGTCGTCAGATTAATGTTGCACGTTGCTGTTAATTTTTTGATTACCGTAAATTCCGGACTATAAGCCGCTACTTTTTTCCCACACTTCGAGCACTGCGGCTTCTACTCCGGTGCGGCTAATGCATGGATTTTTTATGGGGGACAATGAGCTTCTGCCGCAAAAACATTTGACTTCGTCACGTCGGATCTTAATATCAGTCATTTTGCGCTTCATGCACGCACCCTCACGATGGAAAACACACGGAGAAATACATATGATGCAGCTTTCAAGTTAAAGGCGATCGACCTGGCTGTCAAAGAAGCTAACAGAGCTGCTGCACGTTAAGATGACACTGACAGCGACAACAGAGACTGAGGAAGTGAGTAATGAAGTCATTCTGAGGCAGTGAATGGATGGACTTTTTCTTGTGAAATATATTACGGTCATCTTTTTCATCAGCCGTGTTACAGACACCGTCGGCTAGGCTTCGTATTGTAACGGTTCATGTTGTAAAGTCAGTAGTTGATAATGTGTTCATAATTCCGATTATGTGGAGAGTCAGTGAATGCACCAGCGAGAACAGTCTATGGTTGAGTGGCTGTATGAGAGAACGCTGGAGGAGAGAGTTGGATTGTTACGGCAAGTTATGTGTTGCTCTCTGCTGTAAACGGCGTGGTCACGGCCGACAGTGATCGGGTTATTAAAAGTTATTATTTGAACGCTCTCGTCGTCCTTTAACGTCCGTACGGACGCTACAGTATTTGCGGATGTTACCGGTAGCCTACGTTTGTGTAAATAGCTCTTGTTATAGCGTGGACACCTGCGGCTTATAATCAAGTGCGGCTTATATATGTACACATACATTTATTTACTTATTTTTAGCCGGTGCGGCTTATATCCAGGTGCGCTCAATAGTACGGAATTTACGGTAATTCTTTGTTGGTCCTCTAAGGCAGGGTTTCTTAACCATAGGGCCGCGGCCCTTCGAAGGGCCGCGAGCGCCACCTGCAGGGCCGCAAGGGGATAATATGTTTGCATCTGTGGGCCGTAAGGGCCGTGATCGTTGGCCTGCAGTATACTCTCCGACCACCAGAGGCAGTATCATCAGTTAGAAGTACTGGAACTTTACTACGCGACACGCGCGACACTCAGCAGTACAACCACTTCCTCCACAACATCCTGTTTAGTGGCTAGTTCTCCCAGGTCTTAACTAAATGCAGCATATGGTCGCCCTGTGCTCGGGTAAAGGTTGAACTATTTGCTGCAGGTGTTCGTTGCTCTTTTGGCGGCGACATACACGATGTCTCATATCAAGGTTCTGTTTTAAAAGACGATACAACGCGAATAGCTGCTGAAGCACATAGCCGCCGCCATTGTTGTTTGTTCTCGACTACTGCGCATGTCCAAATGTTTCGTCTTACTGTCACAGCGTCTCCGTGTAAACGGCGCCTGAATCTGAATGGAAACATGATGGAGAGGTTCTTAAAACGAAAAAATAATGACAGCAACGGGGGGCAGCGCTACACAAAACAGAATGCTCTTTTTAATTTCACCAAATCTACCGAACTACTTAGAGCACCTCATTTTATTGCTTTTGTTGCTAAGTTTATATTGTGTTACTTATTTGACAAACATGCACTAAAACATGGTTTTATATGAGCAAAATTAATTAAATGATCTTAACTTGTGCAAGGTTTTATGCATAATTAGCCAATGTATAGGTTATATATTGATTAAAAAACATACAAATGAAGAACAGGATTCATTATTACAACATAGTGACACAAATAGCTATTAAATAAAAATGACCGCAAAAGTTAAATCAGAACCATTCACTCGATTGGGCCCCAGACTACCTTGCCCTGAAAATGTTGGGCCCCAGACTACCTTGCCCTGAAAATGTTGGGCCCCAAGGTCAAAAAGGTTAAGAAACCCTGCTCTAAGGACTTTATTTTGGGAACTTAAAAAAATAAGTTTGTTTTAATACATTATGTTTAAGTTCTGCACTTGGGTCCTTTGTATTTTAATGCACTGGGAGAGCTATAGTAGAGTGGTGTACCAGGAAGTACAATTTAGCAACGTAAATGTATGCACTTCTTCACGTTAACCCATCTACCATGCATTTGTACTTACTTTATGGATTGTTATTGTTTTAATAAGTACATGTGACTCTCCTTGCAAACAAATGTACTGACAGGTACAGATAAAGTAACCTAAAACTAAACCTGAACTTGTGTTTATATAAAGCTATACTGACAAAGAACAGAAGAACCTTTTGGGAAAAATGAAGAGCGAAGTGGAAGCATATAGTTAAAAGAAAATGTATAGATCATGAGTGGAGGAGATGTGTGCTTCCTTATGAACCCCCCCCCCCCAAAAAAAAAAAAAAAAAAACATTAGCTGCAATGTTGTTTTTGTGATGGAAGACTTTATCATAATTTACTGAAGAAGCAATAAAGCTGATACAAAATTAATGACATACAATTAAAAGTGATGAGCAGAAAAAAAGTTGCTTCACTTTTCGTTTGACGTTTATGTACAAGAGTAAATGTCAAATTAACTTAAAGCCCAGAAAGCATCTTTCTGTTTGTGTCAATCTATCGACACCTGTGGAAAAAGCAGGAGCCTTTTTCTTATCTCTTTGATTATCTTGTCCTGTACACTCTGTAAGTATAGTGTCCTTTTATTGTCCCGGCAGCCTTTTCAGACAATTAAATTAACAAAGTAGAAATAATCAATCCTGCATCAGTATTACTTTCAGCCCGTTACATAACCAGCTAATAAATCCTCTATAGAGAAAGAGAGAATAAAGACAATTTTATCTTGTTACAATAACAGTAAAAGCTTTTTTTTTTACCAGCATGTAACCGCCTATTTTATTTATAACAAAATCTTCATTGTCAGTATTTATAGTTAGTGATATATTCTTGTATTCATAACTTTAATCCATCCATCCATTATCTATACCACTGTTCCTGCTCTTGGTCTTTGGGAGCTAGAGCCCTTCCCGGCTGTCATTGGGTGAGAGGCGAGGTACACCCTGGACTGTTTACCAGTAAATCACAGAGCCGACATTTAGACATACAACCAGCCACACTGGCGTTCACTCCTACAGGCAACGTCGACTCACCAATTATCTTTACAAATATGCCTTTGGACTGTGGGAGGAAGCTTGAGGAACTGGAGAGAACCCATGTATTCATGGGGCGGCTGTGGTTCAGTGGTAGAATCGTCTCCTAACCGGAAGGTCGAGGGTTTGATCCCAAATTCCTGCAGCAACACTTAACCCTACTGCTATCAGTGTAGGTGTGACATGCAGTGTAAAGGAGCTTTGAGTAGTCAAGTCCATTTATCATGGGGAGAACATGCAAAACATGCAAACTCCACAAAGAGAGGCTTCAATCCGACAGGGATTTGAACCAGGAACTTCTTCGCTGTGAGGCAACAGCTGTACAACCTGATGACTGTAACAGGGTGACTCTTTCCTTTTATACAACTGAGTGGTTTAGTTATTTTAAACACACTATTGCTTACAATATGATGAGGTTTTCATTGGAACCGCACTACGTTTGGTGAAAGTGTCTTCAAATATTTTGCACCCACTTCATGGTGTGAGCAACAGGAAGACCTTAAACTGGAATCCCAATGAAATCCCCATGATCAATTTCAAAGAAAGGATTAAGGACCATTTGACCACAGTGTGTACATTTCTGGTTGCTGAGAACTGACTTGCTGTGACTTTGCTGATGCTTTTTGATTTGTTTTATTGTGTCTTGTATATTATCTTAAATATGAAACTGTTATGTTTTTTACGCTGCCTTCGTGGCCAGCACTCCCTTAGTAAATGAGGCGGCAGTAGCTCAGTCCATAGGGACTTCAGGTTCAAGTCCCAATGTGGACCAAAAGTGGAAGTTGGTCTGGTAGTTAGAGCGGTGACAGACCACTTCTCGAGCACTGTTGAGTTGCACTTGACCGAGGCACCGAACCTCCACCAACTCAGGGGGCACTTCCATTGGGGGCAGCCGCCACACTCTGACATCGCTCCATTAATGCATGTCCACAGGTCCTGCTTGTGCATGTTGTTTTTCAGGACTGTGTGTGTGAGAAGCATGTCACTAAAATAACAGATTGCGAACCATAATTTCCCCCTCTGGGATTAGTAAATAACATAAAAATAAATGACAGATTTGTTGTCTCAGTGGGAATATTCCTGGTAAAATAGAGGTTAATAAAAACAATAATAACCATATTTTTCAAAGTATAAATTGATGAAAGCTACTTTAAAAAATATTGGAGTCATTGGAATACAGTCTGTAACATGGTGTGTCTTGCTGTCACAGCTGTAGATCAGCACTGTCCATGGTGCTGAAGTGTGAGGCATGGATAACATTGCATAAGGAAGGGGAATTTAAACTGCACTCTCAAGCAAAGATTTTTGAGTCCTTTTTTAAAGTATCTATGAGTATCTAAGAGTTTATTTACCGTAAATTCCGGACTATTGAGCGCACCTGTATATAAGCCGCACCGGCAAAAAATAAGTAAATAAATGTATTTGTACATATATAAGCCGCACTTGATTATAAGCCGCAGGTGTCCACATTGTAACAAAGCGATTTACACAGAAAGACGTGACACAAAAACGTTGTTTTAACTTTTAATTAAATACGTAGGCTACCGGCTACATCCGCAAATACGAAGCCTACTGGAAATCCTTTATCGAACAGTGTCTGTAACACGGCTGATGAAAAAGATTACCGTAATACATTTCACAAGAAAAAGTCCATCCATTCACTGCCTCAGAATGACTTCATTACTCACTTCCTCAGTCTCTGTTGTCGCTGTCAGTTTCAACTTTACGTGCAGCAGCTCTAGTTCCTTCTTTGACAGCCAGCTCGATCGCCTTTAACTTGAAAGCTGCATCATATGTATTTCTCCGTGTGTTAAGATCTGATATTAAGATCCGATGTGATGAGGTCAAATGTTTTTGCGGCAGAAGCTCATTGTCCCCCAAGAAAAATCCATAAATAAGCCGCATCGTTGTAAAAGCCGCAGTGTTCAAAACGTGACAAAAAAGTAGCGGCTTATAGTCCGGAATTTACGGTACTAATTAAACCATCGGGGTGAATTACATTTCCCCTCAAGTTAAAAAATAAGCCTTTTTCATCTTTTCTTTTGAAGGCTTCATAACATCAAAACATAATTAAATGAAATTTTTACCATCGTTCAATGTTACATAATCATACCGTTGCTTTCTTATAATCCTTTCAATTACACAAAAGTTGCATCTACTTCATTTTTAAAATCTGTTATCCGACCCCCGGACACAATAAAACTGATATTTGTGTTATTTAACTGCACCTAGTAATGTATGTTGTCCTGAAATAATTTCTCTGACCTTATTTCCACTCATTCTAACTGTACTAATGAGTGACATAAAAGCCAACACATGGCCTGCACACCTAGCCAACTGCTCTATAAATGGTGGACATGATGAAGGATGTTGTGCCAATTAAGGTGCAACTGTTGCTGCCTTCCCACCTGATGGCAACATTGGTTCCTCTTGTTTGAAGCAAAGCATGATGCGAAGTCCATCTGATGGTCTTGGAAGAGTATTCACAGCACACATTTCCGCGAGACACATTGACTGTATAGACATGAGAGGGAGAGAATCTTTTTTTCTTTTCAGTGTTGTCCTCATTCAACTTGATCATAACTTCTTTTGCCCTGAACCTACCCGGCAAAACTCCAATTTAATTCTGTGAGTTGGAATCCACTTTTTCCCTCCACTTTAATATGAAGTGATAATGCGGTTAGTCCACCATTCTCCTATAAGTGGTAGTGCAGCCTCAGTAGCTCTTAGAGATTTCTGGCAGCAGTTTTGCTATAGAGCTGAGGGGCTTTTTATTATATTTGGATGGAGTTCCATTGTTTTTGCTTTCAAAGCATCTGATAGTTGAATTTTTTTGTAATGAAATACGTCATAAGCTCCTGGCACTGGATGATTTCTCTAGCTGAACTGAACAATAGTTAGACCACTATCGTCTCTGATTAAACAGATTGATATTCTATCTGTAGCAGACATCAAGATTGCACCACAATTCCAGAGAGAAAGTGATAACAGATTGGGAGGAAGCGGAGGCCGTGGGTGCTTGTTTGTGTCTATATGGAGCTGTGATTAGTGCTGACTCACAGAGGGAGGCCAGGATGAAACGTTCATGCCCAAAGCAGCCTCTGAGAACCAGCTCGCCTGCAGCCACACCCGCGAGGCACCAGTGCACTTCTTTCTTTATACCCGGGGGAATCTCTTAGAGGTCTGACAACTGTATTCTTCTTAGATGCTACACTGAGTACAGCCATTGGTTTTAAATAAAAGGAAATGATCCAATGCGGTAACGGATAGATATATTTTTCAATGACTTCCTCTGTCTGCTCATTAATCACACCATATGTCAAAAGCTTGTGCAGCAAGACAGCACTATAACATTATTACCTCATCGTCTGCACTACACTGCTGAAATACAATCTGATGAAAACAGTTCTATTGAATCTCATTTGATATAGAACAGTGCTAATTAATAAATACAAACCTTAAAAGAGCCAGACTTAGCTACAAGGTTATTTTTTCATGCGTAGTCCCTAGACGTGGAAATGTAAAAAATCTATCCTCACAACTGCAGGCTCTTTTACGGAACATATTTTAGCAGAATTTCCTAAAAACTGTGAATAACTGCTCAGCAAAATGGGTAAGGATTAACCCTCGTGACCCTCATCCTTACTCGTAATAGTTTTGCAGTTCCTGATTTTTGGTCATTCACCATTTTTCAATTTTCTCTGTGAAAGGGCCCAGTTCCAGTGTATCTCAATAGTAAAACAATATTTCTAAAGGCACATTAATTGTCTTCACAGGATGACTCCTTTTGTCTGCTCCACAGCAGAACCCTGTGGCTCAGATTTGATTGCTGCTCTGCTGATTCCTTTGGAGCCACTGGGCTGTGCAAATGCTTTTTGTCGTGGGGCACATTTTTTACATGCCAGGTGAAACCTTAGACAGGATGAGCAGACTTTACACACATTCCCTGGTAGTGCAATATTCAGGGCCTTTGGATACAGCTGTAAACATTATGTTAGGAGCTTTTCTTGGGTGACCTAAATGATAAACGTTACTGAATGATCGATGCAAATGTTTATTAAGTCAAACTATATTGTGTTGTTGGCTTTATGTTTAAGTTTCATTGTGTTCAAAGGTACAATTTTAAAAGACGCTGCCATACAAAGGACACTTATTTATCTTTTAAAGGCTGTTTAAAGACCTTGCTATTGATTGAATACAGTAAGATGACATTAATAATTCAGGCTATTAATGGAGTGTGCATTAAATTCCTGAGGCAAATATTTTTGCACATCATGTCCAGGAGTTATTAGGGAGTATGGTAACACTTCTTAACTACAGAAAAAAAGGGTTGCAAAGAGCTTCAGTATGTGTTGACACTTTAAGACCTTACCTGTATCCTGTCCACAGCAGGACTTTATCCTGATCTCCAATCAGGGAACTGGCTGCTTTTGAAAGCTTTAATAGACATAACTCTATTCTTCTACTCGAGTCCTCTCATGTGCATATGGTCAGGATAAAAAAAGGCTACCAAAGCTCCCTAATCACATCAAGAGAAATGCAAATGTTTTTTGAAGTCTTGAATGGAGCACTGTTCACAGAACTGAAGTTCTATTTATTGAAACAAACTCATATAATTAAACTGAGCAGTGGCATGTTGAAGATAACTAATCACTGAGTAGAAAACAGTTTTGAAAGTACACAGAAAACAAAGAGAAACAGTGTGTTTGCAAATGCGGGTCTCATTATTCTCATGTCGCTTTTAGCGTTCTTATAAGGTTGACTGACCTTCAGTTGATACTAATCATCTGTAGCTAATTACTGGTCTACCTGAGTAAACAATGTGTTTTCTTTTCTCCACCGTGCAATACCAGCATTAATCATCACACACAAGTGGGGAGTTGTAATGAGTTAGATAACAATAATTAAAGTTTGAATTATGGGCTAGGGATGGCATGACAAATCAGAACTGAAATTAAAAAAAGCAACTTCAAAGTAAAGATCAACCAAATTCAAATCAGAAGCATCTCCTCTTCTCGCCTCTACTCTGTATGAATATAAATGCTTTGTACAAAATGTATTGTGTCATAGGGTCAACTTCACCAAACCAAAATTCAATTTACTCTTGTTCCACTTACTGTTGTCCAGTTAAATAATATGCCCCTATGTATTAAATGTATGCCATATATTAGAGTCAGAGAGCTAAGCTTATAATATTTATAGTAATAAAAGTGGTGCAGTCTTTGTAAAACCCATCAGTAAGGTAAACAAAAAAATGAATCTCCCTGTTGCACAGAACCATCTGGCACCCCAGGATATAACCACGTTTTGGTGACACAAATGAGTTCACAGTTCTCATCTCTCGGGTATAACAGTCTGGTATTCCATGATTTAGCTAAGCCCTAGTGAAACAATTGGCTTGCCACCAATATGCCGCTGGAAATAATGCTGGCACTGAGGCCATCAGGCTGAGGATGGCTATCTGGCAAGTCTGGCTCGTGCAATATGGGCCTGCTAATCTAGTGGGCCTCATGACCATGACCAAACGATGTCATTTAGGTGGGAAAAAAAAAAAGTGAAACACTTGCCATTGCCCACTTGATGTGTTATCAGAAAATCTGATTAGGCGCTACACAATCCCATAATTGTCAACAGGCCACAAATGCAGTGTGTGTGTGTGTGTGTGTGTGTGTGTGTGTGTGTGTGTGTGTGTGTGTGTGTGTGTGTGTGTGTGGAGTGGTACTTGCACAATGCTACTTTATTTCCACTGAACCCTGGGAGTCAAATCTTTAATCTAACACCAAAATGAGATAAACAACACAAAAAACTGAAATGAATAAAAAATGAATTGGAGAATTGATTGAATGAAAATCTTGGACTGATAAGGTCAGGGAGAAAAGGACAGAGCAAACACATAAAAGCACAGTCTTGCTAACTGAAGCAGTTATTATATTAAGAGTCTAATTGAACCAAATGAAATAGAAGAGGGACAAGTAGAGATACTCTGAGCAGATAATCAGAGGCAGTCTGATTTTTATTTAGGAACAGGGGCAGGGAAAATCCCCCCCAAAAATTCTCAGGACCTCATAGCAGATGATACATAGCAACAATGTTAATGGAGCTGTTTGACCTCCTTGTAAAGTGTATTTTTGCTTAAGTGCTGTTGGCATGATAAATTGCCAGGGCCAAAATGTGTTCCTGTTCTGACCCTGAAGGCCAGCTTCTCCATAATCCAAGGCCTGTAGGCTCGCAAGATTCTTGGCAGAAAAGATCCATATGACCTGGACCGCAGCCAGTGATTAATCCCACCATCTTTATCTCTGGGATTCCTTTTAACCAAGAAGGCCAGCGTTTATGTCAGAGTTGTGATGAAAAGTCAAAGTTGTATTATGTAACTTTGAGAAACATTAATTTTGTGTCTGTTTTAGCAGTCCCTGTGGACAATATAGTATCTTATCTGATGTACTGTATATGCTGATGTTGGACTACCCATGCACAAGTTCTGCATTTTTTTATTATTATTTTTTAAGGTTTATTTTTGTGCTTTTTAGCCTTTAATGGAAAGGATGGTGGATAGAGTTGGAAAGTGGGGAGAGAGAGAGAGAGAGAGTGGGGAGAGACATGCGGTAAGTTGCCACGGGTTGGACACGAACCCGGGTCGGCCGCACGAGGACTGTAGCCTCGATATATGGGAGCGCGTGCAGTGCCACTGCGCCACCGGCGCTCACACAAGTTGTGCATTTTGACAGAAATCCCCCCAAAAAACAGGGTCCTCTTCACAGTCGAATGTATCAGTTAGTGTGATTCTTATCTGTGGAAAAATTAAAATGAAGGCAATTCTTGTCTGCGTGCTGTAAAAAACACCTCAATTTACATTAAAGTCTTGTTAACATACCTTTATTCATACCAGGAAAAGTCTCATTGAGATTAAGAATATCTTTCAAGAGCGTCCTGGCCAAAACCGGCAGCAGCACAATTAACAGGGTTTCAAGCATAAAACCCCTTACAACAATAAATGTAAAAAAAGGAAACACAAAATAAACCATTCACCAAAATCAATCATGGAAAATCCACAACATGGCGATTAAAACGGCAATACGAGTTAGATAAACCATACAGTCAGTGTGCCTGTCTCCAGATCATTAAGATGACCTTCAGGGAAACCAGCTACCAAAGATTTAAAGTATCTTCTAACCCATTCCAAGAAGATGTAATGTTAAGGTCTCTTACTTATAAGTAAGGATATAATGGTATGGTGAGATGTTGACTGTTTGGAAGTAAAAAAAATAAGGATTGGAGGACTCTAAAATTCCCTACTGTCCTAGTCTGAACTAACAAATTGTTTCACTCACACTCAAGCTTTTTCACATTTGCTGATAAGAGAGTAGTTCCTTTGTTCCTTTTTTTGGTTTTCTTAGAACTGTCAGAAGAGGCTCTATTGGTCTGGTCTAACATGTAGTGACTTTTTTTTCTTCTGTGGCCATGAACAAAGCTTTGAATTGGCCGACAAATTCTCCATCTGGAGAAAGGACCAAAAGCACCAAACCAATTTGAATTTCTGAACAAATTAGAACTTCAAAGGTCTGGAAACATGCTCTTTCGGTCTTTCTATTCTTCTTATGTTGATGTCCATCCCCATTGGTGTAGCTCAACACATCAACTGTTTCCCTCCGATCTTTTACGATAATGTGCTTGTGCTTCAGTCCTTTTGCAGTAAACTGAAATATGTCACTGGTCAAAGTTTAATTCAATTGATCATATTCAATATAATTTAGTGGTCCTTGCTCCAGTCCAGCTCATTTTTCTTTGTACATAGTTTTCAGTCATACTGAGTTTTTGAAAATAATAAAAAGGCATTGAAATGCATTTTCCTTTAGGCCTTCACTGAGCACAGCAAAAGTTGAGGCATGAACAATGAACCTTCAGCTACATTGGAAGAAAAAAGGATTGTGTGGAGTTCATGGAAAAGTAATTCTAGAAATAGAATATTATTATTAAATTTCAAATATGTAATTCAAGGGCAGGGCAACGGGAAGCAAGGAACAATTCTCTTTTATGTTGCACGAGGAAAATAGAATAAAACTCAAAGAACAGATTTCTTTCATATCATATGAATAGGGGTTAATACAAGTCTTGCCAAGTAGGCAACCTGTCCAGATGGAAAAGCATGACCAGATGGTGGATGCTAGTGGAGAGGGAACAGGCAGCGTGTATTTCAAAAAATAGTGCATCTTTCAATCTTTAGAGCAGGTTTTCCAGCTGAGGCTGAACCATTTTACACAACAATTATTTCTTCTATATGGTTTTAATTTGGTCACTTGTTTGTTCGGCTGTGAAGTGTTTTAGCCTTGAAACAATTAACTTCAAGGAGCCTGGTTTAGTCAGTAAGCAGCAATGACTGAGCTTCCGCGGATGCTCCAGATGTTTTGTGACAGATGGGCTGACTTGTTCGTCATGTGGGAGGTGATCTACGCTCCTTGGGTAAAAAAAAGGTGAATCGCTGACAAATTGGTGTGGAAGTGCTCTGTGGTCCCTTTCACGACATACTCTGGGAGCCATATAGCAGTTGAGTTTCTTATTATCTCCTGTCCAGTGGCGATAGAGTTATGGATTCCTCGTTAGCTAATATTTGTCATTTTTCAATAATAATGCAACAGCTGTTCTCACAATAACAAGTTGTAAAAGTACCTCACAGTATTTTTTTTTAACGCTCATGGTAGTATCTTAAACTCATCCTTAGCTGTCAAACTGACAAGACAGACCAGAGAGTGAGTGTATAAATATTCCATTAAGATTTGTTAGCTGTCACTGTTATTAGCTGAGGCCTGTGTGGGGCTATTTCAGTGGGGGATGTCACTTGATTAGAACCATTCATCACGTCTGTGTGGAGTGGACGGGGATGATTACCAAACTGGGCAGTGCTTTTTTCCCAGCAATTCATTTCGTCTTCACATCGTACAGACCTGCTTCACCAGCTGCATCGCTCACGCTGTGCAAAACTGTCCGAATTAGTCATTTACCAACCAATTGGAGTCCCTGAAGCTTGTAAATAAATGTTGAAGAAAACACTTTTTAGGCACCAAGACAATTACTCTCATATTGTCACTTTAGTTAAGGCATTTTTACAGATTCTCAAAGGACCATAGCAGTTAGAGATTAACTAAAACATGGAGAATATATTAATTCTAGACCGCTATCATTCCATTTCCATCCATCCCTCCAAGGATGCTCATAGCTAATTTGCCCTTGAAGCTACATTTTTCTTGTTAAGACCGGAGGGCTTTCCTTTCATCTCAGCCTTGCCTGTACTGCACATTTAGTGTGTATGATGTATGTGCAGTGAAAGACCAAATGGAGCTTTGCATGAGAGCAAATAGGATATGCTGTCACATTTTCACAAAGGAAAACATTACTTACTTTACAGGTGACAAACAAGGTTACTCCAAGAAGGTGGCACACAGAAATTACTTTCTACCCCTCGCCTTTCGAAGTAATTTGAATGTAAATAATGCTGATAGTAGAAAAACCTTCCCTCGAACTAACAGAAAATATGTACATAACAAGACTGTGGCAAACAATTTAGCTGGTGTACGAGCTTTTTGGATTTTTGTAGAACCTTTCCCAAATATAAACCATAGTCCTAGCTCAAGGATTGAAAATACAGATGATGAAGTTGTTTATTGTTGATTGCTGACTGCATTGACTGAGGAGCTCTCTACCATTGTGACATGGTAATCTTTTGTCTATTATGATTACACAAGGTTTTTTTTAGGATAAGAAAATGATTCAAGTATGTTAAGAGGTTCTCACTACATGTTGCAGCACTTAGGAATATGAGAGCCTGTGTGAATGCCATTCTATTGTGCTTGCAGTTTGTATACAAAATAGGGCTGCAAAGATTAGGTCAACTATAGGAAAAGCACTGATGTGTTTTGCTGTCGTTAAATCACTGTGGCTGGTAAAAACTCATCTGTTCTTGTAGTGGTGGAGGAAGTGGTGGTAGAAGTATTGCCATCACTGTTTGCAATATTCACAGAAAAAGAGAAGAAGACGTTCACATGAGTAATGGCAAAAAGCATTTGGGAACTTTTTTATCGAAAACAAATTGGCAAGTGCAAACTGTGAACTAACACCTGAAACACAGACACCCTGTAGCTGTGGTGTCTTTAAGTTACATATCTTTTAGATCTTTTTTATTAATTACTGAGCCCTTTGGATTATCTCAAGTATCATACTCATAACATTAGTGCCATATGTTAATCAGTCGCAAAAACATCTTTGATACTTGCTTGAATAACGTTTTGTTCTGTAACAAAACCAATAAATCTCAGCAATTTTCAGCATTAGTTGTTTGTTCTGGGGGCTTTTTTAGCCACCCTCATAGGACACTTAGATTATATAATTTTAACTTTTGAAACACCACCATTCTCTCAAGGTTACTTCTCTATCACCAACCAATCAAAATCAAGAAGGGGTGAGACTTCTATTATCAATGATAATCGTTGAGAAGAAACTACTCTGAGCAAACAATGAATATTAGAAGCAACAGACCTTACGATCACTACTGATGGAAGTGCAGAGTTGTAAACCAACTTTTGTAACTTAGCAACAGTAAGCACTCTATTACCTTGGAGAACACTTGTAGCCTTAAACAATATTAAAAAGATTAAGAAACACGAGAAATTCTGTTTATATAATTTCTTTTATGAAGATTGTAATAAAGAAAAACTTGTGGAAGAGGTAATTGAAGTTTTTTTTTTTTTTAAGCCTGTAGCCCTAAAGTCAAATACAGTAAAGTCTATAAAGCAGCTGCTCCTGAAGCTTAAAGCCATGAGGGCACTTTAATGATTGAAGGCAGTATAGTGAGCATGCCAATTTTTTTTTTTTTTTTTTTTTTTATCAACTCCAGGCTTTCTCATCTGGAATTGGCAAGGCAGTATAAAGGTACAGTTTTGGGAGATTCTACATCGCAAATTAAATGTAAAATGCTCATGCTCTTTCTTGTTCTCAGTGTTAATCGCTTTTTATTTGTTCTGTCTCCAATTAACACCTTTAAGATTCAGCGTAGAACAATGATACCTCGTAAAGAACAAACACTTTTACGTTTGTTGTGATATTTTCTTTTTTCTTTTAACCCTCCAGGTTTTAGGTGTTTGCCAGGAGAAGAGGCAGAACTGTAGCTTTTAAAGATGGTGGAACTGTTAAAGTAGAAGTAGAACTCACTAAGGAGTTGTTGACAGGAATGAGCCTTTGGACATGCGAGTAAAACTATCTTTCCTGGTTATTCATTGGAACAGCAAACGTACAGTACTGCAGTAGTATACCCTTAGATGAATCCCCTACTTGGCCGGGTAATCAAGTAAAAATAACTGAAAGGTTCTATGCTTGGGAAGCTAGTATAGCATCACTTTTTGTATTACCACTGCATCAGTGATACCAATCCATAATTGTAAGACAACAGATAACAGCTTTAATGCTGCTTTCAATACAATCTGCTTCATCATTATTTGCAACAGTTAAAACATAGCAATCAAAAAACTAAAGGATATGTATCAAAAGAAGAAAAAGCACAAACCTCTATGTATTAGCTTGCAAAGAATTCAATCCCATTCCACCTTCTCTTTTTCTGCAATAAAATAACGCTTGACTGTGGGCTCCAAAAATACTCTGTTTGTCAGAACTAGGTGAATTTTAAATGTTGTTTTGTGCCTGAACACTTGAAATGTCAAAGAAAAGCCGGAAAATAAAAGCAGTGGAGCATTTCTTTTAACATTGGTATTATTTCATGCTTTGTGCTGTGGTCACAAAAAGAAACTGTGACAAGTTGCATTTCAGACTCTGCTCCTCAGAGTGTGACGAGCGTTCAAGATGCCAGGTGGGGGGAACATTTTAGGCGGAAAGAGCAGGAAGTAAAGTCACCTTGCCTGGGGGAGCAAATTTGTGCGGTTTCTGGGATAACTTGTGTTGATGCTTAAAGTACTTCGAGTCAGTGACTCAGGTTGGCCAAAGGAGTCTATCACCTTCAGATGGCCGTTTGCCCATGGGTGGACACTTTGACTGCTGTTGCTCACAGGCTGTGCCTCTTACACAGAGCAGGTGGCATGAACATACTGCCAACAGGGACGTCTTTTTATGGCTCCAGTCTTTAATGAACACAGAAATCTTATCAGAATATTTGTACTCTGCTTTGAGGACCCTCACTGAACAGATTTCAATTACAGATAGGTGTATGTTGTTTGATGCCTTATAGCAGATTGTCAATTGTAATTCTCATCTGACTATTAACTCATGACTTATTAGAGACACAGATGGCTAATAACTGAAAAATGAACAATACAAACATGGTTTGCAGCTCTGCAATGTATCAATGTCAATCCTTTTGGACCATATTTAAGAGTAAGCTCTTCTTTTAAAAAAAACAGGCCTGACTGGTTTAAAACACAGATTTCATGTTCTTTCATTTACTTTTCCTCTGCGTTTGAGGGAGACGCCCCCCCCCACAATGTGTGATGCCTGTTTGTTGAGACGCTGCAGTCAGCTCTATAGTGCATGTGGGAATCATTGTGCTGTGTGGGGTTATTAATTGAGGACATCAATAACAACAGGCCATGTTTCTCTACCTCCCGAGGACAGCATTCATCATTTGAGGTCAGTGCAACTAGACAAGGCAAAATAGGGCAGAGTTGGTCATAGAAAGTAGGGTCTTGCTGAACCGGATATCTCCTCTACCTCTCACAGAAGTGACAAAGTGCCATAACATCAGCCACGCGTTGGTGTGAAATTACTACAGCATGTTTCTGCCTGTGGTAATGTGCATGGGTGACAAATCCAATCAGGTATTAGACATGTCTTTCCCCTGTGGTTGTCCTTTTTTGTCTTTCTGCATTTGTGAGAACGAACTATAAGTGGAATAAGAACATGCAGGGCCTGGTGGGCCTGGTAGGGATTTGTGTTTCTAGACTGTGAAATCATTCTGCATGTGAACCATACCCTTACCTCAAAATTGACTTAATATTATAAAAAGATTTAGATTACAAATATTTCTGATTTCTTTTTTTTTTTTTAGATAAACAAAGTTGTCTTTGTAATGGGCTTTTGTATGAAAAGCAATGTTACAAAAAAGCACAGAGACAGAACTGTTAAGAAGCGCAAAATTGAATCATGCCTTGACAGCAGGCTGATGTGTAATCTTTGCTCCATGTCCTCATTCAAATGTTGTGCCACCATATTCATGCACACACCTCCTAAAGACTGAACTGAGGAAGCCATCATGTCCTTGACTGTGACATTTTCAGCACAAAGCGTGTGCAAGCGTAACCTGACTAGCATTTCTCGCGTACAAGCTGCAATAAGGATTGAGTCGGGGATTCCTAGTGGGAACAGATGTGAATGAGGATTAGTCTTGGATCCTCTAGCCCCGTGTCTCTGGTGTGAGTTTCTCATACATTCCTAAACCCTGCGGTACACTCGGAACCTGGGAAACAAGCAAAGATGTTGATGCAGGGACGAAAAGCTGTTTTGCTGTCAGAGCCTTAGCAGAGAAACATTTTAGCATTAGGGCATTGAGAGAATCAGTTTCTCAGGCCTCATCGCTTAGTATCATTGGCCTTTTCCCTGCAGCAGCAATTTCATCCATGTCAGCAGATTGTATTGGAAAAATGCATGGCCTGTTTTGACACTTTCTCCTACAGATGCAGAGATACCCCTTTAACAACTCCAAAAATTCCACTTTTCGTATCTGTGCAAGCATGGCATGCACAGATAAAATGTAGCTAAAAACCTGACCCAAAACGTCTCTTGCATTCCAAATATTTTGTGGCCCTCCGAGAGGACTATTAAATTATGTCGGAGCATCGAGGTCATATAGTTAGAGTTAGTGTTGTGCTAAACTTCATTATGCTCCAAGAGGTTTCTTATGTTCTAACACCTTTTTAATAAAAAGGACTGTGCAGCATATTTTGTATTTGCATACGGGTATGTACACAGAAGGCTGGTATAAATGGAGCTCTCCCTTGGCAAGTGTCATGGCGCTTTATTTGTTGAAAATGTGGGATAATAATTCAGCCTATAGGCCACTGACGTTTGACCACTGACACAACTGTAATGTTAGGGACTTTACAGATCCTGGGAAAGTCACTTAGATCGTCGTTGTCGATTTTGCTAGCCCTTAATGGCAATTTAAATGTTGTGTGAGCATCAAGCTAATAATGAAATCCATGGTTCATCTTCGAAACAAATGCACACCCCCTTGGAGAATGATCCACTAACTGCTATACTCATAGATTTAGGTAGCCTGCCGCGAAACCGCTTTTTGCACGGCCTATTTTAAAAAAACACGGCCTTGAAATTATTGCACGGCTTGACCTAGGCCGTGCAAATATCTACATTTAATAGACGTGCTTACTACACGGGTTTCTATACGGTGCGCTAAATATCTGATTAGGCTACATTCTAATTCTGGCAAAGAATATGTTTGCCGAATACCGGTACTGAAAAGCTTAAACCCGATCCCGTTTACGTTTCTACAGCCACCCGTGTCCTATTTGGTAGACGGCGTGTCAGCCAGATGATGATAGCCGCTATGTAAATAGCGTCATATGATAGCAGCTAACCGCTGACAGCTAACCGCTAACTAATAAATTCAACAAAGGAGAAAAACGCTACACAAACAAAACCAACGAAGAAGACATCCAGTAGTTCATCCACTTTGTCATTGGCATGTGACTGTTTATTACAAGAACTCAATCAAGCTTTGTTTCAGAGAAGGCTGTGAGCGGCAAGGAGAAATACAGACGTAAACAATCAGCTGTGTATTACAGTCAATGCTTTAAACACGGCGGAGTTTTGTTTACCGACGTAACACGGGAAGTGACGATTTTTTCAACCAATCAGCAGGCTGCAGTGTTTAGCTCCACCTTTTCGGGTCAGCGCCACATTCGAATATGCTGACAGATGATTGACTTATCAAGGTCTAGAGATCTATTATTACTGGATGACACATGTAATATTATGAATTTATTTGTTTGTTGTTGGTTTTTTAAAGAAAGTGCAGATAGAAGTAGTGGGCCAACAAAGGGGTTAGACAACATGAACCAAGTGAGTCAAATGATGAAGGGGTGTGTCAGGGCAGGGGCTGTACAGTAAATCAACATTATCAAGCTTAGGAAAACTAAAATGTGAAAACTAAAATGTGTAACAATGCATCTTATTGAACAGAATGCACAATTTAGAGACTTATTCAGTTTTCTTCAAAACCAGTGTGTTAGGGAGCACATAACCTCTGCTCCGCGCCGCCGTGAGTGACACTGAAAAAAATTTGCACCCCCTGTATTTTTTTTTGCACCCCCTGTTTTCCCATTTCTGCCTAAATCACTGGCTATACTGGATCTATAGATCCTCCTTTATTGAAAACAATATCCCCAGACTGCATCACTTTATAACAGTAAAAGAAAATGTTTGCCTTGAAAAAGCCCATGATCCCTGTAATAATGACCATGGTCTTTGGAGTGGTCACTCAGTGAATGGACTTGAGCTAGTATAGCGCTTTTCTGGTCTTCTTACTACTCAAAGCCTTTTTTACATTGCCGGTGACATTTACCAATCTACCCCCACATTACGCAGATGGCAAAGGATGCTATGTAAAGTGTCCATCTGTTTAACTAATCCCTTTCATACACATTGACACACCGCTGACACAGCAGTAGGGGGGATTTGGGGTTCAGTGTCTTGCCCAAGGATGGGCATGCGACGCGTGACTGCAGGAGCTGGGGATCAAGCCCTCAACCCCCCTAGTTGAAAGACGACTCATTTACTGAGCCACTGCTGCCCACAATTTACAATTCTGCTGTGATACTGATTCTAACAATGATTATTTCCAAATATACCAAGTGGTTGATAACAAGTGTATTCATTTTGTATGCAAAATTGTTTTTACCCATCAATGTGGCACATTTGTTAGAGAAGGCTCAGGTAATGCTGCTGGCAGGCCCAGATATGTCCGCCATCAATCCTTATTGATGGTTTGTTCTGAGCTGATGTCACTGTTGAACGGGCAGATTTTGTTGTAATTGGCATGTTTGGATAAAATCTGTAAACTCATTTAATATCTTGGGAAATAACACCAAAGGACAAAAAGCTAAAATTCAAACTTTATTTCATAAAACATATTCATCCATAACCATGAGTGGCACTCAGTGGTCATTTGAAATGTGACATAATGCTAAGTTTAATTCAAGACTACCATGTGTTAGCTAAACTATTTTAATACTACTATGGGTGTTTTTCCGAAATCCATTAGTTTGGGAGATTTGATAAGCAGTTTGATAAGCATTTGCAATTCATTTTTGAATTGTCAACATATTTTTTTATTTTACCCAAAGAACCCTGATGTTTTTGGAGTTCTTTTTTTTTTCTTGTCTCACAGGCCTCAGGAGTAGCCTTTTGTATGTATTAGTACAGTGACTCACATTTATATTTTCACAATGGCATAAAATCATGTTCAAGTCCATTTTTCTAACTGAAATTTTTGGTAAACTACAGTATACCCGTCAAATTGAATGGGGAAAAAAAATGCTTACTATAAATATTTAGCCTGCTACATATTCAAATCCATGGAGCACGAGCAAGGGTTATGAAACATTCCAATCACTTTTTTTGTCTTTCTAATATCTTTCTTTTGTCCACATTGTTTGGAAGACTTCTGCAGGATCCCTTTAGCATTCTGTGAAAAATAGTAACTTCAGAGCTACGTTGACTTGCAAATCCAGTGGTTGGAACCATGATGATGAAATGATGTAATTTGTTAGGTCTAGTGGCACCACACCTGTTTCCTGTGCAAACAAGAAAGCAGATGTTTGGTGAAAATGAGTCATGGCGGTACAGCACACAGTCCATTTTACTTCTACAGACTCTTATTTTTTTTACAGCTTTTTAGAACTTTTTGAAGTGAAAAGGTACTCTGTAAATAACTTGGGACATAAGAGCTTCAACATCACTTTTGCATTATAAACTGAATGAGGTCTTTGTGAAAGCATAATTTCTGCTGTGGTTTATTGAACATGTGTAAGCTTTAATTCAAGTGTTGCCATAATGGTGTGATTCAGCAAATAATATTGCTGTGTGCTTGAAATATTTAATATCTCTATCACAGTATTCCTTTGAACCTCCAAATATTTCATCATTACGCTTTTGTTTATTATTCTTTACTTACACAAACATTTTCCACATTTTCCACATTTTTTTCTATATTTTTCATATCGACTCACTTTGAATAACTTGAATTTTGAATGACCGTTTTATGTCTCCTTCCAACACCCCACTGTGCTTTTACTGCGTTGGCATCACAACAATGTCTTGGAGGAACATAAAAATGCCAAACTTTATTCAAGTCTCACAAAACAGCTACCAGCTTTCCCGTACCTCTGAAAAGCAGCAACAAACAACCCATGGCTTACATTTTGACAACAATGACAGCCAAGCTTTAAAAAATGCCCGGAAGGAAGATGATGAGACAGGAATACAGGGTACATTTAAATTCCTTTTACCTTTAAACGAGTACTTCCCATCGTGAAATAGTTGTTGTTTAGATTTTTTTCTTAAAGATTTAACCTGTTTATGTAATACTAATGAGGATCTATGTCATGATTTGTTTCTGTTAGTCATTTTTTCTCAGCCTTTCATTGATGGGTATTATGGATTTCTGATTTGAATGAGGCTAATGCTGGTTTCTTAACTTTGTATTGTAGTGCCATAATTGTATTTTTCAGTTGACACTCAGTAAATAAGTTGGATCCGCATACAAAGAACAAAACCCTCTCTTTACCTGTCATGTTTGAAAGCTTGAAAGCATTTCTCATCTTTTCAAGAGCAGGAATTGCTATCATTTGTCTTGCAAAGTGCGAAAGGCTTTCAGCTTCTTCTTCCAAGCTGGAATTGCTATTCGCTAAACAACCAGCAAGAGAAAGCTGAAAAGCCTTTGACAGAATGGTGTAATAACTCTCCTGAGAGTATATAGGACAGAGAAACAACGCTTATGTTTCAGTAGATGTACTCTGACAGATCAATCTGTCATATGTAAGGCAGGCAAGTAGTAATTGCTTTTAAATGTGGTGATATTGCGTGCATGTTTTCAGCCTGGTAAACTGGCTTCATGTTTATTTCTTAGGTATTTCAATGTGTCTATACTCTCAGCTCTGAAATAAAACTTACTTAAATCTTTGATATAACAAAGAGAAGTAACAATACTTTTTTTTTTTTAAATTACATGATTTAGAAATATTCTAAAACACAGTAAAACTATGTAGAATTACGGAACAAATAAAATAAAAAAATAACATGCTGTCCTGTTTCTAGGTCAACGTTCAACCAAACTCAAACCTTTGCTAAAAGTACAATTAAACGAACATATCTTTCAGTGACTACTGTCTTTGAATTGTATTCTTTAAATTTAAGAATATATTCAGGTCATGCTCAAGTAGATCACATGTTCTAATCAGAGACTGATAGCTAAATTGCTAAACATGCAGCCAGTGTTCACCTGACTGTATATAAATATAGCTATAGCTTGAACACATTTCCAGAGGATCAATGCTTCCTATTCAAAAACATAGTGATACTTTAAATGAAAGTGCCAGAGTTGATATTGTCATTTGAATCAAAGAAGACCATTCTGATCATAAGGACTCTCTGTCTTATGGTTATGTATAATCATGTTCTTTATGTTTTACTTTATTCGTTTCTGTGATAAATTGTATCCTGCATTGGTCTCTTTCTTTTGTTGTTGAGGTTATTAGGTACAATTGTTTGCATCTCTTTAAAAGGGCAACCTACGGTCGGGCATGGACAATGTAGAATATAAATGCTGTGGTGTGTGGAAACGGTTCACTTGCTTCATCGAAATACAAATAAACATGAGCAAAGTAAAAGAAAAACCTTGAGACTCCTCTCAATAAAAAGTCCCTTACAAATAATTCTTACTTGCCATGGTCTTTGAAGGTCAGTAGTTTTGCCCTCATTAGTGGGGAAACAAGTCCAAACACTTGGTAGGCTAAGAAATGCTATAACGCCACAGTGGTAAACTGAAAAAAAGGTGTATTACTCAATCTTCTAGTTTTACAGCTGTAACAGGGGGATGGCTATAAGGATATGAACAGGGGATAGAATGGTGCTGCAGTGAATCAAATTGACAGTGAAACATGATGTTGGGAATATTTAAATCCTGGGGTGTTTTGCCACTCTGGAGTTGGACACCTGTACCAAACTGACTACATATTAACTAAGGAGGGATTCTGCTCCATCCTACAGAGATATGCTTTACCCAGTGGCTTGCATCTCTATGGAAAAGGATTCAGCCTGCAGTGGGATAATGACTGCAAACATTCCTCAAAGCTTTGCATACACTAAGAAGAGTAAGAAGAATACCATATGAGTCATAACTGTCATGCACATTCTTACACAGTCAATTTACCTTAGCCCATTTAACATTTATTTGGACACATGAAATACAAACAAATTGGCATTGGATAGCTTAGCAGTTATCTTCAGCACCTAAATGTATGGAGGCTACATTCGTTGTCACAGCTGACGGGGTTTCAAACCCAGCCTCTGTTCTTTTCTGCATGTGCTCCCCAATTCTCCTCTCCTAACATTCCCCACCTGTATTCCGCTCTCCTGTCCAATAAAAGCCAAAAGGGCCTAAAATTACTTTAAGATATAATTAAATACAAGAATGAGACATCATCACAAGAAACATTCAGACATTGTGCTCGGATGATGGATGAGACCGATCAAGTTTTGGAAAAAGGTGGAGCATCTTAATCTTAAGATCATATTTCCTAACAAGATGTCTGCTACTTCTATCGGTAAGTAGTGTAATACTCTGTCATATTCCACAGTTGTGTGCCTGGTGATAGGGTCATGTAGCTGTAGTGTGAATCAATAACATAAGCAATGACACTTTTGACATGCTTCCAAAGAGTCCCAAAATGTTTCCCCTTAGTTAAGTCTATTTATATTTTTTCTGAACTTTATTTTTTGCCCATCAGGAGGTGTTTCAAAAACTTATATATTTGAATGTCTAGTAGTGGGTTTTTCCTATTGTTGAATACTAACATGTGACATACTGTAGTACTGTAGTGCAGTGGTACTCTGTAACTGATTCCCTTTTGGATTCTGATATAACAGTTCGTGAAAAAGATAACTTTATCAAACCTCAAAGCAGATACATTACTCACATTTATAAACCTTGTTTGCAAAAATGTAAATGTTTGTCTTAAATAGTATGTTATCTTTATTTCCTTTAATAAGCTGGAACTTGAGTTGTATCAATAAATTTGGCATGTTGATATTGTACCTCATTTCCAAATGTCAGAAATCTAAATGTTGCTTTGTCAATTATAAAACTAAACTAATGATTACGACTGGTGGAGAGCAAAAGGACTGGACCTAGAATTGAACCTTGAGGAACTCCAAGCTATAGAAATGTTTTTGATGCTAAACACAGTTTCATCTATATTCTTTTTTTGCTCTGGATGAACAACAGAGTACTTAAAAAAAATTAATCAATGTGCCTGTTAAAAAATGATGGCACTTTATTTCTTCTTAAAAGCACATCACAGTTTTAAAAGAAATGGAATTGGATCAAACAAATATGTGAAGGGTTTACCTTGAAGTTAACATTACAATCCTACTCCACAACCAAGATTAGTTTCTCCTAACTCAGAGAGAGCACGTAAAAACAACTAATTTTTCATTACTGTTTTATCCAGGTTAGCACGTCAGCATTTCTGGAGTTGAAAAATGAAGCCAATGCAGAAGTGCAACAAACTGCAGTTTCTTAGATGTCCACCTGAGGCTGAATGTAGAAAAAAAAAAATCCTGTTTAGTCTGGATGAAAAATCAAATTTGATCTGTATAGCATATTTCTTGATAAGCACAAACTGTAGACAAAGAGTAAGGTCCTCTACGTGCTTTTTGTAAAGTGTCTCGAGATGAATTGATGCTAGACAAATTGATTTGAGATTGATTGATACTGGGGGGATATTTTGTTTAAATAATTAATAAGGGACATCAGAAAATGCATCCATATATGTGCAGTCTATGGTCTTTACCTATAGTTTTCTAAAAGTAAAGGGATTTTAAATATTTATTATTTGAGGACATTTAATACTCACACCAGCTGACCAAGGATTAAAAAAAAACAAAAAACAACATCTATATAATTTTAGTTAACACATTCACTGAACTCTAAAACAGGATGGGCCATTTGGTTTCACATCCTCAGTTCATTTAACATAATGAGAGGACACAATTGTTTGTGTGTTCCTATATATGTGAGAGATGAGTGGGTGTGGTTTTTTTTAATTGATCCACTGCCCCTTTAGAGTTGCTGTTCACATCCCCTGTCAGGTTATTCACAGCTATAAATCCTTGCACTGAAGGATTATCTCTCTACTTTGGTCATACGGAGTCAGATTTAACAGACTGCTGCTTCCTCAAATCTTTGTTCTTTGTTGCCATGACAACTTATTAATTCAATGTGAAAAACCCAATGGTTCCTCCCCAGGCACAAAAGATATGGCGAAGAAAAATCACTCAATTCTGATGATTACTTGTGAGGTGAAATAGGGGAATTACCTGATGCACTGTAATGATTAATCTGATTTATTTTTGTCCAAATTTCCTTGATATCTCTGTAGGTATTGAGTCAAGCTCCTTTTTCCTACAGTTTTTTTTTTGGTTTTTTATTTAATATGTTTGGTTTGTTATAAAACTAACGCTCTTATTTTTTCACTCTGCTAACTGCTAATGTGGAAAATCCGGCAAGCTCACTCTGTGTCAGTTCTTATTTGTTGTCGGGTTTAGAGTGTAAATCAAAATGAGGTTTTTAGATCCTGTGTTGCTGCACAGCCCTTTGTTACAGTAAAGTTCATTGTTGTTTGTGTTGGGTCAGTGTTAAACAAAGCTACTAAAAGGTCACATAGTTGTTTTACTACCTTTTCTCCTAATAAGAATAACCTTCGTTTTATTACAGAGAGCATGAACTGTGCTGCACTTGTTAACTCAAACCCACAAGTTCTTGACAACCTTGTTAATTAGATGTAAAAAGGTCATATAACAAGTCATGAATAGAGTTACAAAAGTCTACAACAACTAGATGTTGTTGGTAATTGGAACATTATTGCTAGACTGTTACTTTCACACTTTATTACACTGAAAAGGGTGTAAAAAAATCACAGCTTTTACTCAACGTTCTTTAACATTTATGTTTTTTGACACAAACATTTCTCTCAGTAATTAAGGCAAACATGAATTAATTATGTTTAATTTACAGAAAGCTCACATTTCTCTCTCTGCCATAAAAAGAGTGAACAGATGATAAAGGTTTGGTTTGGATGATTTAATTGAATATAATCTTGTAGTGTACAATATAAGGGGTTACTCTCTTTCATATGTGAGTGGTCGTTCATATGCCATGTCAAAATAGTCATCTCATTATCATGTAATCAGATACAGTATGTGTGTTCATCACAGCTGATGACCTTTACTTCTTTCCCGAGGGCAACATGTCATGAGTCATAGTGTCATGAAGCTGTCACAGCTAGCCTTCACCCTCACACTGTACTCTGTCAATAGTAAGAGAGAGAGAAGCTTAACAAACTTTCATTGCTCATTCTATCCTTCCACCTTCAGCGTCAGACACCAAATTGATTTCAATCAGACAATAAAGGAGATCTGATCCTCCCTCTGTTGACTCATTTTCATGCCCCTAACAGGCCCATCCGATCAACTTTTCTGATGGATTTTGACTGTAACAGCTTCTGGCCCCTTTCAATACGGATAATCTTTTTTCAATTTTGAAGCGTTCAAACAGGATCGGTGCTGTATTGGTGTTTGCTCTGAGGTTTCAACAGTTTTATTCACTAAATACTTTGATCTTTTAATTCCTGTCGCTCTTTCTACCTCAAAGAGAAAAAAAACAAAGATGTGCATGTCTGTATTTGATATTGTGAGAACTGAGATGTGCAGAAGGCCGTACTACAGTTGGCAGGACAGCAGATCATTTGCCCTCGTTTGATGAGTAGGCTGATGGGCTTTCATCAGCCTTTGTGTCTTGTCTGTTGGGGTTGGTTGAATGAGTGATGTTGAGTGTTGTGTTATGGATGCTTGATTGAGGTGAATAATTGAGATGGGGATGTTGGTGGTGGTAATGACAGGGGAGTGGTGAAAGCTTTGAAGCCTGACTCAGACCTCGTCTTCTCCCATCACGTGGAGCCACAGATGGAACAAATCTTTTTTTTAGGGTAATGATGATGGGCACAAGATGCTTAGATTGATGATGGTTATGAAGTTGTATCTTATTATGTGATATGTACACAAGAACAATTAAAGAAAATAAGATCATCCTGCCAGTTCTTAATGGGTTGTAACTCAAATTATAGCTAGCAGCTCGCTTTTTAACCTCCTTAATAAATTGACAAAAGCTCACAGAATTTGTATCCTGAATGGACATCATGTAACAAAGTGTATTACATGAAGTAAAGTGCAAGTATTGAGCAAAGTGCTTACCTTTCATTTATTTCAACTATATTGGCCTTCAATCATCTGTATGACTATATTCAGAGGTAGCTATAATTACGTTGAGTGTTTCTTGCCAGCTACAATTTTATATGATAGTATGAGCCTTTCTCCTGCGCACTTTTGTAATAGTATTGGGCACCGTTATTGTGTTATTATCCTTCGATACAAAGGCTAAAAGTTGTGTGCGTTTAGTGAAGTAGGCTAGAATGAACACACTATGTAACGCAGTCCTTCTCAAATAGTGGGGCGTGGCGAGGTGTCAGGCATGGGGAATTTAAGTATAGAGAAGTTTGTGACAGTAGCGAAAAGAAAAATGGAGGAGGCGTCAGAGTCAAGAAAAGCAAGTGACGATAACCGGCATAATCCTAATAAAACTATGAAATACAACATTTTGATAATCAGGCAATTGCAGGGTCCGAAAATAACACCCGCCATGCGCCAAATGCGGGTAGATTTTCCTTTAGTGAGTACATTTCAGAGGGCTATCTGCCACAAGGTGGGTAAATGTTTTACCAAAGAGTCATCAAAACTATGCTATTAGTATGTTGCGCATTATAGCTGCAGCTATACTCCTCTCTCTGCTGCCAAAGAGTCAAACACACCAACATTCATTTCAGCGCAAACGCACACACATACATGCTCACACCCTGGAGTGCCAGCCACCACGCGCGACGCGGTGCACCCCTTTTATCTTTCAGTGCATCAGGATACAGTTAATCCCTACAGACTGAGTCGGGAGCACACGTGATCAGGTCAAAGTTCAGTTTTCTCCGTTCACTCTCACCGTGTCTACAGCTGATAGTAGCTCGCGAAATGCACACTAATAATGAGCAAACTGATTACATTAAGTGTCTAATATTGTCAAAGATAAATTATTTAGTGGAATTATAATTTATTTTTCTCTGATAGATTTTAGTTTTTAGTCTATAATGTTTAAAAAAAAATAAAAAATCTCAATTTCCTGCTCTGATAAAATGATTCAATCTGTGACTTAAATCTGTAATCGATTCAACAGAACATAATGCTTTCTCTATCAAATGTACTGCAACAGATTTGTATGTGACACAAACATACAATTTGTTATTTTGGCCTGTAAAAAATATGTTTGGCCGGTGAATTTTTTTATCTACCCGCCATCGTGGCCAGTGAGTCATTACATTTTGGACACTGGGTTATTGTATGCAGAATTCTGGTGCCATCAACGCATACAATGGTTTAGTACAGATAAATAAATAAATACATACTATCTGGTTCTCAATAGTATTTCAATTTTTATTTGTATTTTTGTTGGGGGGGGGGGGGCATGAAAAAATGTTTTTCCCCTCAGGGGGGCATGACAGAAAATAATTGAGAAACACTGATGAAAAGTAATATTTTTCTTTCTCTTCTTTCTTTTTCTTTTTCTTGAAGTAACAGTAGCATTCGTTGTCTTCCCCCCTTTGTTTTGGCAAGGGATGAGTACCTCTCCACAGTTGCTGGCTTGACGTAGCCATCATGGGACAGAAAGGCAGTCAGTCTTTCAATTTCTATTCCAATTCCTCGTATAAGTGAGCCTTTCCCTGCCTTTCCTGCTTTTCAAAGTTGGCCTGCTTTTTATATGGGCAGTTAGGTCAAAGATAGAGTCAGCTTTTTCCTTCAAAAATAAATAGATTAATACAAAAGTAGCACCACTCAATCATAACTTGTGGGCCTCAATACATGTGTGGTGTTGGTGACTGTTTCTGCAGAGACCCTATCGTCCGCCCGGAGTTTGATGTGTTGTTTTTGTTTATAAGAGTCATTTCTGGGCATGGAGCTGAGGTATTTCCCTCAGTTAGTGACTGCATGCAGGGGAGTCCAGCAGTGGATACCATTCAGCGGCTGGATGCCACCTAATATGACAGATTTTGGCAAGAAAATATAGTCATTGCAAGATGATAAGCCTTGAGATAAAGCTCAATTCAAAACAAGGCTTTACCTCTGGTTGGCTTTGTTAGAGTTGTGCTGCTTTCTGTTGGACAGGCAGGTGCCACACACCAGTGGTAAGGGTGTGCTATAGTGTGGTAGCTTGCGGCGTATGAACAAGCCGTAACTGACACACTATGTCCTGCAGTTAGTGTGCGCTTCTTGGGGCAATGAACCCAGGAGGAGGGATCCAGTTGGAATGTTGTTTGTACAACCTGCAACAAACAATGCTACTGACTCTACCTTGAAGTTTCATTTAACATATCCTTGGTGGCAACTCCTTTCAGACCTGCCACAAGGGTTTTCTTCACATGAGCAGAAATGTGGCCGTTTATATTCTTAGTAGCTGGTGAAAGAGTCCACAGACGACATGCTTGAGGGTGACATCTTAAAAAAGGTTCCTTTTATAGTGATGCCTGAAAAAAAGAGATGAGTCCTTCACCCAAAGAAAGTATTGTTAGCAAAAGTGCTCAAAGACATTTCAAGAGATTTGGGGAAATTAAATTAAGGGATATTTAATTAAAGATCTAAGTTACTGTCTCACCCCCAAAGGGATGAAGGAATAGTTATATTATGAGGTGAATCTGCACATCAGAGAGTGGAACAAAAGTTTATATGTAATACAATATTTAAAAGTAAAAGGAATAGATAGTTATTCATCAAACTGGCACAGAATGGTTATGTCTGTTAAATTTTTTAAAGTGTTCTCGTTTTCTTCAAACCAGATGAGATTCTCTTCTCTTTCTGCTTTGCTTATGAAACACTGATTCCTTTTTTTAAGGTGAGGATTTTAATTGAAAACGCAAAATGTTTGAAAAGTCTACCTTTTCTTTTGTCACTGTAAATTAGATCTTAAGGAAAAGCTTGCCTTTTTTTTTTTTTTTTTTTTATAAAAGTCGGTCCTCACTCTTTTGCATAATAAAACCTGTAAACAGTATGGTGGCTCAAAATTTCCACAAATAAAGGATTACAATTTGTCAATTTAAGGCAAATATATTCAACCTTACAAAAAATTAAAATGTCCATCAGTTTCTCTCAAATCACATCAAAGAATGAATGTCCTGTTGTTTCTGATTTCTATATCAAGGATAAAAATAGTATTAATAAAATTGCTCGACTAAAATCTGGAACCAACAGATTTACATACAAATGTATTTGAATACATTACCCATTAGGTTCAGAAAGATTGATTTGTAAAAAGACTGAGAAAAGCTAATGAGTGTTCAGAGGTCATAATTAAACCATAAATGCCTCAATTTGCCTTTACATCCTCTCTCCATTCAGGATCCTACAATGACTTGCATGAAAGCCTATAACACAAATCACATTATATATCTGCAGGGCAGAAAGGCAGTTCTTCCCGTTCCATGGCTTTGAAGAGGAATTGAGATATTTTCCCTTTTAGGAAGTATTAATGGTGCCAGATTAGTCTTTGCTTCAGGCCAAGCTGTGGAAAGCACTGTTCTTAGTTTTGTTTAACAAGTAATATGTGTTGCTTATCATTTCCTTTCATTGACTTTGGGGCCTGCCCGAGATACTAAGAACATAGTGCACCCGCATATATCTGCAACGTTGGCTTGTAAAATGGGCTAAACAGTACTTCCCCCCCTTGAATATATGTGTTTTACAGTGTGTATGAACAGCGTACATTGACAATTACCATATTAGGAGGGATGTAACGATTTACTCAACTCATAATATGATTCACGATACAATTCAATTAAATACAGAAGGACTTGATGTACGTGAACCGACTTTGCTTTGTTGCTCCAGAATAAGGAGGGGGAGGTCTTGACTTGCACTTGACATTTATCTTCTCCCCATTTCATTTTTGTCTCGGGGAAACCAAAATGCTTCCACACCTCCGATTTCAAAGATGGTGGTGCATCCTCAATTTTCAAAATCTTGCTGTACAGCTGCTGAGGCTCACTATGTTATAGTGATTCATTTTTCATAGTACCAATATGAATCTTGACACCTTTGTATCAATTCATCACAATTTTATGATTAATCTTAAGTAAGAAAAAAAATACATCATTTAAGAAATGTAAGTCACATCACTATTTTCCTCTGACTCTTGGTAAGAAGGCAAACATGAGCATTAACCGAAATGCAACTTTTGCTTTCTTTTCAGTGTTTCATTAATTAACAAGTGCAAAGGTTGTATTTTAATCTTTTGTTTTCATTTATGTCATATATATCTGAAAAACCATACTGGAATAAATTGTTGATTACCTGCAATCACATGGCTGCCTCTATGGAAATTAACATGCAATTCAATACTTTATTTGTGGCATGAAGAAATAGTTTATAACTGTAAATTATTCATTTATTAAAAAACTATTAAACTTTAACTGTCCTAACATTATGCTTTTAGTGAGTGATATGTCCCTCTCTTGTTTCAGGTACTAATTATATCCGGGACCCAAAACAACCAAAGACAACAAAATAAAATAAAAATAATTTTTGTTTTCACACACTTAATGAAAATAGCATTATTCTTATATCTGTCCTTTATGCCATTGCCTCAATTACCATGGATTTAAAAATACAAATCAAGTCAAGTCAGAGTTTTCTTATATAGCAAGTTAAAATGTGTTAAGATCGATTGAAAGAAACTTGATGAAAAAAAATTATTAAAACAACCCAACAACAAAATTGAAGATTAGAGTACAAAAGTAGAAGTCCATACAAACATTTTGGGAAACTGCTGTAAACAGGAAGCAGGAGCCGAAAAGGTTGCCTTGCCCCCCTTGAGATCTAATTGGCCACCCCTGGTTCCAAAATATTAAATTATTTTGTATAAATATATTATATATTATATTATTATATTATTTAGAATGTGTCACAACAGGCTTTTAGCTCTCTCTGTATTTTATTCTGACACATTTCCTTTAGTTTGTACTTCAGATTATGGAGTGTGGACAGATACCTTCTGTTTAAGTTTTCACACATGCAATCTTATTAGCATTTTGTCTGGGCGGTGGCTCCTCCTGCTGATCCTCCTCTGCCTTCTCCAAGGGCAGGCATGACAAGGTATGTTAGAGAACCAGTGTTTAGCACTGAATTTATATCTCTGAGAACCAAACAAGTGCAACTCAACTTTTACTGCAGGTCTGTGCTTATTGCCAACATTCTGTTGCTCGCCATTCAGTGAGTAATTGAAACTAATATTTTCCAGATGGCAGCAGTTCTTCCTGCAATACTGGCTCCGATTAGTCAAACATACTGTTTAAAGCTGCATCACACTGTTTGTAACATGCACTGCTGTTTTATGTGGAGCCAGGATGATGTCAATCAAAATGTGTTCCACCACAAGTTTAAAGATTGAGTCATCACCAAAGATTCATTTGATATTTATTTGTTTGCCAAGTTTAGCATTGTGGAGTCAAGCTACCTCCTGTATTTGCAAAAGTCATATAGCTGTCATTTAAAGATGGATTCAATGCCTGTGTGGAAGTAATGCTCTCCGTCTATAATGTTCTGTATGACTGTGTTTTATTTGTTGAGGTTGTAGATTTTGATAATCTCTTCTGATAGTTGCTCTTGAACGAGTCTTTTGATTCTAAAATGTATTCCCTGTTTGCGTGACATTTACTGCATCTTCTCTCCGTCTGCCAGTCTCAGATTCTGCCCATCTCAAAAATATGTGACTCACTAAAGCTCCTTTGTCACCTTTTCGAACAGAAAAGAAAGCTAAACGTGTTACTTCCAATCAGTTTCCAGCACTGAGGTTGTAAAAGTAGAGCAATATCATACACATGCAACTGCTGTCTTTATGATATCTAAATTAGCCCCTTTAGAGCTTCCTGAACTTATTAAACAACAGTGTAGAATCAATATGTAAAGCATATTCGTGCCTATACCTGAAAATGGTGTGCTTCTCAAATAATGAGTATTTATAACAGCATTTGTATGCACGCAATTTTTATTTTATAAATCACGATGCACTTGGAAATGTAAACGTAAAGATCCGCCCCCATAAGCCACCATCTACACACCCACATTGAAACCTAAATGGTCAACGCTAATTACATTATGGATGAAAATGCATACAACCAAGCAGGCAAATCAAAGGTTTCTTGTACCAGTTTTCACAGCCACATACATAAGTAAGACAGACAAAATAAACCTTCTGACCCAGAAATTGAGGTGAACGAAATGAATGTCAAAAAGGAGATATTGTTAGTTTGCTGCAGCAGGAGGGTCACAAACTACAGCAACTACATTACTGCTGCATTCATGCAGTCCTCCTACAGTGATAAAACATTCATCATAACACTCATATCTGCAGTTTTTTTGGTGCCCACTGATTTCTTCATATAATGTAAGAGTGCTCAGGTCAGTCAGCATTCTCTATCACTCTACTACAGTCTTAATCAGACGTTTGATCAGTGGAAAAAACAGCTCCTGATTGTTAGCCACATTTTATCATGGGAAATTCTGCACTCTGACTAATAATGAAGATACCTAGGACTAATTATCATGTGAGAGATGCCCTGACTTAATTTACACACTTTTCTCAGTAACCTAAAGATGGACAGGTGATGATGTGCAGGTGTTGAACATATTCTTAGTAAATAGAAAGCAAATTGTGTGAAAGAGCCATCGTCATGTCCCTGTGTGCTCTGTGCATCTTCTACCTCAGTAATCTTTCACTTGATCTTTATTGCATTTTAATTAGTTCATACTGAAACTTACATAAGGACAGATAAAAACGTATTTTTATCTGTCCTTTCTACGGGCGCACATACAGCATAAACAAAACTGCCAGTTATAATGGTTCTGATGACGTGGATCTGACAGTGAAGTTTGATATTTTGTGTGATAAAATGTGTGAGATGCATCATTTTACCTTCTGGCGTCAATTCACCACCTTGCCGTGGCGATTCCCCCTGCCTCCAGAGTGTCCAAATGTCTAGGTCAGTGTTTGCTTACCAGTGCCCACATTATACAGCCAGGTTGTTTTTATTGATCACAAACTAAAAAGTTTTAGTTTCAGGTCCCTTCTTTGGGCTAATAAATAAAAAAAACTCTGATATGATTATTGACTTCAATAATCATACAGAAATAAACAACTTAACTCCGAACCTTTAAATTATGATTGTCTGTGCTTATCTATGATTGAGCTAAGCCTAGATTAGACAAGATGACATATTTATTTTGACTCTCTAGTAAATGTTTTTTTTTTCTTTTTTTTTTTTAACCAAATAATGTGTTCTTGAATAAATAAAATGGTTGAAAGAAGAAATTATTATCCATCAGTGTCTTTTAGCTTATGTTACAGGAAATCTATGACTAAGTACACTTAATTCATTGTTGCGCATGAAAATAACATTTCATTGGTCCTGAAGGTATTCTTCCCACTTTTCGGTTCATATCACACTTTAAACAGTCACACGGCTATCATGGCTAATAAGGCTGGTTTGTTTTGTCAAGCATATTGGAAGAGACATGTTTCCCCATTTCTAATGGAACGGAGCTAATCAGATCTGTGGAAGCTGACTCCCAGCTGTGCAACTTTGAATTCACTGAAGGGTAAAGTGGAAAAACTTAAATAAAGGGCAAGTCCATCTTGATCATATGCTTCTTTGGTCCGGTGGAAGGAAATGAGACGGAAATGTCACATTAGCAATGCAAAGTGGTTTATTATGCCGTGAAGAGAGTAAAACTCAAGTCTTTTCTGCAAATTTAATTTTGGCTTGTTCTATTTATTGGAAAACTTTCCCGATGCTTGACGCTCTGAACACTGACACTTGACAATGAAACTTAAAACAAGTTTAATATTGTGAAAAAATATATTTTTTTTTTCTCATGAAGCGACAAAAATGTTTTAAATTGTCTTTCAGTTGGCATTCAAAAATAATGGGAAAAAAAAAAAAAAAAGTACCCCAATTCCTCCTTTTGTCAAATGTACTTGATGGCAGATATGTCTTTTCAGACATTGATGTCTCGTTTCCAATATGTAATGAACCGGTGTCCTCGATCTATAAATGTATGGATGATGCCTCCTCATGTTTAAAGCAGATAGAAGCGATGGCCCGTTGGTGCAAAGGGCGAGCAACAGCTGAAACGATGTTCATTTAGGGAAAAAAAAGAACTTATTCGGAAACGCTGTGTAGTCCAAAGCAACTGCATACTTTTAAAACAAAAGCAAAAAATAAGACATGCAAAAAACCCTTCTTTTAGATCTTTGACTACTTGTATTGAGAGCTTTAGAAAGATTTAAATAAGTAGCCCTGTAGCTTGATAAAAAGTATTTAAACATAATTAAATGTAACAAATTTGTTCTTCTTTGTTTATTTCTTTCTTGCTTGCTTGCTTTCACAGAAGTCTTATATATAAATACTTGTGATGGAGTTGATGAAGCCCATATTTATGTTCACGCTGTTGGTTTGATATATGGAAATTCATTATTGTATAGATATTTTCAATTTTCCAATAAAAAAAAATGTTCTGGGGTTTAATTCTATTGGCATATAAAACATATATTGTTTGCCTTTTTGTATTTGACAGTAAAAGTAGGTACGGGACACCACTGTATATCTTCTTACTTAAACCCACATTTGAGATTATTTGTAATGCTGCAATCTACAGTTATGTGTGGTTTTGAGGTGGACATGGAACTGTATTGGCTTACCTATCTGCAGCAGTTTTACAATGAGGGGCGAGTGAGGAATGTGATTCCTCACCATAACAGCTCTCCCTCCATTCTGATAATGCAGTTTAATCTGGAGGCTACACCCTAAGGACTGACATGCCCCACAGAGTATCTGCGTGCATTGGACAAAACCCAGTGGACACCTTGACTGGCACTTCACCCCTGGGTGATGACAAAAACCCTGTCTGCTTAAGCAGCTATTACTCTACCTGATTGGTAATCATGACATGGAGTGGGACATAAATCCCTTTCTCTGCTGCTGGTTAAGATAGAGGTCTGTGCAGGAACACAGTGATTAGGTGACCTTGGATGGATCATGGAAAGGGGGCCATGAGAGAGGAGGCTTGGGGGGGGGGGTCCAACTTTTCTATTATTGGCACTATAATGGCACATTCTTATGCAAATGAAATTCAAATATGTAGGGTACATGAAACCAGTTAGCACTTCAAATACGTGACGGACGTTTTCTATCTGACTATATGCTGCAAATTGTTTTAATATCCAATCAGCCTGAACATTTTACCTGTTTTATCTGGAAACATTAAAATGCCATTGTTCTATCCTCATTTCACAGAATCAGTTGTGGTGTTTGTTAAACTGTGCCCTAAGAAGAAAGCTGCCTACATACTGTTTATGAATCAAAAAAATTACTAGTCATTGTGCATGTATTGAATGCACTACCCAGGTATAGCTTGATACTGCCAATCATTTTGTTCTGTAGCACATGAGGAGTTTAGATGATTTGATGATTGATGGCTGACATCAATTATGACAGAGCTGTGTTAAAAGTGTGATACCAGAGGCTGGAGATGCAAAGAAAGTCTAAAAGCACTGTAAAGCACCTGAGTGAAAGTGGTGTATAAATATGAGGGTTTGTTTATGTTTTAAATGCATGGACGCATTTGGATAAGTGCATACAGTACCAGGCAAAACCCCAGGTAAAGTGCTGTCACTGGAGGCTAGTTACATGCTGTTCTTTAAAAGAACATGATGAATAGCAGCCAGCAGGGTAAACAAGGTGGCTTCGAGCAATAAGAAAGAGGCATCAAAAGGACCGTTTTTTTTATGGAAATGTTGCTTTTCAAACATGTGTTACTGCAGTGGGAATGTTTCTTTGATTACATGACATACTGTGATTGCACATGAACTGCTTTCCTCAAACTGGAATGGCCTCTGATCAGCTGCACTTGAGTCCAAGGAACACAAGTAAAGTGCATCTAGTCAATTATAATAATAAATAGTGGAAATAACAACACAGTCATCTGTGAAAGTTAATGCAAAAAGTGCTCTCTCTGTGCTACTGACATACGTGTGCATAGTTGTTAAATGTGCTCAATCTCTCTGTTTATTTGCCCAGTCCTCAAGCCCTACTTGTCCAGCACGTTTTTACTACATGTTGGTACTCTCTTAAAACTGTTCCAGTTAAGAGCCATACATAAACTTGACACCTTAATCATATCTGGAGTGAACAGGCTTCACTTAGCACAACACACAAGAATACTTTTAAAAACATTGCATGTAGAGTTAAAGGCCAGTTAACTGCATGCAGCTAAAGATGAGACCTATGAATCATTCATCATTTATTGGTGCAGGGATTTATGCCAAGGAGCAGGAGGCCACTCTACCAATGTCTTCTGGAACTTTTTATAGCAGGCTCCCTTTTAATAATTTGTTGACATGGCCCTGCTGTTAAAGAGAAAATAAAAGTGACCTCACACAGTTGTGAAGGTCGGCCAGCATCTAATGAAGGCCCCAAAGTCTTGCAGCATTGATTTCTTACCCATTTCATAGCTAGAATGCTCAGTGTTGCCATGGGGGATGGCCCTGGGTACAGGCATACATTTCCTAGAGCCTAGTTATACCTCCGATTCTGTAAACACAATTACGTCTCTCCAAGTACATCATTATTTCCTCACTTTTCAAACACAGCTCCCTCTTCTTGATTTGGCTAAGGGATTTCTCAGAATTCCCTTTGAAAGAACGATTCTGAGATGAAGAATACAAAAAAAAGAAGTTGGACTACTGCAAAAGATGTGCACGTTATGACTTGTGGGCATCGGTCCAAAAGCGCTTTGACATTCTGAAATCATTCATCAGCCAGCAGAGTCACGTGATCCTCTCTAGTCGTCGTCTTCTGATCAGACTTGACATGGATGGCATTTAAGTCTAAATACCACATGGCATATGTCACTTCTAGAGATATGCTTGTAATAAAGATTCATTATGCAGGTGTGAGGCATCATTGAGATGCATCACACAGCATTGCATCTTTTGGCAGATAGAAGATATGAAGATTAAGGGAGAGAGCGCATTATACTGTTGTAATACTTAATAACCTGCTTAGTTTGGCTCAGAGCCCAACGCTCATACATAATGCATATTATGACCTGCAGCTGGCCAGGACGCTAAGTCTGCTCTGACAGTGTGAGAGGGTTTAAAATCCCTAATCTATGTGCATGTACGTGCACAGAGGTTAGTCTCTATATGTATGTGCACGGGAAGACTAAAACTCTCCAAGTGCATTTAAATTTCTGTGCCCAAGAACACTTCTGCTCAAGAACTTTTGAAACATTTTAATGCGATGCCTTTTGTTTGATTTATGTTACACAATCCATGCATCCTAAAGCAGAACATTCCACCCGCATAGACTCCTTCAGACTGTTATATATCATCAGTATGACACAAGTTCCTTCTGGGAGTTACTGTGTTTTGTATTTTCTGAATTACTTCTTTGTAGTTCTAAGTTTCTTTGCATATTACTCATTTCAGAAGTATCCTTAAAAATACCTGAGAGGATCAGGCTGAAATTGTTTAATGCAATTCTTTGACACTCACAGCTGGCAGAAAACCTATAAAAGTGAGAAAAAGAAAAAAATAGAACATATTGAAGTCAAAGTGTTGTGAGGCAACAGTGAGTTTCGCCCCTCATGTTCGCCCAGCATAATCACATGGGCATACACAGGTGTGTCAAATACACACGGTCACATGACCAATCATCACGATACAGATCAATCCGAGAGAACTATAGCATGCACCGAAACAACATGATCATTTAATCCACATAGTATATTAAAAATTACATTTACAAATACAAAGCAGATACACAATAACACATTAAGAAGAATAACAAGACAATTACCAACTTGTGTCAATTAGATATTATGATCATTTCCACTATGGCTTACTGAATGTACTGTAAGAAACTCAATACCGCAGCTGTCCCTGTGCCACTAAACAGGAAGGTGGGCTTGTGAGGGGACCTAGTGAGTCAACTCTCACTAGGGGTCCACATTACCTGTTGAAAAGAACAAGATATAATATTTGGTCTCACATGAAATCATGTGCTTCATTAACTCCAAATGGTTTCATTTGAATGAGTTCATAAAATCCAAAATGCCTCCCTTCTTAAGAGCTGGTTAATCAAGCCTCTCTACAATAAAGCTTTTCAGAAGTGTTGTGATAGAAAGCACTTTCTAAATTACCCATGTCAGTAATGCTATTATCACAAATCTGCTGAATCTGCAGGGCCTCATAATGATTGTGTAAAGCACCAATATAAAGTTGAAGGGTCTACAGCAACAAATGCTGCCATTTATCATGACTTAAACTGATGTATCATGATTCTTTGAATTGCTGGTAACTCGCTGACATTTACTTGAAGAGATCATGTTGCAGCACAATGCTCACTCGTATGGTAATGATAATAATGATTATTATCACCTTTAAAACACAATATGTTGCCAATATAAGGTGTTTTCAATAGGATTTGCAAATAACTCTTTTATGAACCTAAAAGGAAATATTCAGCAACTATAAGTTTGTCCTCAGTACAGGTTTAGGAGTTTAATGCCGCCTTTTTTTTGGTGAAAAAAAAAAAAAAATGTAAAAGCTAGAGTTTATCTATGTCTTTCATTATGATAGGAAAAACCACACGCCAATTGTGAACATTAGCATGCTAGAGACGGAACAGTAACTTAACAACTGGGGGAATATTCCCAAGACAATTAAGCCTCTACTGTTTTCAAATGATCACTTTGGACATCAGTAAACATGAGGTACGCGAAGCAGAGTTCGCCACGGGAAGATTAACTCTACTGCTACATGAACTTCATTTTTGAATAATACCAATGCAAATGAATACACAAATTGTTAATGAATATGCAGAGCTTCACAGGAGCAAACTGAGCAGCCAGCAGCATGTTATCACATGCAAGCAAGAAGAATCCATAAACGCCAATAATTCATGCTAATCACAAATGATATCCTCATAACAACAATGTCCTCTTTCACTTTCTTCCCTGTCAGCAGCTACTAAACGACTAGGAGCTAAAGTCCAAAATAAACATCTCAAGTAAACGAGTTCAGACAACCTTTTTTAATTAGTTAGTTATTTGTTTTTCTTTTTAAGAGTATGTTTGTGTTCTATTTTTCTACGCTGTCTTTTTCAGAATCTATTCTCCCACTGGTTAAAGGCTGACCTTCAGCCCCTTGAACGCAACATTTGTCTAATGGGCTATCACTTCCCTGACAAGTTCACTCACAGCTCTCAATGTTGTCCACAGCACGTTGGATGAGCTGCAAATAGCTTCTTTAAGAAGCGGCTCCTACTCAACCTGCAGCCGAAAGATAGGCCTGACTGAGGAATATTCTCAGATCTGCTTTTTTCAGCTGTACATACATGGCTGACGTTTAATTCTCCACTCTGAGCTGTGTACAGCACCAGTGCTGTGATAGCACACATTTTGTTTGAATAGGCCTGTGGCTTACGACTTATCCACTGTGCCATATTGTGAACTGTGTGTCTGATGCAATTCCAGGGATTGTAATGCCTTAGTGGTTTGTGGTTTAGCTCATGGGAATATAATATTGTTTAGAAAGGTAAATTAAGGCCTAAGCGCTCATGTAATTCAGAGTTTAACAGAACTGAGAAGATAGGAAAGTGGGAGCTATATTGCATAATTCAGGATAGAGAGATTTGCCGTATGCTTATGCTGCTCATATTTCAGCATGCTGGACGTGTTCAGCAATTGGGTCAACACTCTCAAATTCATACCTCATCTCAAGCAATTTGATGAAATTAATTCTGCTGGCTGGTCTTCCTAAAGCAGGTTAGCAAACAACTTCCCTGTCTTCCTGCTTCCAAATAACTCAATGTGCTTCTGAAAATCTGGCACATTTTAAAAGCTCAATGGCTCTAATGAGCCGCATTATTGTGCCAGTGGTGGCTTTTGGGTGTGAGGAATGAAGCCCATTGTAATGGGCCCAACTAAGTGTCACTGTTTGTTTCTCACTGTTACGCTAATGGAATATTATTTGGTCACTGAAGGCATCTTCTGCATATTTTCTACCTCTTTACTATTCCAGCCATCGACATTTATTTGATGTTTGTATAGAATTATCAGCAAAATATATGATGAGGTTTCATATCGCACATTTATTAATCTTATAAACATACTGTATATGAAAGAGCAACAAAGAAACGGATCATTTACTTCCCTACAGTTGTGAAGGTATGTGTGCCTCTATTGTCCCCTATGATGCCAGTGCAGTGACAGTGCAGCCTGTGTCAAGGAGAGGCTGTTTGCAAACGCAGGAGGGAAAGATGAATTGACCTAAGAGGTCATTTGTGTTGCCTCATATTTGGCCCCCTCCGCTTTCAAGATGAAGAGGTATGAAAAAAGAGGTAGAACATCAATAGGTTACCGCTCTGCTCCAAGGTCCAGGGGCAGTTCCTTTCATGGCTTCCATCACATGCTGAAGGAGTGGTTCTTCTGTCACCCATCCTCTTCTTTTCAATGGACATCTATTCAGTTTTAAATGCATAGGTAGGACATTTTTGTTTGGGCGGCTGTGGCTCAGTGGGTAGTTTGTCGTCTCTCAATTGAAAGGTCGAGAGTTCAATACCCAGCTCCTGTGAGCAACATGTCCGGTGTGTCCTTGGGCAAGACACTCAAACCCCCCCATCCAATCAGCCCAGGAGCGCCTGCCGGGGCAGCTCACTCACTCGGAGTGCAAACTCAGAGTGTAAACACCTAATTTCCCTTCAGGGATCAGTAAAGTAAATCTTCTTCTTTTTCTTCTTCTACACACTTTACTTAAATGGATGTGCCTGGGACAAACCTGAACCTGTTTTTTCTATTGATACCTTTGCCAAAAAAAGGAAATAACATTGTGAACATATTAAGCTCACACAATAACCTGTTTCTTACATAAGATTCAATGTAAAATGTTGTTTTCCGGGTGATATTTATTCCACAGTATCATATCCCGTATTTTGTATAACTATAAACCTGACAAATAATGCTCAGTCCATCTTATTAAACTGGTGCTGGTGTGGTAATCATTATTATTGAGGCTGACAGCTGGTCATGTTGAGCACAGTATTGTGTTGCTTGATGATGGTTAAAAGACACACTTGACAGCTAAACATCTCCACTTGGCACAACAATAGACCGTGATATTGTGAGTTAAACCACAAAAACACATCAGGACTATTGTTGGCCGAAAAAGTAAATAAATGAAAGAACAGCAAACCGTTTTTTTTTTTTTTTTTCATTTGCAGGCTGTTAAACAGTTAATTAATCAAACACAGGGGCAGTGGAGTCCCCCACAGGGAATGCTGGTGGGGAGGATTGCAGAAATAGGCCCCATGTGCAGCTCGATGAGTGAGCAATGGTATCGTGGCTCAACAACCTCCTAGCAAACACAACCTCAGAGACAGAAGGGGGGCTGTGTGAGGTTTTAAGATTGTGAATCCAGCAACCAAGTGGGGTCCTTGCTGGGTTTGACTCCTTGCACCCTGGGACTGGCCTCGCTGTAACCCACAATCAGGCCTCAGGATGTTGGTGCTGAATGATGCATGATCTCACCTTCTCTATCCGTCAAGAGGTGTTGTTTCTTCACAAAAAATGCCCTTTCAGAGTTTCTGTCTTGTCAATGTGTTTAGATGCTTGTGTGTAGTTCTGGCTGGCCTATGTGAGTATTATGTCTCACGATGACTGAGAAACAATTTTAATGTCCTCTCATGAATAACAAAGTATCTAAATGTGGGTGAAATTAAGTTTGATTAGTTCAAGCTATTTTTCTCTCTTTTTTATGTGTCCTGAACAGATGTCAAATATTGTTTTCAGGGAATTCCAGGGCTTTTCTGTTAATGATTCTGTCTGCTATATTTACTCATTTATTCATTTATCCACTGTTTTTCAAGTGCTATTACAAGATGTTTTTCGTCAGAAATCTGTCAGGAACAGCAGCAAAACACGTCTTTTTTTCTTTGACTCTTCATCTTCCCTGCATTCTGCTGAGCTCCATGTGTGTCCAAGCCCTGAGGCACCACACAAAAAAACATAAATGACGACAAGTAGTTCTAAGGCGGTTTTATAATGAGAATATATTTTTTTCTGGTTAATGTTGTTTTTCGATTTTCCTCAGTCTTAGAGTGTCTTACTGATTTTTTTTAAAACTCTGTTTCACGTGGGACAGCCCTGCCCAGGCTCAGTGGAAATAAAACAACCTGCATTATTAAGAAAATGACAAACACACACCCAAACACCAGAGGTGTGCAAGTACCACATAAGTCCTGTGTGCAAAGTCACAGACGTAAATGCAAAAGATGTACAGACAAGACAATCATGAAAAGCATTCAGGTCCTGGAGCACATTTAAAGGGACAGGAGGGCATTCATATGAAACAAAAAGCCTTTGCATGAAGGATATTTTCTTTTATACTTTATTTTCCAAAAGAAAAATACATCGAAGAACAATTTTGGGGGAAAAAAATGTAATTGTAGATTAAGCAAATGAATTAGATTAATTAAAATGAGCCAGCTGTGGATTAGTGGTAGAGTTGGTTGGGGATTCGATCCCTGGCGTCCTCTACCTTATGTACCATATCACTGAGCCAAGCCAACCCCAAGTTGTTACCACTGTTTTTTTTTGACGGCATATAGTGGATAAGTGGATTAATAAATACAAATGGACCATTTACATAACAGCCTCTGCCCTCAATGTGTGAATGTGTAGGTGTTACCTGCTTTGAGCAGTCAGAAGGCTAGAAAAGTGCGATACAAGCGCAAGTCCATTTACCCTTTTACCATCTACCAATTGACATTGAGACTCTGTAATCTAGGAAAATAGCAGATCAGTTCAATATTAAATATTTAATGACCCTTTTAAAGATGTAGGGCAAAACAGCATGTGACATTTCTCTTCCTCAGAGGTTTATGAGTTTTTCCTGATAAAAAAAAATACATCATTGTTCTTAACAGTGTTGTAGAACTATTTATTTTGCCGTTTCACTTCTCAGAGGCTCAATAATTCAAATCATCCATTCAGAATGCAGTAGTCTACCTTGAGATCCACCTTTCTCAGTAAACAAGACATGAATTTTAATTATTATTTTTTTTCCTTTCAAGTTTTGATGGCTTTGGTGTGCAATTTTAAGAATGTCCCGCTTTAAAACCTGAGAAAGGGGCTTTGAATATTTCAAAAGACACCTTCATTTAAATGGTGAGATTTCAGATATATTGCATCAGTGGGAATAGGAGAGGTAGAATGGATGAGATGTTTGACCTTTTCAGATTTGTCCCTGGGTAGTGAATTTGCTGGAGGGTGCAGGGGCAGGGAGCAGCGGTGCGTTGAATTATCACTCTCACCGTTCAAATGCTGCAGACCTGATCTCCCACTTGCTTCACTCCCACCACTAATGGGTTAGGAACACACTGGGAAAAGATGGTGATAGAGTAAGAGAGTGGGAGGGGGAGTCAGAGCCTGTCTGATTGTCTGTGGGTTAAGCTTAGAAACAAATTATCGGGTTTTTTTCACTCTGTGCGGAGGAGAAGTAGCGGCAGGTCACATTGTGGTGTCAAATCTTTAGCAAAAGCTTGTGTCATTCTGCCGAATGATGGAGCTGAGTCTCTGACAGCTACCGGCAAGAAACATGTCAACACTTTGACAGATGCGTGCTACACTATATTGAAAGGCTGTGATGACTTTTTAGTTGACTGGGCTTTCACTGAACTCCCCCAGTTCCTCTATCAAATGGGAAGCACAAAAAGAAGGGAAAAAGATAAGAAAAAAAAACTTGCCAAACTGCTTTGTAATAGTTCGCCGAGGCATGAAGGACATCATGTCTTTGTTAGAGGAGGAGTAGCTGTCAAAACCACAAAGCCTGGGCAACGTCGGTGTCTGCCTCTTTTAGCAGCATTTAATCTTGTGGAGGAGAAATATATGTCGTCCTGTTCTGTCAAAGAACTGTTATACGAAAAGATGCCTCTGACAAAAGACGTTCAGAACTATTAATTGTCTGCCTTTCTAAAAGCATGATTTAGAGAAATGGACTACTAAACAGCTTTCCTCTGTTTCATTTTGCTTCATACCACCAACGATGACTATATAGTAACTTTAACTTTGCATAGGGCTACGTAAAAGCCTCTTCTCTTCATTATGACTTTAAATCCTTTAAACATGAGAACTCCACTTCCTCTTAACCCACACCCATGTTCAAGTTAGCATCCAGTACATTTTACGTTTTATCCTCCTGTTCACTTTCATCACCTCATGCTGCATCTCTTCCCCTCTCTCACCCTCTGCCACCCAGAAGCCATCTTGTGTGACATAGGGGAGTTTCACTGTCACGACCAGAAAACCTGCATCCCAGAAGCCTGGCTCTGTGACGGTGAGCCTGACTGCCCCGACGACTCTGATGAAGCAGGCGAAACTTGTAAGTCACTCATCCCATCCATTACTCACAAATAAGAAAGTGTCATATTGAATTCTGTCCCCGTGCTTCACTCATCACCTTTGTATTATCAACATGCATGAGGCGATGTTCCATTTTAGTATCAGATATCAACTCCTGTTGGCTGGGCAGGTGCTAGAATAAAACGGTGTCCTCTGTCAGAGAGATCCTCTTCTGTGGACATTTTAAAGACATGACTCTCATATCCAGGCAGCCCTGGAAGCAGACTTCAAAAAACAATTTTTCTAGGTGTCGTAAAAAAACGGGGGTGGGGAGTGTTTAAAGCTCATGTGGAGAAATTTAAACTGACCATGAAACAGACTCAAATTCAAATATAAACCTTTATGTGACCTATGAGTGGGAAAAAAGGAAACTTTCAGCAACTAAAGTGATCATTTCTGCGTATTTCTTTATAATGCCTATATTTTTCCCGCCAAGGAATAGTTGTCAGATGAGGAGCTGAAACAGGAAAAAAAACTGCAGGATTAAATGGCAGAATTGGTGGCTTCACTTGGAGGCGAAAAACCTAGACATATACTCTGTGGTAGGCCTAATGAAAAGATAGACAGTGTTTTGAACGTTTGAATTTGAACTCTTGAATTTCCCTTGGGATCAATAAAGTATCTCTCTATTTATCTGTTTATGATACAGTCAACTCCTAACTCCACAATGCTACAATTCATCTTGTCGACCCTTTAATCCAAAGTTACATACATCAAAGAGTAAGTACAAGACCAAGAGAGGAGAAAACAACGTAAGGAAGTGCAAACTAACAACTTTAAGTCTGATTGGCAAACTTGCTGAAAGGCAGTGCACAGGGGCAAGGACAACACTGACGAATGTTCTTGAGAGTTTTAATCACTGCAAAAACATACTTAATACCGTCATCATCATTATCAAACAAACCTCAACATCGTCCTTGTCATCATCAATATGAAGTGTGTAGGCGTTTACGAAAGAGCTGGGTCTTTAGCTTTCCCTTAAAGGTGCAAAGGGATTCTGGAGACTGAATGGTTTGGTAATTTGTTTTGAAATAAAAGCAGAAGAACGTCTTCCTGGTTGAACAAGAGGTGTTACTGGAGTACTTTATTAATCAGTTGTCAATTGGAAGTGTTGTATTGTGCTGTATTGTGCTGGGAAGAATCTGCTTGGCAGATTTGACTGCATGTAAACCTTGATTCGTCCTTCACATCAGAATGAGTTGTTGCATGCATGCTCTTGAGTATCATTATTTACACCTCTGGGACAAAGACTCCCTTTAATGGATAAACAGAGTGATCATTTCATACTATTATGAGCTGTATTAGCCTCTTTAAATCATGATGACACTGTCACTGTAACGCAGCCTGTCACAGCTTAAAAAGAAAAAGGCAACAGAAGCGAATTATTCACGTTAATTCCAGGTTTCCCATCAGTGTGAGTTATTGGGTATAATAACCACTTTATAGTTTTGGCAGAGGCATCTGTGCATAAATTGACCACAGCGTGTAATAATTATTAATGCCCTAGTGTGCAAGAGGTCATTTATCAAGTAGTGGTTGGCAGTGGTTGTTACAGAAAAAAGATGAAGGCCTCACTGCTTTTGTGAAAACCAAATAATTACAGGGACCAGCTTTTGTCGTGTAAGTGGCTACTTGTGTCACTCTCATAAAAGGAATTTAGTGGTGGTTTGTGGACAGAGCTTTCAGGACTCTTGTCATCGTGAATGTTGGCAACCAAACTATGTCACCAAAGTGTAGTTTGGATATGAAAGAAGGACAGATAGTCTTTCTTTAAATAGGCAAAAGCAATCATGGATATTGTTCCTTTACTCTTGAATGGCTTGTGTTGGAAGCTTTCTTGCTGCATCCTTCACTCATGGCTCCATTTATCAGTCCATCTTTTAATATATTTTGCCTCTCGTATGCAACGCCTATTTTATTCTCTCTCTCTCTCTCTCTCTCTCTCTCTCTCTCTCTCTCTCTCTCTCTCTCTCTCTCTCTCTCTTAGTCTTAGTTATTCCAAATGCATCACCTATACTGTGTCACATTTTTACCTCAGACGAAAGGCGAATAGAATGAAATGTTCGATTGAACACTCCATTATCATATTTCTGCAATATCGAAAGAGAGGGAGTGATCAGCACTGCTGTGATTAGGTCAAAGATAATTTGCTCATCTGCAGAATATCATATTTTGCATCAATGTATGTAATATTAGGTGCTTTGGTTCAATATTTGCAGTTTCCAGCGGATCCCTTATCTCCTCTCTGATTGGTTTCTCTGTCACCTATGATCCTTTTACTTTCTGTTTGCGAGACATGTTTTGAATATAATGGATATCATATAACCTCTCTGTGGCTGCTGTAGGCAAAGTCGTATAATCTCCAGAAGGCAATTAATTATCACTTTGATTAATGTTGGCTCCATTTTATTTACAATGCCTCCAGAAAGAAGACCTTGCATATTCATCGGAGGGATTTGACTCAGCTTATTATCATGGAAGATGTATCGATGGAAAAGGGGAATTATCAGCCTTGCCCTGCAAACAGAAGACACGTTTGGAATGTTGTGCGCTTCTTAAATGATAAAAAGATCTGTAATAACCTTTGAAGAAAATATCTTTCATTTAAGATGATATGCAGTGAGTGAAGCCGAAGAGGATTAGAATAAAGCTCATCAGCATTTAGACTTCTCTGTGAACACTTACACAGAAAAATGTCATGCCTAATGAAAAAGTCACGGTGATAAATTTCACTCCTGTTCTCGAGAGGTATAAAAATATTGGTGCCACTGATGGCACTCTCCTCCCTGATATGGCTTCGGTCAAGGCGATGTAATCACTGCATCTTTAGGGCCTGTGGGGAGGAAGAAATGGAAAGGTGGCCTTGGATTGAAATACCCAGAGACCAGAAGGAGGCATCCGTTTATCTGCTCAGCCCTGGTCCTCGAGGGACTGGACAGCCGATGACATTTATTCAGGGAGAATGGAAAACAACCTGCCTTAAAGAAAAGCCAGCAAAATGGCCATTCTCCAGCTGTGGTCAGGGCAATGCCTCTGTACATTAAAGAGTCAACCCGTTATGGGGCCAAATAGCACATTGTGTGGTGACAGCTTAAGTGGAAAGGTTGAGCATTTCCCATAATAAGGGTACACTCTTGGATTGTGCATCATACTTACAAGGACTTCTAAATGTCATGCCTGTCTGAGGGCATTCTGATCTGCTGTGCATAGAAATAATTATCACACTGTAAATATATTTGTTAGAAACCATTGGTGTTAAAGGCTGTGTGGATGCTGCTCTCTTTCTCTGTATTGATACTACTCACTTGCAAACACTGACTAAGAACTAAAATCCTCCAGGAAAGGATTTCATGGACTTTTAGCTCGTCTCAGTTGTGCTGCCATGAGGAGCTTTGTGAATCTGCTGGATGAGGAGACCAGCGAATCCTTTGATTGAATTGTCAATCCCAGAGGAAAAGACAATAAAAGGGGTCAGCAGCTGACTTCAAAAACGTGGTTGCAGGAGTTGGGTTTCATAGCAGTAGCTTGGTTTGACCCAACCAACTCTGATGTTAATCTCAGTGTCACAGAGGGACAGAGGGAGAAGAACTGTGCAAATATACTGTAAATATATCTGTCTCTCTGGGGTTCTTCCACTTGTTTCGCTTTCGACGACAGGGGAGAGCATGTCTGCAGGTCCTCCTCTAAAGTCTTGCAATCTCTGTACCAAGCTCATCAGTATCCTACAGAGAGCTCGAAAACAAGCATTATGAGGGTTCAACACCGGGCTGCAGTGTGTTTATCTTGCAGTGGTTATGATACTAAGCATGGTTTACTTACTTTCTCCTTGTGCAGCTAATTCTTTATGAATAATAATGAAATTATTTTGGAAAGTATCTATACAGAGAACTGGTGGCAAGTTATATAGAACCACAAAAAGAATTTAGTGGAACATTGTTTTTTATTATATAACTGTCTTCTGTTTTTTGCTCAAATTTGCCAAAATGTTTCATTTTGATTAACCATTGTTCATTTCATCTTTGGTGTGCCACACCAACAAGCTTCTTCAGAGATTACCGGGCAATGTCACTGAGAAAAGATCAATGTGTTGCACAGCGCATTTGCTTGGAAACCAAATCACAAAATAAAGCCAATCATTTAAAAGAAACACTTTCATTCACCTTGTTTAGTTTTTCCTAAAATAACCAATAACTATTTGAACCATAATGGGATTGTCATTTACGGTACTTTGAATTTTTTTTTCTTTAATTTGATAATTTTGGCTTATACAGAACCACGTAAATCAATGTTCCTGTCTGGCTTGGTAACAGATTGACATTTGTTTTTATGTGCTGTTTTGGTTATGCAATCAGATGCCTTTAAACACACTCCGCCAATAAATACAATTCTAAATTTGAAGTGCACTTTCTAGATGTTGAACTAACATTGCCATTTAAACATTTGGAAGTAGCTGACAAAGCCCTCGGAAAAACACTGCTTAGAAGTGCAGAAAATATTTGATCTGTATGCCTGTGATGAAGCTGCAGGAGCTATAGTGAGTGTATTTGGGGCTGCCTATCAACATCCTGCAGGGTATTTTATCTGGCAAGTCTCATATTGAAATAAATGTATCACAAATGTGTCTGCTTCCCTTGAGAATTGGCGCCAGTAGGACGGAGGTTTAGGGGGTAATGTAGCGTAGCCCCTTGTTATTGAGCTGAAGGACAGAGCCTTTTGCATTATGTAACACGTCTTTTCCTACCTTTCCATCTCTCCCTTCCTGCTGGCATATTACCCTTCTGTTGACTCATTCAAAAACTTCTAGCATGTGTTTATATTGTAAGAATTATTAAGTGTCAGGCTTTTTAATGGTACAATTAAATCTGCATGATTAGACTTTTATATTGCTGTCTTCATTTGAGATGATCTGCCCATGTTATTAGACAGCTCGCAGGTTGTGTTGTCATCACACTATCTCGACAACATTTTATGGTGCTATGTCACTGCAGCAAAGTTAATTGAATATCATGTTTGGTGCATCAGTGCTGCATCTGTATGCGTATTTGATTTGAGATGTAATGAGCCACAATTCCTGTTTTACTGAATTTATTTAACCTTCCACATGTGTTTTTTTTTTTTTTTTTTTAAGTATTTTTAGTCATTGTGGTTAGCTTTTTTTTTTTGGGGGGGGGGGGGGGGGGTTTGTGGAGCAGTGTAAGGCTTGAAAGTAGAATTTTCTCTCCCTCTTCCTCACATGACATTTCAACATTTGGAACAGAATGTATGTGTGCTTCCTCAAGCTAAGGCCATCTGTTTTATCAGAGGTTTCAGTAGGCAAGAAACATACACATCAAATATTGTATGTGCTTGTATGTCTGTGCGCTTAGAAAACATTTGAACACTTTGAAGCCATAGTGACTAAGACTGTAAAAATGTCACGGTTAAAAAAAGAGTCATCTTTGCCCTGAAAATATTTATCCCCATGGTTGCTGCCCCTGTCTCATAAACACATTTTTGTTTGAGCGTTTGTTGAACAACTATTACCGTGAGAATGTATTTTGTTGCCTGGTGACAATCTTACACTCAAACAATGTCTCATCTGTGTCATAAGTGGAAGGAGGAAGGAGCAGGTTGCATTTGCTCTAACAGCCCCCATCTTAACAGTTAAGCTGCATTGACACACGTTCTCTTTGTGCATTCTCTCATAGAATTGAGTATTGCAGAGGACAGCGTCCTAGATTGTCACCTTATGAAGCAGAGACAAAGAGCACATTTTAAATTGACATGGTTGCTGTCATGGACCCAGTGTGACATTAAAGAACTAAAGTCTACATTATCTCCCTGCTGCTACAGCAGAGAACAAAGCCTCACTGTGATATGAGCTTGAATTCAGAGCAAACACAGAGACACATACTTAACACGGCAACCAGAGAGAATAATAGCCTTTAACATCAGGATGATGAGTGCTGTTCATCTCACTGTTATGCAGTAGCCATGACCTGACTATCAAAGAGCATGAATCAGTGACATTGGCCTTTATTTATTTACAAATTATAAATAATGGGTGGTCTAATAGATAGTGAAAGGAATGAGATAATGCCTTCTCTTATAGCAACTCCATAAACATGGTCATAGTCCAATGATTATTCCAAGGGAGCTGGGTTAGTGCCAGAGGATATGTTCTCCCACTTACTGTTTGTTACAGTCTGCACGGTCCTAATTAAAGATGCCTTCAAGCTAAAAAAACAGGCTTATTTACTTATTCATGATCAATTGATTTACACTACAGACCAGCAACCAATTTAGGCCCTGAAAGTCCTTACAAAGTGTGAAATATGAAGGTAAAGGTCAAGGCTTTTCTCATAAACTATTATAATTTAATAGAAGACTCAAACACCAAAAGCTCTTTCATTTCATTTCAATGACATATTCAAATAAAATAAAGTGTCTTCCCTTTCCCAAACTAGAACACATTTGAAAGTGCTAGTGTCACTTATTAAAGATATACTATTTGTAATGGAACACTACATACAGAGTAGTGGGCACTTCAGAGCATTTCCCCCAGAAATATTGCATTAAGGGGCTCAGAAAATGGATTTAGAAAACTTGGTGGCTGTGGATTAGTGGTTGAGTCGGTCACCTCACACCTGGAAGGTTTGAGTTCGATCTCCAGCTACTGTGGCTATGCGATGATGTGTCATTGGGCAATACACTTAACTCTCCCTATGTGGTCAGCAGTCTGCGTAGGTCTATGAATGGATTAGTAAATAATGATGATCACTTTCTAGCCTCTGCCGTTAGTGTGTGAGGAGGTGTAAATGGATCGTTGTGACTTTGAGTGTTCAACAGACTAGAAAAGCTACTTAGCTTGTTAAGATAACGTCAACTTACCATTTACCATTTAGCACTGGTGCTTCTGGAAGCTATTGCTGGGATTTGGTCACAGACTGTATTTCCATGGTCGTAGTCTTGGTGATGTCGTCCACTGTTTTCTAAAGAGGGCTTTGGAATCCTGTTTTTCGCTTCGCTGGAAATGCTGTCTCAAATTATCCTTAATTAACCTAACACCAGGTGAAGGGCTGGAGCTGAGGTGGGTTTCAAGTCTCCTGATGAAATGCTAACCAGTGCCTGCCTTACGGTCAATACAACCATGCTCCTTATTATTAATAACTTTTATTCATCATAAAATCAAAATCGATTCTTTTTTTTTCTTTTTTTTAAATCTGCAGCCAGCAGAGGTTTCCACTTGGATTTGGGCATTAATCCAGGTTCAGGTTCATCAATGTTTAAATTTAGTTTGAAACATTTTTGGATTAAGGCTTTCTCTTAAAAACAGTCTAAAATCTAACTGTCCCTATCTTTCTGCTCGGCTATTGTAGGTCAGCTTTATGCAGCTACATCAGACAGTAAAGAGACAAAGTAAGCTACTAAGCTGTGAATATAATGATGTTTTAAACAGCTAATAAGATACATATTTCCTATTGGAGTGTTAGAAACCAAAGCAGAACTAAAGAGGATCCAAATATTTGACCTCCATACTTCATCATGACTTGAAATGAAAGGTAATGTTTCTCAAGTCAGGGGCATTTTGTAAAAACTACAACCACGGAGTACTAAGTCAATATTGAGCCTAGACTCTCATTGATATTATATGTCCTCTATTTGCCTGTATTGAAAGTGTCTTTTGTATTGACATGGTAGCAGAAAAAACAGGAATTGGGGTCTGTGCAGTATATTTAACATTTTTAAAGCTAAGTTATGATTATGTTAGAAAGACATAAGCTAACATTACGAAATGTGATATGCTGATAATAGATTTGCAGTATGATATTATGTCTTCATAAATTCAACACTAACATATTAGAATCGCATTGCATCAGTGACATTAATTTATATGATATTAACACAATAGTCTATCTAGGTCTATGTATTCAAGACTAGTTGATGAAAAAGTACTTGCATTAAACACAATGGTGCATATTATGCTCCTAATGAGATCATTCTTCTCTGCAAATATTGGTTTTAGCCTCTCTAAATTCGATGTACTGTATGTATTATTCATTTGATGTTGGCCCCAGAAAAATTAGATTAAAACATTTGCATAATGGTTGGTCACAAAAGTATCTTTATTGACTAATTATGTCGCTGTTTACCAAATAATGATGAATTATTTTGTTTTCTGTCGGCTGGATTTTTTTTGTGTACTATTCCTGAAGTGCAGCTTTACTACACTGTCATGGGGCCTCTCATTCCCTTTTATGGACTGATGTATTGATTCTTTATTATACTGTGGAGCAGAGATGTCAATGCTGCCAGCACCCGGCTTCCTTCCACTTCACAGTTGTAACCGTTCTCCTCTCTTTCAAAGAGATTTGATTAAATATTCACAATTTACAGAAAATAGTAAGCTACTGCACATAGGAAATGAAGTGTCAGAGGGGCTCTATGCATAATACCTTTTTGATCAAGCTGGTTTACTTTACCCAGTGCCTTTTATATACAGTTTTTAGATGATATTTGATGATATCATCGTTCTGCTACTGCATCCAAATCTTTTGTAAAGTGTATAAAAACATTTCAGTCTTAAATACTGTGTTTTTTGCTTTGGCTGTCTGTGAAGATTCTCTGTCCTTGCAGGTTTTGACTTCCAAAAAATATAGCCTCTGTCTATGGTCAGACACATGCAGCAAATTAAGCTCTTTCAGCTGAGTACATTCCTTTTATATGCCAAAGGTATAAAGGTCACATTATTCATTTAAACGGGCCCTCACATGGGGTGATTTTAGGATCTAAACTTTAAGGGTGTTCTTCTCCAAAGAGTGTGCGACATGTAGGTCCTAAGAAATGTCGAAAAATGTTCCTTTGTATCACATTGCTTTTATCAACCACCTTTGAAGTTAGCTAAATTCACAATTTTTCGACCAAAATGATCAATTTGAGGCTGTATTGAACCAATCAGCATAATAGAAATTTGTTGTTAAGCCATATTATAGTAAGGTTATGATTATACTAAGATTATACTAATGCAAAGATTTGAATGCTGAACTTTCACTTATTTTTAAGTAGTTTTTTTTTCCCAGACAATGGATAACATTTATGTTACTGTAAGTAAAAGACACAACTGTTTTGCATCATTATTTCTGAGAATTAGCGATTAGAATTGAGTTTTTTTACATTGAATTTACAGGTGGTAAAAACCGTCAGCCTGCTAATCTACTTTCATTACAGTCACACAGCTCTGAGCTCTCCTTGGAAATATTTACACAAGATGTTATTACAATACATAACTAGCATTACCTGTCAACCCTTAGCACTAGAAGACCTGACAAAGGACGGTGCATATCTTTAGTACATATGTACAAAAGTACAGTATAACTGATAATATTTTAAAGGATTGAAGCTTTCATAGAAACTCCTTCCATCTTCTCCTCTTCCAATGACTGACTGTCTGTGGTCGCTTTGTCTATATGCCTGCTAGTCTGACTTTTGGATGAAACCAACTGTCAGGAGAGGAAGTTGGGGTTTGTTTTTTGAGGTATGATGATACGGCAGAAAGATATTTGACTTTAAATATGTATGTATCTCGTGGGGCATTAAATTCGCGGGTACTTCAGAACTCCTAAAAAGGGTCAAAAATCACCTGCGGTCCTGTTTACACACTTCTGTGCCTTTTTAGACTAAACCATAAGGGAAGTCTATAATTCACACATAGTGAAATAAGTCGGATGTTACTAAACTTTGTTTACCATCCATCCATCCATCCATTTTCTGCCGCTTATCCGGGGCCGGGTCGCGGGGGCAGCAGTCTAAGCAGAGACACCCAGACTTCCCTCACCCCGGACACCTCCTCCAGCTCTTCCGGTGGGACCCCAAGGCGTTCCCAAGCCAGCCGAGAGACATAGTCTCTCCAGCGTGTCCTGGGTCTACCCCGAGGCCTCCTCCCGGAGGGACATGCCCGGAACACCTCCCTAGGGATGCGTCCAGGGGGCATCCGGACCAGATGCCCGAACCACCTCAGCTGACTCCTCTCGATGTGAAGGAGTAACGGCTCTACTCCGAGCTCCTCCCTGGTGACCGAGCTCCTCACCCTATCTCTAAGGGTGCGCCCAGCCACCCTACGGAGGAAGCCCATTTCGGCCGCTTGTATCCGAGATCTCGTTCTTTCGGTCATGACCCAGAGCTCATGACCATAGGTGAGGGTAGGAACGAAGATCGACCGGTAAATCGAGAGCTTCGCCTTTCGGCTTAGCTCCTTCATCACCACGACGGACCGATACAGCAACGGTTTACCTTGTGGCCCTTTTTTTTGGCTCAGTCTGTAGGGACTCAGGTTTGCAACTGCAGGCTCTCTGATTTGACGCTGAAGTTGGTCTGGTAGCTTGAGAGGTGCCAGGTCAGTTCCTCAGTCCTGCCAAGGTACCCTTGAGCAAGGCACAGAAACCCCAGCGCTCACTTTGACAGCATAGCCATAAAATTCTGTTAGTCAAATTGAGCCGGTGTGTGTAGCATGTCTCAATAAAAGAGTGTCAAAGTCATTTCCCCTCGTGGGATTAATATAGTCCGTAAAATAATTAAATAAAATTGAGTTCCCTGCTCTCCCTGACTTTCTGACTCCTCAGCTCAGAAACAAACACAAATGAAGAGATTCAGAGTCACACAAGCAGAATAACTGAAATATTCATGCCTTTTACACATCATATGTATTCTTCCACACCAGTGACACAGTTTAGGAGCCCAGAGATTAACGTTAACAACATTGCACCACTTTTTTCAAAGACACATTCTCTCTCCCTTGGTTTGTTTTAATGAACTGCTGATCCGAGAAACTTGTGAAAGTTAACACAACTGTGGCTACTTGTCAACTGGTTTACAGTGTTACTTTCATATCAATAGCATATGCTCTTATTTGATCAGTAACTCACTGAGGATGCATAGACAACCAAATGATTGCTGCTTTTTTTAATTGGGTACAGTATTCTTTTCAGGTGTATCAATTGAAGGTAAATCGAAAGGTTTGTCATATAGTTGGCAAAGAAGCTATGCCCTAAAGCATAGTGCAGTGAGTGAAAGCTATTGCTGTCTGCGCTGTTTCTGACATTTTGGCTGCGGTTCAGATTCACCCAATTGATTCTGCACTGTCATCATGCTCATGATTAGATTAGTGATTTATGTAAGAACAATAATGAGGTTAGAATTGAAAAAATGGAGTGCACACAGAAACTAATGTTGCTGTATTTATGGGACTCACCACACCAGAATCTTTTATTGTTGTAAAGCCATTATAGGAAGTCTAAAGTGGTGTAGCCTCAGGTGGAGTAACACAACATGTCTTTGATCACCAACTTCATCTATGAATTAAGAACATGAAGGAGTTGTTTCTCAAGGATATGATGAATCCCTCTTCGTAGAAGTTCAAGGAGCATCCCCTGCTGATAGGTTGTCTGTTATTTTCTTTGAGGAATTCATTATTCCGCACAAACTGGCTGTGGCTTAGATTAACATGATTACCATAATGAACACGGCTGTTGAAATTCCCCTTAAGAAGCCACTCGTTTTTACATTAAATAGGGATATTAGTTTGTCTCATCTCGTTCCCCCTTACTCACTTCTCAAAGAGGGCAAATAGCAGCAGGATTTTTAATTAGCATGTCCTAAGATCTCAGAGCAGTCATTCTTTTCTGTACATTTTTCAATGTTCCATAAAACTAGGATGCAAAATTCTTAAACTTAATGAATAAACATTTGGCAAAAGAAATGAACATCAATTACCCAAAATGGATCAGGATCATCCTCTGGAGACCATGAAAAGCATTCCACCCTGTTAGCACTGATGTTAGCATGTTTTCATCCATATTCTGACGAAGGCTCGAGCAAAGAGGCAGCATCGAATCCAAGCAGGAAGCCTCTGCCTGCTTTCAGAAGTAAGGAGATTTCACCCAGAGCGTAGAGGAGGAAGATTGACAAGACAATGTCCTGGTATCTGAAGTTTAAGATCAGTGTCAGGCTGAAGGGAAATAACTCAAGAAGACAGTTGATGGTAGCTATAGCAGACAGTCAATACCTTCTGGCCAGCACTTTTTGATAGTAAGACAGTTTAGGAAAATATTTTTCATGAGGAGGACAGCTATTGGTTCAAATAGTTTAACATTAAACAGCAATGACATCTACAAAAAAAAAAAAAAACACTGGACAGTATTCTTTTTCGACCTTTCCAAACACAATAAAATGTATCTTTCCACTCTTGACGACTATAACAAAATCTCAATTGTATGCCAGTATTCATGTGAATATAGCATATAGGTTGGCAACTGGTGGTCAACGTTGCCCATCCCTGATGTAGCACAAACATACAGACAGTGACATGCAAATGTGTGCAATCAGTTACTCTGATGTTGTAAGAGTTATTAACCAATGGAATGATTTCCTCCCCTAAAAGCATTAATGAGGCATTGTTCTTACTGTTCAGCAGCTCAACAAGTCACAGCTTTGTGATTTGAGCATGCAAGCTGTTGTGTGTGATTCAAAGTTACATTTACTAGATTTAGATACAGCAGCCAAATGCAATCAAGCAAATGCACAAATACACACACACACACACACACACGCACGCACACACACATGCACGCACACTGTAAATACTTTTGATGCACAGAGCAGAACAGGATCTCGCATATCAAGGATACTATAGCAAAATTAATGCTTCACCTTAACATCAACATCTAACCTTACATTGAAACCATTTTCTCTTCAATCTCTTATTATAAAAAAAAATAAAAAAATAAATATATATATATATATATATATATATATATATATATATATATATATATATATAAATATAGAAGAGACTAGCAATATTAGGATTGTTGTTGGTTGTTTTGGTTTTGAAAATTGAGCAGTGATGACCCACCTACATACAATACTTTAATTTACAATACATGTACCTGGGAAATCATTTATACCACATAGTTGCTAAACAAAGACATTTTTTATTTTTATCTGAATAAACATTTTACACCCCAGCTGACAGGGGAGCATCTATCTTCCTCTGAAGTGGTTATGATTAAACTGGTACTTTAGTGTGCTTGCCCATTTTATCCCTCACCATTAATAATTAATTCAACCATTACTGGAGCCATTCCATTTTATCTAAAATGCAATTATGCAATTACAAAAGCGTTTTCGTGAAAGAGAGTTTGACCTATGTAAAGCAAGACATGAACAAATAGTAGATGTACGGAAGGCTAAATCCTATTTTGCTGTGCAGTTACAGGGTCCTGCTACTGATCTGCCTGACCCATGCTACACTGTCATTGTATACAGTAATACTGAAAGTCAGGGTTGGTAAATTTCGAAAACAAGCATGATTTTGAAAGTAGCATTCAGTCCGTGCTCCATCTAGTCCCACCCCCTCCCCTCTGCACTCCCTCAAAAGCCACACCCCTCACTTATATGCATAAGCGCAATTGGTCCAGATGCGAATTTCAGCTCATGCTTTGAGTGTGGCCTCGTGCATGCATGCGCTAGAGAATTAGCAGGGAGACAGAAAGACATGAATGGTTCAACAGATTGGTACCTCTTGGCAGACACTGGTCTAAGTTTTTACAGGCGTACAGCTGCTAAAGATGAGGGATAGTATTTGTTCCTTTTTTCAGAGCACCTGAGTTATTAATTTCGGTCAGGATCTAAAGACACTGTTCAAGCTAAAACCTTAAAAAGTGTAGCTGGAGAAAATTACCAACCCTGCCTTTAAATTGAACAGAGACATTTTTACAAATTTTTTTGCTAAATATTCTACAATATCCTACAATTCTCTAAAGTAGAAGTACAACTGTCACTACGGATTAATAAGACATCAAAACTCTATTTTACAAGAAGAGTCTGCAAAAGGTCAGACATCAACCAAATCGTTTCTTCCTTGTTCCAGAACTGCACTGATCAAAATTTTCAGGCCTTACTTATAGCTTGTTTGTGTCCATTGTAATTTCTGGGTGTTGATGGGCTAAATGATTCTGTTTTGTTCAGTTCAGTTTACATTTTTGGTTATATGCTATTTTGCTAAACTATTTATCCCTGTGCGAGTCTAAATGCTCTTAACATGAAACCTTGAACTCCTTAAAAGCAGTCAGTCCGCAGGTACAGCAGACATTTGGGAGGAAGAAGAACACATTTTCAGGCTTCAATTTAATTTTAATGAACTACTGATTTTTAACCTCCTTCCTTTCATAATTAAAACATTTCATACTGATGCAGAATACTGTATGTGTTGATTGACACAATGACTGAAGTTTTATTTGGGTCACTTTCAGCCTTCTGAAGGGTTTGCATCTTTTGAAGTGCATCATAAGTGCAGAGGACTAAAACAATCAAATACAGTTCCAAAGCAATCGAAAAAATAATTGTAATCTGTGAAACGCACCTGTGTTTTTTTGGGTTTTTTTTTGTGTATTACAAATTACATTTGTTTAAGAATGATCAAGTATTTATTAACGTATAACGCTCCTCATCAGAGCTCAAAAAGCTGAAAAATGGTCTCTTTGCACTATGAATCTTTTATTTTCCAGACTGAAACCGAACACATTTCTTGTTATAGAGATCATTTAAACTACTGGCTCACCGTGCCTTCGAGGACTAATATGGCACATCCAGTAGGTGCATGGGTTTGAGCTATATCCAACACTGTGGAATTGGAAGTCAAGGAGGGAGAACTTCCTGTATAGCTGTCACAGGGTAGATATATCTGACAAAGTGAACTACATATACAGCGTTAAGCAATCATCCGACATAGTACAGTAGTTTGAAAACTAACAGAGGAATTGAGCACCTCAGCTGTTGAGAGACCATCTGTGTACCCCTGCATGACAGATCAGAGCCACTGAATATTCATGTGCCATCCCTCCCCTTATCACATTAGATTAGAACCCATGTGGTGAGAACGCAAGGGGAGAGGCTGACAACACTGTTACGTTGTCAGAGACCCTCACAGCTGTGTGTTAAATAGTACATTTTCCAAATAGACGGGCTATGGTATGGCACTGGGTTAAATGTTCTGTGACAGTATGTTGGGAGTGAAAAAGTCCTGTGTATTTTTGGATGCCTGACAATTCAACATCAAGATCGAACACTTATTTGAGTTTGATTCCAAGTGTGTGAGATTTATTTTAGCAACTCAAGCAACATTCCCCCCCCCCATTATGAAAGGAAATTGCTGACATAAAAGTAAAAAATGCAGTCAGCTTTTTTTTTAAAAACCATTGATGATAGTTTTGAGGGCTGAAACAGCAGTTTAAAATCAGTTAATTTCATGTTTACTAGAGAGTTCATTGAGGAGCATGTCTCATTTACAATGACATCCAGTCAATAAAAATTATTTCAAAAAGCAAGTTAGGACTCGATCATGTTCAATACAATCTGTTTATATTTTTGTGGATTGAAATCCCAAAAAGCACACACATAAGAAAATGAAAAAGTGCTGCCAGGAACGAGCTGGAAGAGAAATGAAAAATGAGATGCTTAGAGTAGATTTTGGAGCCCTGCAGATGAGGCTGCCAGTTTGCTCACATATGAAATATGAACTCTCTCAGACAAGGTCACTTATATTTGACTTACCTAAATATGGCGTGAAAAAGGGTGTGAATAACCAGAGCTTGAAGAGATAGCCAAGACATTTATTATTGAAGAAAAAAGATCTCTTGCAACCTCTTTAAAGCAAACCTATATGGGCCATTATTGCATCGATACACACAGCTTCGTTTCCACATATCCTCTCTGTAAATCTGCAGGGTATGGCAGCCCGCTTTGTAATAGCCCCGTTAATTGCAGGATACCTTACCTTACAAAGTGGAAGTGGATGCTCTGAATAAGTACCTGTCCATTCAAGATGGTCCAAATGTGCTTGAATGCCAGTTCTTTGTGGTGGGAGAACTCTGGGGATTGTTACAGATCCCTTCACGTAGGCGATAAATCCTCCACTTAAGTGGCTGCAACGGCACATTGGTAATTGATATCAATGTAGTTAAGGTGGAGATGTGACACATTACAGTAATGGTGCACTGGTCAGCTGTGTTTTATGTGCTCTTGTGGCTGCCACATGAACGAGGGGTCACCTATGTGCCTCATGAATCCTTAAACAGCTGCTCTCTGCTGCTTGCCGGGCTGGAAGGTACAGCCAAGCAGTTTGTTATAAGAATTTGCAGCGCGGCCGCAAAGCAGCGCGGGGAACATCTGTTGGGTGTAAAGAACAATGCTAAGATGTATAAATACATTTGCATATGTATAAGTTCCTCCGCCTTCTATAAATGAGGTCTTGCACTTTGAGAAGATGCTCAAAAAATATGCTGAAAAAAAAAATGTTTACATGCAAAAAACACACTATGTAAAATTATTCAAGATATGGTCTTCAGTGTGGGTGCTTTTCCTTATGCTGAATAAAATATTGATGAAAATTGCAATCAACTGAAGCAGTGTGGAAACTGTATGTGGGTGAATAGAGGTGATGTTCTCTGACACTCTCTTCTCCACTCCTCTACAGGTGCACAGGAGGTGGTGATCAAATGTCCTCTCAATCACATACAGTGTATCGGGACAAAAAAATGTATTCACTTCAATAAGCTCTGCAATGGAGCCCGAGACTGTGAGGATGGCTATGATGAAGGAGTTCACTGTCGAGGTAAGAGTTACTGACTTTTTTTTTTTTTTTTTTTTAAATCCCAATAGCTTGGGTTAAGAATACATGAATTAATATGTATTCTCATCAGTATGCTAATGAAGAAGATCATGCTCATAGTATTTGGATTATTAATATTGTGAAATTTATTTTACAAATTATATCTGCATTAGGTTTCTAAATTATATAACTGTGAAAAATGCTTTTTTATCACATATTAATGGGCTTTTATAAGATATTCATGATAGCTAAATCCAGCCAAGTTAATTTAAGCTAAATGTACTTTTTATACAACCGAGAGCTGTTTAATCTAGCCTTTGTAAGAATTACGTTCAGCTCTTAATGTAAAAAGATTGATTGCATAAATGCAACTTCATGAAATGATGGCATGAGCTGGCACTTTTTAACTTTCGTGGTGAAACTGGCTTTCCAAGGTGACTTATCATCATCCTTCCTGCCAGAGAAGGCGAGAGACACAGTAGGACAGTAACACCAGGTGTTGTGTTGTACACAAGTTTATGTTGTTGCTCACATTCTTAGCAACTCTTCCAAGCTGCTATGGACACCTGGCCTCTGTGATAAAGCAGCGTCCACCTCGTGATTGCTGCAGTCTTGGCACAACAGTGTCCCCCGTCTGGCAGTATCGCCACCTTTTCTGACCTGTAAGACAGTTAAAGTCACGCTGGGCTTTTTCTCAGTTTGAGTGCCTTGTGCAAGAATATGGTAGTTTTTGATTTGCAGCTGTGAAAAGTCCACAAGACTGTTTGCTGGCATGACAAAACAAAACAGTGCCATGTTCTTTTTAGTTTTTAAGCTGTAGCCGTCAGTAATTCTGCACTTGTGAAAAAAATCTGTATTTTATCTTGATAAAAAAGGAAGGAAATTGTGACATAATTGTTATTTTATGTTCAAAGATGCTGATCAAGTTCATCAAGCACTTGAAAATGAACCAAGTATAATGAATAGATATTTAAATTGAATTTGATGTTATAAAACCTTTCTGCAACAGTACACAGTTCATTCCGCTTCTCCAACTTCCTTCCAAATCTATCAAATGTGTTCTATCAAATGTTCATCAGGGTTAATACCTTAACATCTGTTCATCGTACTAAAATACACAGCAGGAGAGGTCCACAAGCATGCTTCAAAGACTGTGTTCACGTCATGTCAGGTTTAATGAAAATGCTAAAAGCATCCTGGGAGAAATGCTTAAGTCAGCCGAGGAAGAACATTCTGGCAGTTTCTGCAGGCTAAGGTAACTCCCATTCCCTGTACCATACTGCAAATGTGTGTCACCGCAGGCAGGAATATGGCAGTTCATCTAGTGATGCTGGAAGGAAGAGGTAATAAACTAAATGTTCAGCTGCTCTATCAGCTACCTTATTTAACCTTAGTAAGTATGGATTCATGGGAAGGACTCCTTCCATACAGCAGTGCTAAGTAGCTATTACGATAAAACATACTCCTGCTTCCAACTTGCAAATTACTCTCTCTATTACAGATCCCCCAAAAGGAAACTGATTAGCCCTTAATACAATACACTGGCTAGAATACAATTTTACTTCTCCTTGTTCTAAGAAACTGGGAGCACTTTTGAGTAATTGGCCACAGTCTCCTAGAGAGAGGGGGGAAACATGAAAGAAACAAGGTCATAAAAAAACTTTCTTTTAATGGAATTCTGTCAACCCAGCTAGAAAACACAGATACCTCCCTCGAAACTAAATCATTGCAAATTGTAAGTTAGGACTAAAAAAAAGAAGTACAGAAAAATAATTTGGGTTCATTGCAAAAAACCTTTCTTATTGCTCAGTTCATAAGCCAAACTAATATTGGATAAATAGAAGAGAAGCACAAAAGTAAGTACATAGAGAGCACAAAACAAAGTCTTCTATGAACCTATTATTTGCCAATAAAGCTTCAAAAGTGAATCCAAGCCTAAAGCAGTTTTTTGAAAGAGGTGGTATCAAAACCTTCATTCTCTAAAGAGTTACATGAAGGATAGAGCCACATTTGAATTACCAATAAATGCACAAGCACGTTTTCTCCCCTATGCATCAGCCTAATTTGGATGTACTGCTTTTCTTTTTTTTGTTATAAAGTGTTCAAGGAATCAGAGTTAGAATGGCAGGCATTAAAAGCCAAGGAATAGCAATTAAGAGAACTACTTCATATTTCATTGAGGGTGACAGTCCAAACTTTATCTTTCATTCACTAAAAGTTTCACTGAAGTATTCATCAGTCAGTGTTACATTTTTTATAAACATCTGTAGTAAAACATTTCAAACTAGTTCCAAGGTAAAGTTAGAAAAAACATCTTTCATAAATTGATTTTATTATAAGCTTTCTTTTCTTTTTTCTTCACTTTGACTTTTTACATCATGGCTGCCAACCTCTGTTTATTATGTTACATTGTTGTCTCTTGGTCATCCTCTAACAATATGTTCCCAAGCCTGTCTACAAACTCCCCAGTTATAATTTAAAGAAAGGCTGTAAGTGACCCCTCTTTAACATTTTGCCATAAACAATTGGGCATGTATGAAGAAAGCCCAATGCCACCCAAACCCTTCCAGAGAGGGCCATGGTCCGACTCAGCTCATTTGCATTTGAAACTAAGGAAATAATTTTTCACAAGAAAGTTCACAGAAATGTTTGGCTGTACCTCTGAAACTTATTCAGACGTTTTTAAAAAAGAGTATAATATTATTTATATTATATATATATTATAATTTATATTTAGCTTTCTCTTTTTACATCATGGCTGCCACCATTTGCTTTCTTGTCTTTCATTGTTGTCTCTTGGCCATCCTGGTACTTCACTTTGCCCTGTAAACCTGAGCAAGGTTTACTTTCATCATCGCTGATTTACCATCACTTTGTTTGCCTCATCTTTATTGTCTGGCTTTATGTGTGTTTCATACACCCCTTGTCAGTAAATGGGTAACAAGGCACCTCTGTGTTCTATCTTATGCTAGGACTGTGTGATCTGAATGCTAACAATCCTAATGCAACACTGCAGACGGCTGCTTTCACTGCCTTGCCCACAGCCGTAGAGATATTGATTTTTACGAAAGGAATAAAACACTTTTAGTAAAGATAATGCAATACAGTCTCTCTGAGCATTGGTGACAGAAACCTTTAGCTGGAGTTCACGTAGGGCCTCACACTCTACAGTAAGCTTACTCCCATATGGACAGACCAAACTCATTGGGAAGCAGGAGAAATTGAGGTCACCAGAGAAGTTTTAGGCGCCCAGCTGGGCCTCTTACAGAACTTCTTTTTTTTTTTTTTTTTTTTTTTCCCCATCTCTTTCCTGCCCACCTCTAATGAATATACATGTTGAACATCCCGAGAGGCCTTGATACGGTGCTGCCCAGATGGAAAAAACAGACTTTTTGTCTTTTTGTTCACCTTCAGAAAACTTGCTGATTTTAATCTCATGTTCATGGCTGTGCCGTGAGTTTTTTTTATGTCTTTACAGCTTGCATTGAGAAGGGCAAAAGTCAGACTTAAACATCAAAATACATGTATTCAGCTGGGTACTTCATATGTTAAGTGCAGTCTCAGAATGCAAACATTAACACTTCCAAAATAACATTGTGAAAAAGGCAAACACTGCGGCTGCTTAACAGAGTGGATTGGGGCATCCTGTGTAGTTTGGCACAAGGTCTCTCCTAGATTTAGAAATAAAAGCTTAATTCTGATCTCAGGTCTCTTCTAAATGAATGTGCTGCTGATGTGCGAACAAACATGATGATAAAATTACAACATTCTGTTATTTTCCGTTTATGTTGAAAAATGAATATTTATCAGTACCATGCTCTTACTTTGAAATTCCTGCTTTCTTCACAGACAAAGACATGATTTAGCTAGAGACCATATGGCACATTTACAAGAGTGTCTTTAAAGATTACAGATGGATTTGATGCCAACTCAACACTGTCTCATTGCAAATCTTAAAGTTAAAGTCATTAATGCAGCTGTGACAATATCTGCAATGCAAACAATTAAAATACTGAATGTAAAAATGTTTTTTTCATTTTTAGCCTTTAATTTTCACAGCTATTAATACAGGTTGAAATAATTGTGTGACAGCCTTTGATTTATTTACCAGATTATTGATTCCAGTTAAATTAAGATTTGTATTGTGTTTTAATGCTCAAAGCCTTTAAGTTCCTTTGACTGATGTTACATGCCTTGTATTTTGGCTTTAGTAGAAGAAGTTATATTAGAAGTGCAATAAGGGAAATGAAGAAACCTGATATTACATGTTTTCTACAGCAGACACGCACACTGACAGCCCAGTGTGTGGGTCAGACCTCTAACAAACAAAAGTGTCTTTTATAATTTCTTCATGCACACACAAAGGAGTTTGAGTACAAGTGGTTTTCAGAACTGCATCAAGAATATTAATAAGGTAACATGTGTACTAAGATAGGCTATGAGTCATGCATTATTTGGAGAAAACAGGAAAATCTATGTTATATTAGACGTTATAACACCCCCATATAACTGGAATGGAACAATCCCATTGATTCACTATGAGACTGTCAGGCGAACAAGTCTCTGAAAATGAGTTGTTGAGTATTTAATTATGTACTGTTGGGTCACCTCTAATTTATAGATCCATGTATTCTTAGTATTGGCTTTTTATACATGTATGTTGTTACTGTAACAGTTTGCTATGTGTACTGTGTAATTGTAACTTGTAAATGCACTTGAGCTTGTATAGCAATCTTCTGACTATACTCCAAGTGCTTGCACACCACAGATCACACTTACCCATTCACACACTGATGACAGAGGTTTCTATGTAAATTATGCATAATATTAACTAATCCATTCATACACCACAAATGAAGTAGCAGGACTAACTTGGGGTCAAGGGTCTTGCCCAAGGACACATCAGATATGTATCTGCAGGAGCTGGGGATCGTACCCCTGACCTCTCCACTTTACCACTGAGCTACAGCGTCATCTGTCATCAAAGAGCTCTTGTAGCTCTTTGTGCGTGAATGTCCAGAGAGATTGTCATTAGATGGCTCTGATAAGAATAATGCTAAAAGCAGTGGGCTTAGTTTTCAAGGCAGTACAGAAAAGCATGAGAAGAGCTATGAGTTTGTGACACGGCCTTACCCACTTATACAGTGTTGTGAGCATTTTCTGTTTATATGACATTCAGGTAGAACATACAATTGAATAGAAGCTGCAAGTAAATTTAAGTGCACTATTCAACAAGTGATAACTAAGGGAACCACATAAAATATGCATGTTACAGATGATTATAGAAATAGCAGAAACACATCCTCATCTTATTGTATTTGCTGTCTGGAGTTGTGTGAGTCTTTTGGGAATACATTTTTCTTTGAGCCTTCCCATAAGGGAGAGCTTCGATGCTGCACTTTAGATCAAACCAAATTAAAACAGTATCAATGCTGCGAAACACATATACATGCTTTACCTGTTTACTTCAGGGGAAAAAACAAAAAAAAAAAAAACACTTTTATTTTGTTTATTTGGTTTGTCAATGATTGGCTGTTGAAATATTAATTTAAAATAGATGTAGGGGATAAGTAGCTGCCTTAGTGTCATTGAAAAATAATGAAACATACAAGTAGGTTATGAAAAAATAATCAGTGTTTCCAACATTAAATCAATGTTCAATTTTAATAAGACATTTTGGTTGTGCACTTACACATGTAAGCACTGACTGTTAGTATGGGGACAACATGCAGCATGAATTCTCCTACTGCCTCTGACATTTAGACAACACACTAATGCCTGGCATATTTATTCCTGACTAAGCTGGACCAAACCCATTACTTTCATCATTACTAACCTCATTTTGTAATAGCTCATGATTATTTGACATTTACTGCTGAATAAGTCATCATAATTTGTTGATGAAGTGTAGGGCAGGCTTTAAAATTCTCCCCACAGAATACATGTCAATTTGAATAAAATAAAAAAATAAATAAAAAAAAAAACAGCCTGAAAAGATGTTCACGCTTTGTTTAGCATCTGGCATTGAAGAGGGAGGTATGTGATGCTGGTATAGACAGTGTTTGATGGAGAAGCATTGTTTGGCTGTGACTTGATTCTCATACTGTATCCAGACCTACACTCCAATAGGGGGTTATTTTTATGCTCTACTCAGTGCACTCACTCTCTTATCACCAATGAAAGAGCTGCTTCACTGCTCACAATACGACAAGAACTGCCACAACAAGCATGAGTTCTTATCCCCAGTAGGGAAAGTTTGTTGCTCCCTGATCTCTCCCTTCGCTCTCTCTGTGATAACCTTTCACTTGTGTTCTCTTGGGGAAAAATGATCAATGTTTTACATTAACTGTCTTGTGTCTCCTCTCTTTAAATGCCTTTCTTGTGAGTCTGAATGAAGTGTAAATCTGTCCTGTGCTCTGCAATTTCAATTGTTTGACTTTCAAAATAGTTAAGTAAAACCTTTGTGGTATAAAGATTTGGAAAGGGGGAAATTTTCAAATGTGAACACCCACAATTTTAATTTGATGCTAACTTACCTGCCTACTTATCGGTTAACATAATTAGATCTGTCATCTCCCTCTTCTCCAAGTGTCGTCTGACTGTATGCTAGACGTTTTTAATCAAGCTTAACTCTAGTTTCAGATGAGTTTCTCTCCAACACTCGCCAGTTCCTATTTTCCTTATTTTTCATCTTCTTCTTTGGGTTTCAAGGCAGGTTGCAACTATAAAGGTGCTTGCCGCCACTGGTTGTACCAGAGTGTGTAATACAGGCTATAGACTGCATGTCAGAAAAAAAGCTAAAAATGAAATCCTTTGATAGTACCTTATATCATTTAAGCATTCTGTGTTCCTTTACTCCTTCTCCTATTATTCCCAGTATTCCCTCAGGGATCCATTTTCTTCCTGCCTTACTTACCTTTTGATTTTGTCTAACCCTCTCTTCCTTGTATTTTCCACAATATAACAGTATGTGTTTTACACTCTGATTTTTCATTACAAACATTTATCTCTAGTCTAGTTAAAACTTCTCCTCCTTTCTATTCTTTCACCTTGTGCATTTAGGCACGTTCTAATATTTTAAGCATTACGTTGTAATATTTCCTTCCACTACCACAGGAAATTTGTTTTATATATATATAGTTATTTATTTATTTTATTTATTTTACCAACACCTTGGTTTATTTTTGACCAAAAAACAACAACATTTATAACATTCCTCATCCTGGATTTATTGTATCGCTTACGCTACACTCTCTGACCTGTAAAGAGTAATGTTGTGAAACCTGTCTGTTCAGCATTTGAAACGAACATCAACATTTGCTAAAGCAACTAAATTGCAGACCTGCCAGCATCAACATCAGGCGTTGTCAGTCCAAAATATTGTTTTTAGCAGCTAATCACGACTTGCTAACTTTGTGCCAACTAAGTATTAATTTACTGCCATGTATTGTTAAAGGTCTTTTTCAGGATATTTTCCAGCTCATTAGTTGAAAATACACCAAGTCCCAAGATCCAGCTGAGTGGTTAGGTTGAATATAATATGGGAAACCTTTAGAATTCAGATGAGATAGAGTTGATCAAATGTTAATTTTCAATGTCAAAATAGACAATAAATATATTCATAGATTTTGAAATATATGCAAATATGCATCAATTTAAGACGCACATTTTTTTTCCCTATTAGAAAATCTACCCCACATTTAACTGCAGGCAACACATGTGGAATTGCAGACATCTAAGATTGAGATTATTAGACACCGTGTAGAGCTTCAACATTTGTCTCTTTTAATCCTGCTTCCACACTGAAAGCAGATCAGCCATTATGTATACTTGCACTAAGATTCATTATGCGGAAAACATGTTAGCTTAGAAATGCAAAAAAAAATTAATTTATGATAAGAAAACATCTATTACACAGAGGGCAAAGACAAATATTGTTGTATTGCTCAAGAGCATAGTTGGCTGTGATTAAACACCTGATTGTACGCTCTTAACAGATAAGCAAAAATAATCCTCTGAATGCCACCGAGTGTTAACAGTGATGAGGTGAGGTTGCCTCTGCAGCACTGTGCTTAGACAGGCTCTCTAATGTATTTGATACAGCTATATTTGGATCTCTTTCTGCCACATAAGGGTAATCTGGACCTTTATGCAGAGATGATTTCCATGTCAGAGAACAACTTTTCAAAGGCAATGTTGTTGCCCTCTGCAGAAAACACAGTGTTTTAAGTTATTTGTGGATTTGAATTATAGTTGCCATCTGAGTAAATTTGGCAGAAAAGTAGCAGTATAAAATCTCATTGCTACTTAGAAGTGAGAAAGCCTTGCTTCTTCGTTCATCTTCTTTGGTAAACACATGCCTACTTTACAGTAGAAGTCTTTGACAAGACTTTGAAAAGTCTGACACCCTGCGGTGCCAGATGGCCTGGAAGCTATGGCATGCTGTTGTCTAGTTGCAGTGACCATGGGTTCAACTCCGACCTTGGTCCTATGCTGCATGTCATTCCCCACTCTCTCATCCCATTGTCTCATGTTTATCTTCAGCTGAACTATTCAATAAAGTCATACTTGAAAAAAAACAAGCACATCTGACACCCTTAGTTTAACTTTAAAAGACAATTAAGTCACAAACAGTCAATAATTTCTAAGAGGAGGTATCTTTGGACACAGCTGCCTTCATGTGTGCACTAGTTTGTGTTATCTGCAGTGATCAATGACATATTGTTAGTTTAACATTATAAGCTCAAAGATTGCTAACAGGACACCACCTTATTATTTTATTTTATTCTATTCCAGTACGACACAACAATGAAAATGTATTGATTAAAATGTTGATTATTTTCTGAATGAATCTCGAAGACACAATGCCACACAAAAATGTCCCTCTGACTGCTCAAAGCTTCTTTTTCTCCAGCACGTCACACGTGAAACTCATTCACAGCCATTCATTCACTGTTGGAGAGGCTGCTATGTAAAGTGTCCATCAGTATTAACTGATCCCATTCCTACACATTCAACCAGTAACAAACGAAGCAGCGAGAGCAATGTGGGTTTAGTGTCTTGTTCTTGTACACATTGGATTTTGGCTGCACATGCTGGGGATCAAACCCCCCACCTTCTGGTTGAAAAACGACCAAACCACTGATCCACAGCTGCAGCCGCCTATACACGTTTCTCTATATTTTGTGGTAATAAAGCAGCAGAAAACAAACAATGTCAAACAAGAACATTGCGCACACTCTGTCTCTGACAACATTCAATTATCTCACTTGATTAACTTTCATTACAACAACTCAAACAAACAAACACACACTTCTCTCTCGGGGTGAAGGAGCCTCTGATAAGTGATGCTCTTGTTCCCAAATAACTAGCCATGAGTATGGTGTCTCAGTAGGTTGAAAATTTGCTGCCAACCAGCCTAGTAGACTGTAACATATTAGCATATTTATTAATTTCTCCACCGTCTAATGGACGGAACAGTAAAAGTGATTGCTCAAATTTCTCTGGTGATACTCTTCAATATCCTTTTGTGCATGTTATTCTACTTCACTGCAGTCACTCTGCCAGACAAAAAAGTTGAAACTTTCAATAGTAATTTCAGTGTCGCTTATAAATGGACATGATGATTTAAGGTTATTACCAAGGCTTTTGTCAAAGTAATTCCAGTCTTAAGCTCAGCTACTTTTGAATTCTGACTGTGCTCTGCTGTTTGAGGAGATAGAGTTGCAAGGCTTGTTATCTTAGTAACACAGGGTACGATTGATTGCTTGGCCCCACTACACAGTATATAAATAACAGCAAACACTGGCAATCAATATTTCATGCATCTTACTGTGTTGTTCCAAACACTGACAAGACATTGTCACTCATATCATGACTTTCCCTAATATGAGGAAACAATCCGGTGTCATCAAATCCTATTACAGCGGATTTTCTTCCTCAGGAGTGACTAGAATTAAAATTTCATTGTTTGCTGGAAGATTTCGACACCCACAACCATGCTGTTTCTTCTAATATTTAAGGGCATGTCAGAAACCTGGCAGTGCACCAGTTTTCAAATCCCTCAGCGAATTGTGTTTTGAGGGATTAACAACATTTACTGTCACATTTGAGCCCTACTTTAAGCTACAGGATTACATTTTCTGAAAACTACACGTATATGTGCTTGTATTGCTCAATTTCTTGGGGAAAATTATACCTTCAAGACGATCCGGACAGCACTGTGTCACATCAAAGTCGACATACTTAAGCTTCTCTGATAAATTTCTAAAGCCTTGTCAATAAATTGTGTCACTGCAATTATTGCACTACTTATATAAAATAATGTGTCCCAACCCTCTCTCTTCGGAAAACTCTTGAATGTTTGAACCTTGGGGATTTCATGACCCAGTTTCATCACTGTGGAATCAATCTTGTCACTCTTGCCACCCAGAGGATACCAACCCCAGCTTCAGACCTACAGAATGGGTTAAGCTCATGGATCATGGATGAGAAATGGTCTCGTTGAAAGTCCTGGGGACAGCCAGTGATGTGCCGTGTACTGTTGAGTTTGCATTTTAAAGTGGCCCCACATTAATTTTCAGGCCTTGATTGCAAACAGAGTTCAGGGGAAAGACTGGCTTTTCACAAAAAAAAGAAAGAAAAAAAGGCCATGGCTATCCCCATGAGGAAGACATAATTAGGCCAGATGGGGCAATCTAACTGTTAGCCCAGGGTTTGTCTCTTTGCCCATAGTGAGCCTTCTTGTTTGCATTGGCAGAGGGACAGTGAGCCTCTCACCATTCATACTCAGTGTGGCTGAATGTGGAAGGTCTGAGCACTACTGCCCAGGTGGTCTTCTAGATAGACATTTGACATTTCTGTTGGATTGTTGCTGTAAAGTCGATATGATGTTACCTTAGCAGGCAAAAATTAAATGTTAATATTCCGCTTCAATGGTGTGATTAAAGTAGAAACAATGTTTTTTAATTGAATTTAGTAAACTCTAGAAACTATGTTTTTACTCAACAGACAGCATCACAGATTTACGTGTCTTGGTTGGCACCCCATCCTTCTAAGTTGAATTCTATTTGAGAGAGGTTGTTGCTAGGCGACAGACTGTGACCTCCCTTGGTGAACTACTCACTAATGCACATCAGTCTACAAATATTGACACAAGACAAGACCTAACAGCCCAGCTTGTGTTATATTGGTAACAACATTTTTAATACTACCAGCTCCTTGAAATAGGATACTACCATGTTAAAATAAACACTTCATATACTGTACGTTATTTCCATGCCATACTAAACATCTGCTATGTAAACTGTAGCTTCTGTACAGGTCAGCATTGTAAGTGCTGACTTAAGCTGTCCCTGTATGGACTTCCTGTGTGGGTGTTCAAAATGAAGAAAAAGGACAACAACTTAAATCTATCATGGTCCACCCACAAAGATATTAGGCCTCATTCAGAAATATCTCAACATTTTATCTTTAATGTTTTCTTAACCCTAGAACACTATCGCCAGGTGATTTTCACCCGAGCAATGCATGATTTTCATTATGTTGCATTTGTCCAAGTGTCATGGGTCCCTGGGTAGCTTCAGCATTGTCTTTGACATCTTTGAAGACATGAGTGTTTACCTTCTCCAAAACATACTTTTCCCACAGGCATCTGTTCACATGATCTTCACCCAAAAGAGTTTTTCTCTCCTGCAGCTGTTCCCTTCACCAGGGAAGTCTCACATGTCCCAGGAATTTCTTTTTTTTGTAACTTTTGAGCATTTTCATAGGGTCCCCCATTGATACTTATTTTCATGTTAGACATGGCACACCACGCAATTTTATCATGTATTGTCATATTTTGATATATTTTGGTGACATGTAATTTTTATTTGCGATATTATATCTGGTAAAAATCACCTGGCGTTAGGGATGGTGTTACTATTTCAAGTGTATGTGTTGTAGGGTTAACACAGTTCAAAAGAAAAACCCACATATGATTCATGACTTGTTTTTAGACTGCGATCTGTTTGGCCCTTTGGTGTTTAAATGGTGGACGTCCTGTACAAGGGCCGGTGACTACATGCTGTGTTCACATAGCACAAAGACAAAAGTTGCACTGGTTTGAAATGACAAGTCGAGAGATGTCTGTAACTCCTTGAAACGATTGTGTACTTGTGGCCAAATATGAAATACTGAAGTAGTCCTAAAGGGAGTGTAGTGCTGCTTAAAAAGAAAGCCAAACAGGCTGATTGAATTTTATGATGTTAAGAATCAGTGGTGGATACAAAACATACACCACACCACAACAGAAACATCTTATTATTTCACTTTAGTTCTTCAGAGATGATGTTCATCATGCTGTGATCCGATAAGGACGTACAGCAGATGAAGTCAAAGAGTAAAACCAAGGGAGGAAAAATAACTGAAAGCAAAACAATGGAAGCCTTTATTTATTCTAAATGCTGATGCTGTAAATGATGGCATGGGGCCTGAGTTTTCATTAAAAGACGCATGAATGAAGATAGGTTTTTTTTTTTTTTTTTTATTCTTTCTTTTTTTATGTAAAGTGCCAACGTTTACATTAATTAACAACAATTAATTAACAATTAACGTTGCATAATTTAAATATTGTATCTATCTATGTTTTTAATAATATAATAGTGCTAAATTTAAAAAAAAAAAAACAACGAAAGAAAAAAACAGCAACATCATTTTGCACTATATCATATCTTAAATGTGTGTCATATCCCCAATAAGAAACTAGAAGGTGAAAGAAGTGTGCAAAGGTGTTTTGAGAAACTGGTTCTTCTTAAGAAGAGCTGCTGAATGACGCCCTATGTCCTTGGACAAACAAACATACTTACTTACTTACTTACTACCGGATTTCATTACATTATATAAAAAATCAATCCCAGCAAGTGTAGGTCTAAAACAATTCTCTAAATGCTGCTTTTGAAAAAATCAATAGTCTGGTTCCTCTTTTTCAAAACTGTACTTTCTTTTTTTTTTGAAGGCCGTCCATGAGGTCTTACAGAGAAATTCTTTGAAGACCAATAGAATTTAAGAAAATTGTAACTTTCTCACAACCTCTGTCAAAGCAGCAGAGCCGCATACGAGCTGTACATCTCTCATCTAACTTTTTTTTTTCTAACCAGGCATAACGTGAAAACAGATGGAATTAATTTTGTGCAATTGCTAGATCATTCTGTTGATACATCTGATTAGAGAAAACGAGACTGCAGCACTACACAGGAGAGCGAGCTTGCTGTTGAATTAATGCACGTCTGTGTGTTTCATATGAGTAACATTTAACTACATATTTCAAGAGTTTTCTACATCGTGGAAGACGATGGAATGTTTGGGCTCATGCTGTTTGTTCAGAAGCTCATAAATATTTGTGAATGTTCTCTGAGCTTCAGCTCACTCTTCCTTTGAAGGTGCAGTCATAATACATTTTGAGAAGTTAATAGAAGAAGACAAAAAGATCCACACTAACAATATACAGATTCAGCGACCATAAATAGGCCATCATCACAATTGGAGACCTGGAGAAGAAAGAATTAAAACAATGTTAATTAGAACAACTAAAACAAAAAAAGGTCCACTTTGGGATTAGTTACTTGTGTTAATCTCACTACATAACAACCTCTGCCATGTCTATGTGTAAACATATCTATTCAAATATATATATATATAACATAACATAACTGTTAAATGTTCTATATGTTATTTTATTGTTGATTGTTTTTGTTGCTTTAACGCTTGTTACCATTCATGCCCATGAAGCATCTTGAACTTGAAGACATTTGACAAGAAGTTAAGCATGTAGTTTACTTTCCCTTTGTCGTTTGGTCTTTCCGAGTCACATTTGTTTAATGTTGAAAAGACAGCATATAAGATGGTGTTTTTTTATTAATGCAACAAATTAATAACATGTTATAAAGTGCATAGAGGCAAGGACACAGCATTTGTAGACCTAGTATTAAGGCTCCTACATGAACTTCAATGTTGACTTTAGTTCTGAGAGGTAGCACCGCAAACCTTTAAGTATGTGAGCAGCATCGAGCAGGCTCAACAAACCCCGCAGCACTCTTTGTTTGCCAAGAGGGAAAGCTGATCATCTGGCGTCTTTGAACAGATATGAGGATTAGCTTTGAATATCTTCAGCCTGGCATGTAGTCATTTTGCATACTGCTGCACAACAGGGAGGCGTGATAGTAACCATACCACACGATGAATAGTAATGCACAGGTCATATGGGGTCCGCACAGATTGAGTAAACAGAGATAGGTGGAAGCAGCATCAGTTTATGACCCACCTGTCAAGGGCTGACAATTTTGTATTCTTCTAAAGTACCTACTACATCAACATGTTTTAACCAGACAACGTTTTCATACACATTTTTCAAACTACTGTGTAATTTTTTAAATTGTATTCCCATAAAAATGTGAAGAGGTTCGCAGAAGTTCATATAGAGTAGGAGTACAACCATAGATACATTATTTCCATCTGAACTGGAGGGGAGAAAAAATCAGAAAAATCTTATAATAAATCCTATAGGCCTTTTTGTCCACTTCCTCTTAATCCCCAATAGGCTTGTGGTCTGCATGACAATTGAACAAATGATTATTTGTCTTCCTTTTTTAACATAGCAGAGAAGCTGGAGTTGTTAACGCAATTCTGTTTGGACAAACCGATTGTTTTCAGGGATTTACTTATAATTCTGCCCGGGAAAAATAGCCGCCATGCTATAATAGAAAGGTAGTATCATTTTTTCTCACCCTACTGTCTTTTTTTTTTCTTTTTTCTGACAGCCGTTGCCATCATGATAGCTGATGGTATTTAATGTTTGTCGTATAATTTTTCGGATTTTTCTGGCTCCACTTTGCCAGTAGTGCTCCACTTCAAGTACATCCCAATATGTCTGGCACCGACTCCCTCCCCTCAGAATAAGCAAAACACATCATCATCTTCTGAACTGCTTTCATGAACGTTTTTCTTTCCAATCTCGTGGCTCATTTTCACAGGAAAATGTGGTTTGAAGGCAGCATCAGATGGGTTTTGGCATTTAGTTCAGTAGTAGTGTTTTTTTGTTGTTGTTGTTGTTGTTGTTTAAGGTTTTGCAAAAGGATGTATTTTAACTACCAGAGACAGAGGAGCCTAACAGTAAATTAATGGCATACATATGTTATAACAGAAGCTATGTTTATGGCCAAGGTTGAAAAAAAGTTGGGTATGTTTGTTCAACTGATTGGTGATTGAGGGCAAAGCAATGCAGCAAAGATGCAATAATCTAAGGTTCTGAAACTATTTTATCAATAGTGTCAATAGTGGCCACATTAAGACAGTATGTACTTAGTAGTACTAAGCGTGTCTGTCTTAAAACGTGTGCAAACTTAATACTGCAACAAAAAATCTGATCCACTAACGGCGTGCAGTGAGGATTGTGTCTTTCATATGAGCAAAATAACACGTATTGTTCATTTAGTACGTTTGCCTTAATAGATACGCTATATGGGGCATTTCTGGCCCACAGTGCAAAATACTGGGAGGAGAAAATGCAAACAAATTACGTTAGTACAAGCAATGCGATTTACCAAGCCAGGCAAAAATTGTGGTGATTGTGAGGGTGTCTAGATTTAACACCTTTAAAAAGAAAGTGCTAATCCAAGAGCCCAGTGTTACACACAACAGGCTGCAGTCAGGAGGAGACATAAGACTAAAAGAAGGCTTAGAGATCACTTTTGTCCCCCACCCCCACACAAAACATGTTTCGAATGACAGAAAAATAAATGACTGCATTTATAATGTATTTATTTTTGATTTTGCTTCAATAATAGTGAAACAAGAGAACATGATTAAACTACTATAACTAAACATCCACAGCCTCTGCATTCTAAAGATTTTAAACATTGACATTTATGTCGTGCTATTTCCCTCTTTTCACCAACATTACATGTAAACCGGGCATTTCCTTTTCCTCAAGGTTGCACGTCTCTCTGGTGCGCTCCTTTTGCAAAAGCATTTATTTCCGATCAGACACAGTGTTGATCATCTGCCTGCTGCGCGATAGTCCGAGAGGTGCACCTGAGCCACAGTTCGCACCTACTGCACAATGTATGACAAGTCATTCAAAAAATGATAGGAAGAAGAGAGAGGCCCTTTTGTAATGCTGTGGTTTTGATAAGCCAAATGCTATTTTTGTTATATGCCTCGTCTGCCTCGTCCTGAATATCTGATATCTTTACTTGTTTATATGGAAATATGATCTCCTATTTTTTTTCAGGATTTTTTCAAACCACTTGAATTAAAGAAAAATAAAAGATGTGACAAAACAAAAAAATAAAAGTGTGGGATGAAAGGATTTGACCAACATGCTCTGAATACATTTGATCAACAACTGGAAATACTGGTCAGGACATTGTTGACATGTCAGAAATGATGGGACTGCTTGTTTCTGATAACAGGGTGTAGGATAACTACGCCACTGAGGTCTTGAGCATGATGGCGAGTTATGAGCGGGGGACTTAAAGAGTCAGTGGGACGACAGATCTGTGTAATGAAGTGCAGGGCCCTTTCCTCATGGATAGAAAAGAGTGACATTTTTTATTCTGTGTTTGGATCAGGTACATGATGAATGTGCTGTATGGAGTTCCTCTGGGGTTTTTTTCTTTTTGTTTCATCCTGCCTGAGTTAAATGTTATACAGGGATCGTCGACTTGTTTCTGTGTTGTTGTCGCTGTGAAGAAAAAACAGAAATATATGGGCAGGCTCTAAGAAGATAATCTTTATTATAAATACAACTACTGTAACTGCTGCATAATTGTACATGTGTTGTCAAAACTATTAAAGCCCCTGGAAACCCATATACTGTAGAGGTTTTGGTAAACATACCAAAACTTCTACAGTAACTGTCTTTTTTGATTATATGTATAATATCAACTCTCTCTTTAAAGTATTAGATGTACCCTTCAGAGTTTTTTAAAAAATCATTCAATTTTAAGTCGTTCCCGGCACATCCAAAGGTGAAGCTGACAGCTTATTATTTGTTGGCTTTAAATAAAAATTGGGCTGTGTATTAGTAAGCTGTTGCTGGAGTAGCACTCAGTATATGCTACGCTTATTACGCTCCAATACCAGTTCACCAGTTTTGTTTAGAAAGCTCCAGGCTTTGCCAACATTCATGCACCCAAACTAATAAACTAATACTAATAAAACTAATGCACCCATAGAGGTGTCCTGCCTCCCTTCACTTCATCGTCCCATGCCACCCACCTCTGCTGGTCACCTGCTGTCTTGATTTAAGTCTCTATTCAAACAAACCAACACTCCACAAATTTGATCTGATTTCTCTATGTGGATCATTTTGGCATAACAAGTGAGAAAAGATGTTAAAAAGTGGCACAGCTAGCTCTTTTACAATGGACGCTTTGAGCAGTAAGTCTGACCGTTGATATACAATGAATAGAGGGACATTTTGATTGGCATGTGTGAGTAGCCACGCCCACACAATATTGAAATCTCCTAAAATGCAGAACAAACTGCTTTTAACACTGTTTTCTGAAAATGATGAATGTTTATTTTTACTTAATTTTTTGTAGATACTTATTGATACATTATATTTTAATATCAAATACAAATTTTACAAATGACATGTCAGGTTTCCAGGGGCTTTAGTACAAAAAGAATCCTTTCTGAATGTGAATTGGTTCCTAAAATGTATTTTTGTGTCTATGAGTTGTGCAGACAAACAATTGATGGGAGCTGTAAGGCAGTACAGTTAGCTTATGAGATTTCCAAAAAGCTACCATCTTGGCTCCCTGACTCAGCAGCTGTGATGTAAGGAGATATATGCTTATCCCATCCTCATGAATGTGTTTTTTTTTTCTTCTTTGAGAAAAAAAAAACATATTTTGTCAGCCTCCCATTTACTGCAACATCTCTTAGCCTATGCAAATGAGTTGAAAATGAACATCATGTTTAGCAAAGAGGGTTATATCTCAATAGGTTGTATTAGTGCAGTAGCCCAGGAAGAGGAAACCAGACAGAGTTTAATCTTTAACAGTAAAGTATACTGTTATAGATTATAGTTAAGAAATGTGGCAATTATAAAAAACTTCTTGAGTATAAACTTCCTCTGGTAATGATGTTAGCTTGTCTACAAAAGGTAACTTAAGGTCAACCTGTGTTTCAAATTGGAAATGAACTGAAGAAATGAATGGACTCTTCTTAAGGCCATTGATGCGCGTCAAGAAATAAACTGAATCAAACTAGTTTCATGACATCCTGAAATACATCTTGAAATGATCTGGAAATTCTACAGCTCGTTTATTGACAAGTTGAAACTTTCCTCACTCTTGTCTTGTTTTCACGTGGACAGACTCCCATTGGTTCAAGAACCAGCAATTCATCTTCACAGCTTGATAACTCTGTGTAATAAGTACAGTACGAGGCATTTTATCTCATACTGCACATTTTTGGAGTTGATAGAAAGAAATAAACGCATCTTACTCAGCATTCAGGTGTCTGTGAGTGATGTTTTTTTGGATTATGGATCCACTTTTAGACTTTTAGACTTTTTATTTTATTGTCCCCGAGGGGAAATTCTTTTCCACAGTGTACAGTTTTAAGGGCAGCGCGCCGACAGAGGGTGAACACAGGCACATGGAGATACATGTGGGGCAACAGGACAGACAGTGATAGGGCATACAGTGACAGGACATACAGTGACAGGACATACAGTGACAGGACATACAGTGCATATGGTTATGGGGGGACCGGGGATCGGGACTAAGGTGGATTTTTATTGAGGGCTGAGATGACTGCAGGCACCAGGCTTCTGCCGTATCGCGCCCTCCTGCACAGCAGGGACCTGTACCTGCGTCCGGAGGGCATGATGGTGAGGTGGCAGTTGAGAGGGTGGGTGATGTCCAGTGCTATTGTGTGTGCGATGTGTGTGATGGCCTTTGAATTGAGTTCTGACAGGGTGGGAGTGGGGAGACCGATTAATTTGGCTGCAATGTTTGTGACACGGGTGAGTTTGGTTCGGTTTAACAGAACAAATACTAAATAAAACAAACGACTCTGTGTCCAATGGCCTTTAGTGTGCCATGTTGTAGTGCTCCTAAATGTCGTCTGTGCAGTTGGAGGTATACGATTGCAGCAGTTAGAGAAGAATATTAAGAATATTAATATTAATCACTTATATCTTTTCTTTCGACGGAGCAAGAGCAGCAGGAATGTGCACACAGGTTTCAAATCAATGCCACAGTTATAGAAGTGGAGGACAAAAACAAGGCTCAACATTATATGGATTTGTTAAAGCTGCTAAAAGGGCTTCTATTTTCAAATAGAATAATAGAGTTGAAATTCAACACATAATGTTAAATAATTCATGTAAATAACATATGTATAAAATATGTATGTATTTACATCTCTAATATCTACACATTTAGATGGTAGAAGAAAATATTTGTCGATGAGGATATATGTATTTATATCAGTATTTCCAGTATTTTTATACTTATATTGCTGTTTTCTTTCAATCCAATCCAATCCAACTTTATTTAATTAAGCACTTTAAAACAACCACAGCTGACCAAAGTGCTGGACAATAAAACAAAAAGTTAAAAAAGGCATAATACACAATAAAAGATATAAAAAACAAGGCTCATGGTATGCTGTAAAATAAGTAAAATACATAAAATAAATAAAATCATCTTACTCGGTGTCAAAGGCCAGGGAGAAGAGATGGGTTTTAAGACACGATTTAAAAACAGACAGAGAAGAGGCCTGTTTAAGGGGCAGAGGTAGGTCGTTCCAAAGTTTAGGAGCCGCAACAGAAGGGTGCGGGACGGTGTGTAAGAGTGTAGAAGCTCAGAGAGGTAGGGCGGGGCAAGACCATTGAGGGATTTAAAAGCAAATAAAAGAATTTTAAAATGGATCCTAAAATGCACAGGCAACCAGTGGAGGGAGGCTAAAATGGGGGTAATGTGGTCATTCAAACTGTAGTAACATGTTAATTCCCCCTAAAAGTGATTCTATCATGTATGATAAATCATCATATATCAGGCTCCAAGTCGTGGACTCTCTTCATTTAAGTCATGCTCTCCAAAGTGCCAAGTTTTGGGTTTTTTTTGTTTGTTTTTTGGTCTGCCACTTGTTAAGTCTGGATAAATGCTTAAAAGTAAAACTGTTCAGTCAATGTTTTCCATGGGGTGAAGAAATAGAGAATATAATTGGTACAAAATTATAAATGTCAAGGATGTATCCTTAAAATACACAAAAGCAAGGCTGTGTCTCTGAAATTGTTTGTTTTCAGATTTTCTTTCAACTTTATTGAGCTCTAGCTCTTTGCTTCCCCACAATCATTTCACTATTATGAGCCATGAGCAGTATTCAGAGATACCCAAGCAGGCTCAGTCTGCTCATTGAAGACCAAAGGGCAATTGGCATTGACCATTTTAATACTTCTCTGTTTGCTTGCTCTCTATAACCTCATAAAATACTTTGCCCTGAAATGATTTCAAAGTTAGTTTTTTCCACCACCTGTCAGTCAATACTCTACTGAGAGCTTTAAGAAAATCCAGTACACAGACAGGTTGACTACATGTACTGAAGTTCCATTACAGACCGGTATGACGGTAGCTAAAGGAAACAAGGACCAACAGTTTCTAGATTGCATCATTTAACATTAATTATATGGAGCGGATAGATGTGATGGGTAAATTATTAAAATATTAATTACATTTCTTCTTAAGATTTAAATATTTTTATCTCATTCCTCTGGCTTGTTAGTTCACCTTGTGAGTTCTACTCACCTCATTTGATTGCAACATTTGTATTTCTCCTCTCATACAAACTGCTACTACAAAGTTCTAGTCCAATGTAAATGGGTCTTTGATAACTCATTGTTGAGAACTGTCTTATTCAATGACAAGATGTTATCCCGACTTTCAATTGTCTAAAACTGTGTATTCATCCAAGAAGTAAGAACACAGGTTCTGAGTCACTTCCACTACACTGCAGAATGTAAATACACCCTGTCAAGAAATGATTTGAAATGGTTAGCACAGGAAAAGAAAAGGACAATCAATGTGAGCCTTTATTTTTCGAGATGTAAATTGGCATTAATCAATGTTCAGAATATCAATCTGTGTGCAATTACAGCTTTGTTTCCTGGGTCATACTTTCAATTGTGCCTTTAATTTTCTGAGAATTCATCATGCCACAATTAGCTGGTCTTTGACTGTTCCTTTTTGTATGAAGATTAGTGCAATACAATACATCGCCAACAATCAAAGCATTCAGGAAATACAAGAGACATAACAATGGTGCTACTTTCTACCAGTCAATCATCGTGTTAACTGATGATTTTATAATGCAAAGCTGCAGGAACACATTTCAATCTCTTTCAAAGAAACAATGTAGTCTCACATTTTTTATTTTTATTTTTTTAAAGGATTATTTTTGGCCTTTTTGCCTTTATTGATAGGACAGATAGAGTCGGAAAGGGGGAGAGAGTGGGGAGAGACATGCGGGAAAGTGGCCACAGGCCGGACGCGAACCCGGGCCGCCCGCGCGAGGAGTAAAGCCTCGCAACATGGTACGCGCGCTGTCGCTGCCGCTGAGCTATCGGCGCCCCCAGTCTCACATTTTAAATGTCATTTATACCTCATTTAAAGACAATATATATATATATATATATATATATATATATATATATATATATATATATATATATATATATATGTATATATATATATATATATATATGTATATATATATATATATATATATATATAATCTTTTTCCTCACATGTTAATAACCCGTGACATCTAATAATGAGCACTGTAACTTTTCTATCAGTTGGATTTCCAGTACATGTAGTCAATAGTTAAAGAAAAAAATTAAACAATGTCCTATAAACCTGTCACAGTCAGTGGGATTTTTTGTGTGCTAAATGACAAGGGAGCATTTGTGACTGAAAGGGGCCACGTCAAGAGCAAAATCAAAAACGTTATTTCCCAAATCTAAAAGTAATTTCCCATTCCACCTACCCTTTTAAACACCATTTTGACTAGTTCTCACATTTTATCTCCTTCTCTCTTCCCCTGCAGAGCTCCTGTCAGCCTGCCATGAGCTACGGTGCCGATACGGCTGCGTTATGACGAGAAACGGCACCTTCTGTTTCTGCGCGGACGGCTTTGAGGTTGGCGAGGACGGGACGAGTTGCAGAGGTACGTTTCAGCTGGGCCATGGGGGGGGGAAGCATCGTGCTATGGAGAGCCCCCCCCCCCCCCATCCCTCTTTCCCACACTGATCCCTCCTTTCGCCCTCGGCCAGACTTCCCTCAGATGAGTAAGCAGGAGGTGCTTTTGTATAGGAGAACCATCTGTCTGCAGGCAGGGCGCCATGCACAGTGCATTACACATTTAGTGTCTATACAGTACACAGTTTCTGTGTCTCTTTTTCCCCTTTTTTAAGCTCTCCACATGAGCCACAGGCTTGGTGTCTGGCAACCAGTGATGAAGACGGGACTTTTACTGTCATAGATGCCTCAAGAGTTGAAGTGTCTTATTTGTACCCTACACATACCTTACACCACACCATGGCATAAAATAGCATCATTCCGCTGAAAGGAGGGGTTTGACAATAGTCCCTACATTCCATCCTGTTTCAAGAAGACGTGTGAAATAGGGGTTTATAGGGTACTGCAGCTCCAAAAAAAGGCTCATTGGTTATAAAAGTAATTATGCCTGAGGTGCCAGAGTGAGGGCCACATTAAGTATACTTTATGTATTTGGGTCATGTTTGAGTACACCTAATTTGTTACAAATGACTCTCTTTCTTTTTCCATAAGATCATGATGAATGTGCCATGTATGGCTCATGCAGCCAAATCTGCACGAACACCTACGGGTCATACAGATGCAGCTGCACAGACGGATACATCCTGCAGCCTGACAGGATATCTTGCAAAGCGAAACAAGGTGAGCGGCACTCTTGCATCGGGAAACAACATAATCTGCATAGTACGTATGTTTTCATTTCTAATAATAAACCGGGAGGTGTTGCTCAACCAAAGCGGAATTGCAGCTTATCAAGGCCTTCATGCTCGCTAGCTTTGGTAGGGCGAGATTAATGTGGTTTAGCAGTGACCACATCGATCATCCACATGGGAATGGGTAGACGTGGTCAGGCCAGGATAATGATAAAATTAATGAGCATGAGATTTTAAGTGGGAGCAGTCGGGAGTATTTTGTGTGGAGACAATGCCCAGCGTCACCCTGATTTATGTTGATGCCTTATGCTGGTAACAAATCTGTCCTGATGAGTAAAACAGCCTACTTAAAAACAAAACAACCAAAAGAGGTATTGTGTTGGTGGTCTGACATCCACATAAGTGTAGCCTCATGAGATATATTTTTTACATTGTGCATTGAACCCCAAAGTGAAGCATATATTGTTTTTGTGTTTTGTCAGTGGCATATATAGGTTGAAAATAGCTGGAGGCCCGCAGCACACCTAGCTGGGGAGAACACCACTGGTACAGCTTTTAATCAATGTGACTGGTGTCCTACCAGGAATAAACTGAATATGATTACCCATAAACTTAACTGAACCCAATGCTCACATGTATTAATATTAATTTAGCAGAGAGCAATAGTGGTACGGGGATAACGACAGGGTTACCATTAGTTGTAAAACCCTATGAATATAAATTTCAGATATGGCTCTCTGAGACCTGACGAGAAGCAGCAGCAGAGAATGAAAAAAAAAAAAAACATTAACGTGTCGAGTGCAAGAAGAAGAAGTTTGCTTGACAAATGTCGTTTTCAGGGATTTAATCTTGATTCTTATTTGGTGAAGACTAAAGAAAAAGGTTTGATATTTTAAATATCTTCCGAATTCGAACATAAATCTGACTCAACAACACGCTGATGGTTTTTATGTCTCGGTTTTAATGGACTTTACAAAATGCTTGTTAGTGATGAATGATGTGTTTCCATACACTTTTCCAACACTGTACATGTAATAATAAATGGACTTGAGCTTGTGTAACACTTTTCCAATCTCCAGATTACTCAAACACGCTTTTTCACCGCTGGTCACATCCATTCATACACATTCAAACACTCATAATGACAGACGCTTATATGTTAAGAGATCATCAGTATTAACTAGCCCATTCATACACATTCATGTTGCCACTGAAGCAGAAGGAGCAACGATGAGTTTAGTGTTTTGCCGAAGGACACGTCGGACGCGTCGCTGCAGGAGCTAAGGATTAAACACCAAACTTTCCGCTTAAAAGACAACCGACTTTAGCACTGAGTTTCAGCCACTGCCAACAATTTGTTCTTAAAGACTTAATCAAAATAAGGATAAGGCTGTCTGCATCAGCAGGATGGTGTACTTGTCTTTAACCAGACCTGCAATCTATATCAAATTGACATGAAGAGTTGACACTTCTGACAAAATGATTGGGAATGAAGATGAATTTGAGTGATCAGGTTTATCTATGGTTACATATCGCCCTGGTGCAATGGTGCTGCACTGTAATATTTCCGAACACAACTATATAGCCCTCATACATTTAAGAAAAGCTATATCTGGCCTTGGGTGCACTTATCACACACAGAAGTTCCTCTTTTACTAAGGCGGATTTTTTGTTTACAAGCTCTGACCATTTTGGTTCCCATCACTTGTTCATCCAGTTTTTGAAATGAATTATAAACTTTACTTGATTTAACAATGCAAAATGTAAACATTAAGTCAAACAAACATAACATAATACATGAGAGCTGTTCGTCAAATGTAAATAAAACATTGACAAGTAGAAAAAGGACATATTTAAAAAGCTGTAGTTCAATACTTCAATAGTTGCTCACACACCCTTTAATTTGGCCCGTGCATGTTGCAGAAATTGACGGGCTTTAATGTTTTGGGTGTGAGGAGAGCTATTGAAATAAGTTGTTGCACCAGTGGACGGACTCCTCTTTTCAAAAATATAAAATTGTATAGTTTAAAATAATGTTGTAAATCACATAGTGACAGTTCAGCAGCCTTGGTCTTAAATAGAAATATAATAAGTCCAGATGGCTTAATTGAGTGACGTCACATTGTGCTTCCCTGTTTATGGATGGACAATTTACATTCAACAAATAGGCATAAAGCAGTGATTTATTATACATTGTAAACATTTACCAGGGGGATGCATATTTTCTCACATTAGTTTGCAAGTAAGATAGTCAATTAGATGTTTTGCAGTAATACAATAAACAATAATGAATAATGAATGTCTCTGTTCAGATGTGGATCATTTCTATTTCCTAAAATATGTAGGCTGTAAACTTCATTGCTCTGTCCATCCATCCCTTGGCTCAGCTTACCAGCCACTTGAAAACACACACACTGTCCTCAGCAAAGAAAAGGAAGATGTCTAACTATATGTTGTACTGCGAGAGGGGAGACACTCGGTGTGTCTGTTGGAAAATCTATGACAGAATCAACCCTTCAAAGACTCCCATATTGTATTTTTGCATTCGTTTAAAATGTCTTTTTGGGTGTCCTCTCAATGCTTTTCACCAGATTTTACATTAGCGAACATTTCCCATGTTTGATTAAGTGTCAGTGGGCAGAACTGTGTCCGATAATTTTCAAGAAATTGAGTCAAAACCCCATCTACCCCCTGGAGTGAGAGAGTGATGTCTGACTTATAAAAGTTGAGTCTGAGGGCTAAGGGGAAACAGTTATTTGACCGGACATTCTGATTTATTACCTATATTAGGAGGGTAGCCCTTGAGTTGAACTCTTGTGGAAGATGGACATAAATAAGGGCCCCATTTTAGGGGGTGAACCTGATGTCAGAGAATGTGCACGGTCAATTAAGCCCATGAAGCAGTTCATCTCCGTTTTCACCGCCATAAACTGTCCTACCTTGACTCTCCCTGCAGGAGAGAGAGAGAGAGAGAGAGAGAGAGAGAGAGAGAGAGAGAGAGAGAGAGAGAGAGAGAGAGAGAGAGAGAGAGAGAGAGAGAGAGAGAGAGAGAGAGAGAGAGAGAGAGAGAGAGAGAGAGAGAGAGAGAGAGAGAGAGAGAGAGAGAGAGAGAGAGATTAACCTTAAGTGAAGGAAGTCAGTTCCTTCACTTAAGGTTAATGTTTGGGTTTCTTAATTTGCAAAGTTATGTCATTAAAGTTTTAATTGAAAAACTATTCATTGTTTGTTTGACTTGTTTTGATGCTGTTTCATTAAGTTTTAAATTCATTTTGTCCTTGATTAATTTCTTCTTCTGTGTTTCTGCCATTCATGTCCAATTTTGCTTTTGGTCTTTTTCATTTTCTTTTTCTTGTTTGTGTCCTTCATTCCTCTTTTTGGCCATATTTTAAAGCACACTTAGAGACAACTTCCCCTCTAATGCTTTTAAAAAAAAAAATGTGATTTAGTGTTTCATTCGGGTCATGTGGTCCCTTGATGTTTCTACACAGCAACTGTGGAATCGTAATATAAAAAGTTAATAATAACTTCTATATTCCTCTTTTCACTGCAGACGCTGGTGACAACCGTCCAATGCTTCTCATTGGTGCTTCAGATCGGATTGTCATCACCCATCTAAATGGGACAGGCCTCCAGCCCCTGAGGTCCTTGGGTGTAAATGGAACACTTGCATTGGATTTCCAGCAAAACCAGGAAAGTGTATGCTGGCTTCTGTCTACAGAGTCCTCTGGGCAACTCCGCTGTGCTGAAACAAGGAATCTGCGCGGATTCACACGGGAACAGGAAATAAGAACACAACAAAGTTTGCAACGTATGTTTCCAATTACTCACAGTTGCCATCTCTTACAGTACACACTTTTTCTCTTGCTTTTTTTTCTTCCAAGTTTTAGAGCTTAGCTGTTCTCAAAGTGTGAAACCCAACTATTTGACTAAAAGATGTGCATCTTGTGTGCTGAGATATTGATAAAACAACACACAACAGTATGGTTAGGATGATGTGTCTCTTAATAGGGCTTTGATTGATTCATTACTCCTTGCTCAAAGTTTGAATTTAGATTATCACAAGAAATGAAAGAGTTGAGGACATTCAAATGGCTTATGAAGAAATGCCATTGAGTGACTTTAAAGGAAGTGTTGGAGCATTTTTTCCAGAGCCAGAAATTAGAACAATGTAGTGACTCTGGTTGGTCTTTTCTCTTTTGTTAAATCTCACTGGAAGTCATGGTTGCTGGTTAAATATTTGACATGTATTATGTTTATTAAATAATTCCAATTCTGTTCGTTGCTGCAGACGTGGAGCACATGGCGATCGACTGGCTGACTGGAAACTTGTATTTTGTTGACCGGGTAACTGACAAGATATTTGTTTGTGACCGAGCTGGAGACACATGCGTCACAATCATCCAGCTAGACCTGCTCAATCCTAAAGGAATCGCTCTGGATCCTCTCATGGGGTGAGTGCTCTGCCGTCAACATGATACACCATCTCTGAATGCGCTACAAGGCTCATTTATCATCATGCATCTTTTGTTAAAGCAGAAAAAATAATGGAAGAGAAAAAAATTGCTATGCATAACAATTGACTTGTCTGGGAGACTGAGCGAGTTACAATGAAGGGATTTAAATGATTCCCTGTCCTTCGACTCAGCCCTTTTCTCTTTGAGCTGTGTAATTTGGTGGATAGTAATGCTTCAGACAGTTTCTACTGTCGAGACATTCATTTGTATTCACTGATTTCACTCAACATCCCTCAGCAAAAAAATGGCCCTGCAGGACATTCCATTACTAGAATGTTTTTTCTCTATAGACATCGCTAAAAAGCCGGATGGCTTTGGAGAAAAAAAAAACTACCCCACACTAGTTTCATAGGAAGGTGAAACAGGAACAGCATGTGGTTGACAATCACATGGATGACAATTTTGGAAAAAGTGTTATGTTACCAACATAACACTTGAGCTGTTTCTCCTATACAACAGGAAACAATAGGGTTGCTGGAGCCTTGCAATTTGTCATGGAAATTTTCTCATTCTAATGTTTTGCTTTGATCCTTTTTTTTAATATATATATATATAATTATCATTATTTCAAGTATTTAAATGTGATTGATAATATTAAGGATGTCAACATGATGCTTTAGACTGTTCGTAAAATGTGTTTATTTTTGTATTTAGATACTATAGAGCTCATGAAGGGCAGTTGCTCAGTGGGTATAATAAGACTTCTGTCAACTTGAAGGTCGATGTGTCCTTGACCAAGACACTTAACCCCAAGACTCTCCCGCTGCTTTGTATGTATGTATGTATGTATGTATGTATGTATGTATGTATGTATGTATGTATGTATGTATGTATCTAAAACAAACATATACAGTATATATATACTGTTTGTTTTAGATTGAGAGAGAAGCAGTGCCTGTACATAAGTGTAAATAACATGTTTTTTGTGCAGTGACTGAATCAATAAATTAACAGTTATAATGCAGTGACTGATCTATAATAACATTATCTTAATAAGTATATATCAAATAAATGTTATATTGCAGTGAATAATGTGGCTTAGTTGGTAGTCGTTGTCTCTCGATCCCCAGCTCCTGCGAGCAACATGTCCGATGTGTCCTTGGGCAAGACACTTAACCCCAAATGCCTCCCCCTGCTGTGTCAGGAGTGTATGAATGTGTATGAATGGGATTAGTTACTTGTAATTGTCAATATACATAGCAACCATTGCCATCAGTGTGTGAATGGGTAGGTGTGACCTGCGGTGTAAAAGCACTTTGATTAGTCAGACGACTAGAAAAGCACTATACAAGTTAAATTCCATTTACCCATTTTGCAGTGAATAAATAAACAGATATATTGCAGTGAATAAATCAGCAGTGATATTGCATTGAGTAAATAACTGCAAAGTAAATAACTGAAGTAGTCATCTGACTAAAAAAAGCACTAGACCAGGGGTGTCCAAAGTGCAGCCCGGGGGCCATTTGTGGCTCTTGAGTGGATTTTTTGTGGCCCTTGACTTCAAATCGAAGAATCAGAAGATTTTGGCCCCAGGCCTCATCAGATGGCATATTTCGTTCTTTTTTTCTTTTTCATGTTAGCGAGGGAGACCTATAAAAGCCTGACTATTCTTTCCAAAAAATTAGAACACAATAGTTTCCCACTGCAATTAGTTATTGTGTATTTACATTATTTTTTGAAGAGGTCAAAATACAAAAAGTTCCTTCCAATATTTAAAAAAAACAAACAAAAAAACCCTGTGGCCCTTGAGCGATTCTAACGCGACTATTTTTGCCCGCAAGAAAAAAAGTTTGGACACCACTGTACTAGACTAACAGAGTTTAAGCCTGACAGACTCACACTGATATGACTGAACCTTATTATTTTTTTCCATTTACTCTTCAGCCTTACATTTCACTGACTAAGTAACAAGAATCATTCAAAAACAGATTCACTGCACATTTGCATTGATTGTGAAGTGTAGAGCTGACAGCGTTTTCTTTTGGGATCAAGTATTGCTTGGTCGTAGGGGTGGAAAAACACAGTAATCTAAATGCTCATGTAGTCTCATCACTTTATGAACAAGTACTCAGGTACTCTGAGGTTTTGTATTTTTTTTTTCTCTACAAAAAACGATGGATGCAGATTGACGGCTAACTACCTTGTTGTTTTGTGGACCTAAGGTTTATAAACTGTACTTTATTCATCAGCTTGGACTGAAACTATGAGCTGTAGGGTCTTATCAGAAATAATTGGCTGCTGGTTCCTTAATGACATGGGCCGTGTTGATTTGTTTGGCAGCAATTTGGCTTATGGTAATGAACTTTAGAGTAGCTGACTCCCATTGAATCAGCTCAGATAAGTAAAGATGTTTTTCGTAAAAAAAAATAAAATAAATGTTTGTTGTACACATGATTGGCACACACTGTGCCCATTCTGCACTGTGTACAGAGGCATGATGTATAGAGTCTGCTCGCCCACATGGGAGCTGGACATGATGGCTGCTCACTTTAGAACACACAGACGTTTTCCAAGGCTTCTCCCTGCCTCTAATTAGTGAGACAGTGGTACAGCTGTTTCTGAAGAGGCGGGCCTGAGAGAGGTCTGTCAGCCTGGAGCAACGGAGCGAAAACAAATGAAATCAGGGAGGTGTTGGATGGCAGCACAGTGAGAGGAAATGTGTTTATGGAATATGTTCTCATTTGGCACTTTTGTTTTGCAATTTGATTTTCTTTCCGAATCTCTGCCTCTTTTTTTTCCATCAGAAAATACATTTAAATTAGCCATTGGGAAGCTTTTGATGGTAAACTTTACTCTTTTACAAGAGAGGTAAGAGTTTGATTGATGCTTGGGTTTGTTCATCAGCCAGAATTCGGATCAGCACTATAAAAAATAAAATTGAATTTAAAAACAAATTGAAGCTCCCTGTGAGTGCCATTTTGATTAAGTGTGTGGTTTTTCACGAGTAGAACATTGGTTGATTTGTTTTTGAAAGTTGAATAGAATTATGCTTGACAAGAAACCTATCATGTGAAGAAAAGTGCTAGATCTATTGACTGGTTTTGAACATTGCAAGTGAAGTTTGAATATGACTTTTTTATTAACAAAAACAGTTTAGGGAAAAATGAAGAATACCTACTGTGCTCTGGGCTATGAGCTGTTTTGTGTATAAGTCAAAAAACACATTACGGCACTCTGGGTCTATCAATGCTTTTGAACTGACCCATTGTTTGGTTTGGCAACAAAAAAGGCAGGAACCTGAAACGAAAGCAGATGAAATTGTATCAGACTTAGTGATAGCCACAGATATCATATGATGGCCCGATGTATTAACATAATATTGTTCTATGATGAAACCAGAGATGTACGGCTCTATATGGCTTTAAAAAAATCAGTCATTGTTCAGATTTGTGAAAAGAAATGCTGCTGTGTAAAACGCTGCACTTTCTTTGTTCCTAAGAGGTGCAGTTATATTTAATTTGCTATTAAAAGCAGTTGCTGGCAACAAACCAATTCACATGTTCCATTGCTATTATTATTGCTGTTTCATTGTGAGGGGGCATTTTTGCCTGAATTCTACAAATTAAACAATGCAGAGGAGGGATATGTTCTGTCACTGCTGGACAAAATTGAAAGTAACTACTTTAAGTACTTCTTAATTCTAACAGCGTCTCCTCAGTCTACTGATCAGCGTAAGATACAGACTATATGACTCGTATGTTGTTTCTTTTTTCAGACGTGCTAATTTCTATCTAGCATGGATCTAACTAGTCATGGCTGCAGAATACAAAGTTACAGCATCAGCACCATCCTAATCCCAGAAAGCTATCATTTGTATGCCACATGGAGGTGCACCTGTTTGGGGAGCTGGGTCCCTTGCTGACGCTGACAGTTTTTTATTTCCACCACAGCCTGGTCTTGGGTTCAAAGGGCAGCCCATCTCTCCTCTGACTTGACTTGTGCAGATTAAGTCGGCTTCCCGCTGCTCTATGGCTGAAGCTCGTTATCATTGGTATCTGTCTGAGCTCTGTCCTCCCGGAGCCACAGCAAGACAGCACGGCAAGCCTTCCATGTTAATTACCGTTTGTGCAGACCTGAGCAGTTTTGAATACTTAAAGTGACAGTACGTGAGATCTCCACTTCCATAAAAAGGGCATATCACTTCTTTGTCTGTCTGATTTTATTCAGTCCTCAAAAATAAATTACTCTACACCTGTATTCCATGAGTCCTCGGTATCAGTCTGACATAGCGCTCGCTCCCTGTGTCTTTGCGGATTGATTTCCAAGCCATCCTCGCAATTTTTTAGGTACTAAATGGTTTGGCTCCTCTGCATCAGACGTCTGTCATTTTATGTCTTTTGACTCACCCTCGGGTCCTTTGCAGCAAGCCTTCTAAATGTCCCCAAAATTACCTCAAAGGAAATGGGAAATGCTGCTTTTATTGCCTCTGCCTCCAGGTTATGGAGTCTCTCTGTATCGGAACGGCAGCTTCACTTTGCTTCTTTTGGAGGGCATTGAAACACAATATGCTACTGTTTCTTTTTGTTAGATACAGCTTCAATTTAACATTCATTTATACAAGGATTTTTCCTGACAAAATATAACACATTATTAAAAGGGTACACACAGTAGATTAATCATGTGTGTAAAGAAGCTTGATGTTTGGTCCATTCCTTACAGGTGTTGCAGAACTCCATCATGTGTATAGTTGTGAATAAATAGAGGCAGAATTTTGTATACAGTTTTATACTTCAAGTACAGTCCTGAATTTCCCCATTGGGGATTTATAAAGTAATATCCTACAGATTTGATGCTTTTTTGACTTAATGCTGGGGTTGTATTTAGATAGACCTTTGAGGTGTGACTTCTGATTGAAAGCTATCTGAACTTAAAGGGATACTTCACCCATTTGCATGAAGCTTTGTATCATTAGAAACATGGTAGTAGTGTTGAATGGTCATGAATCCAACCCTCATTTTGTCCTGAGACGAGAAAAACGTGTTTTTCTTTGCCTGGAAGTTTTCTTCATATGATGCAATATGACGCTTTTTGCATCACATGAAGAAAACTTCCAGGCAAAGAAAAACATATATTTCTCGTCTCAGGGCAAAATGAGGGTTGGATTCATGACCATTCAACACTACTACCATGTTTCTAATTATATACAGCTTCATGTAAATGGGTGAAGTATCCCTTTAATACTAGTTTGACTACATAGTGACTTGACTGGTCCTATTGGGAAAATCACTTAGACACATATATAAAATCTGTCTAGTCTTACTGTTAAAATATTTTTAGTAGAATACCTCAATTTGGATGTCGGTGGAAAAAAACCTTAAAGGTGGATATGAGTCATACATCTCTGCAAGTGTCAACACTGTGTACAGTTTAATTAATGTGGACAGTATTTTAACCTAACTGAATCTAGCAAATAAGAGAATATGTTGTTCTGTTGACAAAAAAGACTATTGTTTACGCTCTCTTAGTTACTGTTGCTACATCAACCATCTCTATGGTTGTGCAGTTAATGGTGACAAGGAGGGGCCAATGCTGACCACTCAAATTATTCTCGATGGCAAATGTCTATTTTGCCTGCTAAACTGATAACTGTTGCTTGTTGATTTTAGCAACTGGCAGTTGAATTAGCTGTCTTCTTAAAACACTCATTTGAACAGTAGCTTCATTGTTAATAACTAATTACAGGCTCTCTTGCTGTCTCAAGTTTAAGACTGAGCCTAACATTTACAAGTTCAATTACAGGGATATTTCAACCGCTGAAACATGAATCTATGTTGACATTGGGTATAAAGTAGAAATATGAAATAATTCTTGACCGACACATTACAGAAAGTATGTTTTGGGCTCATGTGGATGAAAGACAATAACTCCCAGAATGCAACAGCACCTCAGGCCACTCCCGCTGAGTGAGGTTTTTAATAAGTGGTAACACTTTTTATTCATGCACGTATTCAACTTCAACTTTTTAAGTATGTTTAAGACCCGGTTATAAAGGAACAGCATGGTTCTTGGATTGCAGTGTAGAACTAACAGTATTTTTGTTGTGCTTTTCTTATGGCTGTAAATATAATACTGTATGAGAAATTTCCTAATGTAACACATTTGAGAATGATGTGCTAGAGGTGAGTGTGCACCAACTATACATGTGTTTTTGTTTTTTTTTGGAAATGTTTTATTTGAAGGGCATAGATATAATACACATGCACAAACTGAAAACAGCAACCCAATGGTTGTATCATCATGTTTATAGCAGATGCTAATTTTCAACTCCTGTCCTTCGAAGGGCTTTGTGTAACTCAAATATCAGTTAAAAAGGAAAAAGAGAGAGTGAACTGGGTACAGCAGGATGCCGTACTAGGGCTGGGATGTTTGTTTTTTTTACCCTCACTGTGCAATAACACATGAACACTTTCACTTCTATGTGCAATAATCTCACCCAAAGTGCAATAATCACAATAATAATAATCATTGTTTTAGCCATATTTTGCTTTTTCCATGCATATTTGTATATTTTTGCTTTTTTCCAACAAGGGGTGTTCTATTAGTTACTTTATCTTATTCTTTATATTGTTACTTTTTTGTTACCTGCTATATTTAATGTTTGTCTGATATGCTGCTGGGAACCTAAATTTCCCTGAGAGAGTCATCCCAAAGGGATCAATAAAGTTCAGTCTAAGTCTTTGGGTGTCGCACGATTCGATTCAAGAATCACACTCCACTCACTGAAAAATCTCAAATTTGAGCAAAAGTTACAGTTTCTCCTGTTTTATTCCTTCTTACTTTCCGTTTGGTCTGTCTTCTTTTCATCAAACTTGTATGAATTGCAGAATTTTAAGGTGGTTTCGGATTCTGTAGAGAAGCAAATGTTGGCTGTAATTGATTACTTGCATGTACAGTAAAGTAAAACAGTCTAAGAATAACTGCAAATGCATGTCTCTCTTCCAACAAGCAGGCAGAACTCTATGAATATAATCATTGAAACACTGTTGTCCCCTGCAGAATGATGTTCTTCACTGACTATGGGAATGTAGCCAAGGTGGAGCGCTGCAATATGGATGGCACCAACCGGACCCGCCTTGTGGATTATAAAATTGAGCAGCCCACAGCTGTGGCATTGGATGTGGTCAAGAAGCTGGTGTACTGGGCAGATGCCTACCTAGATTACATTGACGTGGTGGATTACAACGGCAAGAACAGGCACAGCGTCATCCATGGGAACCAAGTGAGTGTCACGTTTTACTGTAAGTGCTGTTTTTTTTTGTTTCTGTTCGGCTCCACATCAGAAGGAGCCATTGTGGACAAACGTAAGTGGGAATCTGAACACACAGTCGTTCACTTATCAGTGGCTGCTTTCCTCCTCTTCATTTAGAGGCTTAAAATTGCAACATGAGAGGGATTTTCTTGGTTAATTCTCTAATTTAGTGCACTTTGCTTTATCACTGCAAGACAGGTGGTATATTCACTGCTTGTTGATATAATTCCCTCTTCATTTACATAGAAAAGGTCTTTTGAATAAAGGATAGATGATTTATGAAATTGAGGCACATGTGGGGCTGTACTCCAAATGAGCATATCAATAGTCTCTTTCCTGTAGGACACTTTTGAGGCCTTTCATCGCCGCTTTTGACTATTCATTAAAAATCCCTTTCAAGTGACTTGGGCTAGATGTTCACCATTCACGAGGAGAAAAAAAAACAACCTACATCTCAAGCCCCTGATTTTGTATGCAGGTGATCTTTGCATAACATTGCCTCCTCCATTTGCTTGCAGCCTCATTAGACAGTAGACATTCCTTTCATTTTAGCCGCATAACAAATTCCATGCTGCCCCTTTCGACATCTCTTTCTATAGTCTTTGTTTAATGAAACTTTTCTGTCTCAGCCAGTGTATTCAGTGTTCAGGTGTAACACGTTTGTTCTTTTAGGTGTTCTCAGTGCAGTTAAGTGCAGCTTTTTATGTCATTCTAAAAATATACTGTAGGGTCAATGTATTGCGCTAATAGCCTTTCCGACCACTAAAAGCAGTTTGAACCAACACATTGTATTCACTTACATCAGAGTCTGTTTATTTTTATTTATTTTATTTTTTTCAACATCCCCTTGATTTCATGAGACTGCTATGCACTTGTAGCAACCCTCCCAGCTTGATCAAATTCCTCGTCTCTAATTCGCTGGACAGCCCTCTTATTATTTAATAACTCTTATTAGGCTATTCACTTCCTGGTTGGTACATTCAGTCAATATTTGGTCAGTGTGCTGTGGGTTCAGCTCGTGCAGTGTGTGCATTTAAGATGCTTTTATGGCATTGCTTTAAATTGAAAAAGTAGAACATACAAGCAGTTTATCTACTTACAGTAAGTGCCTCTCAATCATAAAGGCTGAGTCTACCACAGCAACATAGGTTTGATTCAAGCTGGGTCCATTTCTCCCCTGTCTTCTCACTCTGTCTCCTGCCTCTAACATAACACAGGCAAAACATGTCCAAAAATACTTGAGAAAAAAAAAAAAGGGAAAAGTACAGTGCTGAAGTCAAATTCCATAGAGAGAGAGACACGGTTGGGTGGTTTGTTTGTTCTTTATTTATTAATTCTGACGCATGTTCCTTGGTGCCTCTGATGTTAAGGTGTGACCCAGTGAGCCTATGTGGACTTCCTGTGAACAGAGCTCTCCCAGCCATGTCGCTGTGTGTGGGTGTCAGCCTGCTAAATGTAGCATAGAGGCTCTGGTGTCAGGGCCAGAGGCCTCCCCATGGAGTCCACTTTTTGACCCTGTGAGCTGCCAGATGTGCAGACAGCCCTACCAGCCTCTCCTTCTCCCCTCATGCTTGCTACATGATTACAAATAAAAGTCCTCTCATTAATTAACTTTTGTTTCTGTTTACTTTTTGTGCCTCTTGTGGTTTTATTTATGTTTAGCTTCAGGGATGATGTATGAAGAAACTCTTCATGAATCTCCTTGTTTTTTTTTTTTTTCAGGTGTCGTACATTTATGCATTAGCTGTGTTTGAGGACTACCTTTATGCTACCCACTCAGACCCTTCCAAAGTGAGTTCCTCAGCAGAGCTGCTACAAATCCACAGGTTCAACATCACAGCTGAGAGCAGGACACTTGCCAGCCTTGGGAAAGCTGCAAAACTACGTGTTTTCCACAAACTCACTCAGCCAAAAGGTAAAGGACATTTCTAGTAGCTTGACGTGTAGGTAAGTGTCAAACGTTTATATCATGTGACATACAAGCTCGAGTCTGTCTTGATGAAGAATGAGGATATTTCAGTGTTGTAGAATGATCCCTTTATCCCGTCTGCTTTTGTCCACAGTCAGGAGTCATGCATGTGAAATGGTGTCTTTTGGAAAGCCGGGTGGATGTTCCCACATCTGCCTTCTGAGTGGCAGCTACAAGTCCAGATCTTGCCGCTGTCGCACTGGCTACAGCCTTGGCTCTGACGGACAAACCTGTAAAAGTCAGTATACATTTTCATCTGGACAAAAAAGATCCAACATTGTGCAGCAAAAAAAGACAATGTGTTTTCTTTATTGATATGCATTGAGTTGGACTTCCTGGTCTTAATGAACACGAGTCATGAGTTATGACAGAGTGGGACCTTTCCCTCATTTTTGTGTCTTACACTGAAATGTGCCTGTGAAGCTCCTGCGTCATTTTGAAGATGAGAGTGTGATACACATGCTGCAGACCTTCAGTGATGTAGATGAGTGCTGTGTGACACAGACCCATTTGAAAGTGACGTTCCGCTATCGACCCGTTGCCAGCCTGATTGATTATTGTCATAATGAGGTTTTAAGTTTGTCTGCTTTTGGCTTGTCTGATCAATTGCTGGACATTGTGTTGTTGACAATAATAGCAGTAGCTCAAATTGATGACACAATCCGAGGGCCCACCACTTTTCGATCGGGGTAACGAAGCATTGGGAGGCCTGGCATGACACATTTGATTTATTCCCCCTTCATAGATGTTCTGATGACACCAGCTATCTCTGTCTTGCTCGCACTTTCCTCTCCCTGAGCATAATGAGATTCGGTACTAAATGGTAGTGCTTCTTCATACAGCAGTCACTGTGGGGTTTGATATCTGGGTCTCTTGCAATGCTTAATTGTCTCCTGGGTAGTCGGTCTCTCCCTCACAGAATGATAAATTGAAGTGAGGCATGTGTGGTCCTCACCCCCAGCATCCTAGTCTCCTGGGTAGGTGCTGAGTGTGAGGAGAGGTCTGCTTCTCTCACTGGAAGCCCTCCTTCATTCCTCCTCTCGCCTCTCTGGAAGATCCCAAAGGGTTCGAGAACATACAGCCCCCTGAGCGGCTGGTGGGCCGCCAAGGAGTTGCCTCACTTTTCTTGGGGCCCTGTTTGCCTTTCTTCACAGACACCATATTTTAAAAACACCAAAACAGTGTTACGAGCCAAGGTAAGCACTGCCATAGTCTTGGCATAGTCTGTTTGTTCAAGGATTTTCCTTCTCCTTCTGTTAATGCGACTTTAAAGCAGGCATGATTGAAGGTGGACAGTACAGTCATTGGCACTGATTACTGGCTCTATTAACGTGAATGGATGGCTCTGGCTCTGGCTCACATATAAGAACAATGTGGCCAGTAAGAGGGTTTAATGCTGGGATCAGCATTGATGAATTAGACCAATTAAATGACAATAACAGTAAAATAGGGTTCTGTCTTTTCTTGCCTTTTAGAGCCCAAAAGCGATCTCTTCCTTTTCTACGGTAAGGGCCGTCCTGGAGTAATCCGAGGCCTTGATATGAACATCAAATCCAACGATGAGCATATGGTGCCAATCGAGGACCTGGTTAACCCTCGCGCCATCGACTACTATGCAGAATCAGGACATATCTACTTTGCTGACACAACCAGTTTCCTCATTGGTCGGCAAAAGATTGATGGAAACAGTCGAGAAACGATACTTAAAGATGGTGAGTAAAATGTGTTTGTTAAAACCTATTACTCTTTTTTTTTTATTAATGTGGGGTTAGACAATACTCAGAAGTACTCAGATATGCATACATATTATTTTCCGTTTCAATATACTTACTACTGCAAAAAAGCTTTCCGTCAATAATAAAACATGCTGAATTCAGTATCATCGAAAACAAATTCTTACCAAACTGTGCTAATAACTGTATTAGCTAGTGTGAAAAAAAGTTGGCCAAATTTTTCATTTTAACAGGATTTCACAAAACATCTGATAGTGGCTTCATGGAGACATTATCAGAATGTAATCTTACCTGTTTTATTTACATTGACCAGAGTTCCCTGTTTGACTTTGCAGTGCAATAAATGTTTGTTAAAATCATTTTTGTTGGCTCTTTTACAGAACTTGACAATGTCGAAGGAATCTCAGTGGACTGGATTGGCAATAACTTGTATTGGACTAATGATGGCTACAGGAAAACTATCAGCGTCGCCAGACTGGAGAGAGCCTCCCAGACAAGGAAGACATTGTTGGAAGGCAACATGTCACATCCACGGGCCATTGTGGTTGACCCTCTTAACAGGTCAGGCAAAGACAAAGACATGGTGAATTGTGTTTTTAATGATGGAGACACACAGACCTGAAAAAAAAATATTTTTGCCAGCAGCAGGTCTTATCAGAATATGTCTGTAAAAGGGTGCAAAGAAATAATTCACAAGTAGCAGTAAAGGTAAACGTAATCATATACTAGCTTTGGGCTGTAGGTGAATAAGGCTGGCTCAAGAAAAAAATAAAAATTGCCATGTTGCATAATTTAAATAAGCAAGCTTTCAGATGTTATACTTGTGGAATATGAGCCAGCTGAAATCTACAGAGCATTATTATGTTTTTTTAAATCACATCTCCTGGCAAGGTTGGGAGATTCTTGCTGTAAGACTTGATGTGATCTTACTCAAGATCACCTGCATTATAAAGAAAGTCAATTACAGTCAGGTCCTGCACCTTGTTACTTCTGGAATCAGTTAATCCTCCATACAAAAGAAAAAAAAACCATTAATGAAGGTACACATTCTGCTAATGCATATTCTGCTCACAGCAATCACCTCGAAACTGATTTGATTATTGGTCAGGTAAGAGTTTTTTTGGTTAAAGAGAAAGATGGCTCATATTTTTCTTGAAACTTCACTTCCAGGTACCAGTGTCTTCTCCACATGCATGCTCTTTAATGCATGTTTCTTTGTAGGCCTTATACATCTGCTCCTGTGCATTCCTATACCACATCATGAACGACCTTGTTAGCATATATGCTGCCATATGTATAGAGCAGATGTGCAAATTATCAGTGATTTTCTTGAGGATCTTGAGGATTTACACTAAAAGGCTTAAATCGTATTAACACACAAGAAATCCAGAGATTAGTTTCCATGCCTGAAGAGAGTTCCTCCAACAATTTCCTTATGAAGCTGTTTTGCTGCTATATAAGCACACACCAAACTGAAAGTTGCACTTGTTTGTTTTTTTGTTTTTTTGAAGATTAGCTTACTCTGATTAAGAAAAAAGAAATGGAAACTGCCATAATAAGAACACAGTCTTAAATGATTCAGACTAATGAGGAAGTAGCCTACTAGCCTTCTTCTTTTTTTCAGAATTTAAGCCCTGACATAAATACTGTTGCAGGAATGTTGGGGGTGGGGGATTTCATGTCTTTTTTTTTGTATGAGGATTAATAGCTTTTACTCCAACCCCTCCCACTGGTAGCACAAATGATTAGGAAAGCTAGTTTTGGGCTTCAGATGTAGCATTCAGCCTGAAACCTGCAAGTCTTTGATCTTTATCTGCTCTGCTGGAAGAGGGTCTCTTCAGGTAAAATGGATACACCTCTCCAGCTGATTTCTGTACTGCATACTCGCTACCTTATTTTCTGCTCCATTTGCATCCTGTAGTCTGTGTTGAGATGATAAGGACGACTTAACAGAAGTATACCTCTCTATCTCTGCTGCATTAGGAATCCCATACATGTATTCATATGAGAAATCCCACCAAAAACGGTATCTGACTTGAGTGATGTGACTCTGGAATGGGCTTTAAAAAGCCTGCATCCTTTTTCTGTTTTCAAGTATAGACCATTGACCATTTTTCAGACATCTCTATATATTTTAATGCTGGTTTTTTTGGATGTTCTAAATCACATTGAACTTTGTGTTTTGCAATATTTTTTTGCACCACTGACTTTTTAATTAATTTTTTTCCAAAAAAAGCTCTAAATATATTTTTCCAGCCTGCATTTTATGAACATACACCTACTACTAACAGTTATTTTAATGCCATTTATCCTCCTGATTAGTTTAATGAAGTCATCCTAAATGTTTCAGACTTGAGAACATCATCATTGGATTTCTAAGCGTTAATTTCAAACGTAGCCGGCAACCAAGTTCATGTCTTCAAATTAGGGCTCGACTGAAATCCCTGTATTTTTTGGGGCTGATACTGATATTGATCAAATGGGCTGATATCTTTCTTAGATCTATGTTTGATCATAGAGATAAAATGAGACAAGATGAAAATGTCGGGATTGTGTATTCTTATTTTCTTAACATGAAAATGCAAACGTTCCGTCCATCAGTCTGTAACACTATTATGTTGGTTTCTATGTTTAAAGGTGTGTGTGTGTGTGTGTGTGTGTGTGTGTGTGTGCATGTGTGTGTGTGTGTGTGTGTGTGTCTACATGCGAGTGTGGAGACTTGATGAATAATTCATCAGGCCGTAAAAAAAAAGACTTCAACACAGAGGGAGTCTTCATTCACCTCCATATCCTATTCTGTTTCATCTTCCCTTAGCCAGCCCTCTATCATTGATGAGAAACAGAGGCCACATGGCTCAGTCAGCAGCACTCAAACAGAGCAAATCCCCTGAGCATTGTTACTAGAGAACAGATCACGTCAAATCGTTGACCCAATCATGTTTCAAATACCAAAGGTCCATTGAGAGTTGCATTCTTAGCATACGCATGATACACCGTAAACTTCTTTTTGGAGTGGAATGAAGGACTTTGCCTTGATGTGCAGCCAAGCAGTAGAAGGCTTTCACAAAGCCTCATACTTTCTTTGGGTACAATGCACCTGCCTCTGGCTGCAAGGGTATGTGATTATTTGGCTTTACATATTGGAAATCTGATCTCTCGTTTATCACCATTCAACATCTACTGGGAACACTTGTCATAATGTGAAAACCTATTTTCTGAATGAAAGGTTATATTCTCGTGCTTGGTAGCGGCGCAGGATGTCTTGTCTTTAATGCTCCATGTTTGAATCAAAGCGGCATGTGAAAGATTCAGTGGGGAGAACGTTCATGCCCTCCCATGGGTGTACAGAACAGAACCTGCATTGTAAATTTCACTGTGCTATGAGTACATAATTCTGAGAGACGTCTGCCCAAACACGCTGTCACATGTGCTCTGATTGATAAATCAAAACAGGCTGATAAAGGCAACAAGTGCATTTATCTAAACCTCCATGTGTCAAGAAGTGAGGGCAGGGATGAATGAGGAGCATGAAGCTGAAATAAACTGTCTTTAAATGCGGGATATGATCAGTGTTCATCTCGATATGAGTATGATCTACTCACTTGACTGCTTGAACCAGAGTAATCTCTATTGGTGCAGTCATTTTTTTCTTTTTATCTGCGTGTTTTTAGCTGGATGTACTGGACAGATTGGGAAGAGGATGAAGTCAATGACAGCATTGGCCGGATAGAGAAAGCCTGGATGGACGGATCCAACAGACGCATTTTTGTCACCTCCAACATGCTGTGGCCCAATGGTCTGACTCTGGATCACAGCACCAGTACCATGTACTGGTGTGACGCCTACTACGATCACATCGAGAGGATCCATCTCAACGGGACTGGAAGAATGGTGAGTTTCACTACATTGAGATCAAACAGAGTTGTCAAATCATCTTACATTTTTACACATCTTATCAGCTAATGATTTCATTGCACAAGTTTCACATCCTAACAGTTTCCTCATATTCTACGCACGTAGCGTTCCGCTTCTGCTCCGTCAGACACCCCGTTACCCTGTCCCACTGGGTCAGTTTCTGGAGTGTGAGCACAGCAGAGTGCAGCCATGAATAGCTGCACACACATCACAGGAGAACTACAAGATCTCAAGGGAATAAAGAGAAAAATGTGCAATCAATTTGTTGCTTTATCTATCTATCTTAGGTTGCTTTGTCGTTCGCTTCTTACGTGCCAGTTATATCATTATAATGATAAAGTGATATACGATCGTGAGTCAGTATATTGTGTTTTATTTTGAAATTGACAGGACACTGTGCGTTTTCTTGTCTTACTTATAGTCCGACTTGATCTATTTCATCCAGCTTGACACATGCTTAGAGCGTGCTCTGTTGAAAATAGACTTGCAGCTTTTGGAGTGGAGACGGGCCTAGGTGCTCGACACGGAAACAGGAGCATCGACTAGAGTGGCGGCAAACAGCTGGGACGTAGTGCACGACGCCAACGAATTGCAGGGCCCTCACTGTTTGTTGACATTGGCAGGAAAGAATAATCACCAAACACAAAAAAAAAAACTGCTTAATATGTTAAAGAAAAATCTCATTAGGTACATCATTTAATAATAAGCCATTTGATGAGAAACCTGCAACTTATTTTTCTATTCTGAAATGTTTTATTATGACTGCTCGTTCCATGTACAGAAGAATAGGCATTGTGGTTTTTAAAACATCCCATTTTTGTAAATACAATGTCTCAGAAATGTCTGGAAGGATAGTGGTTAAAAGTCAAATGTCACTCTCGCTAGCAATGTGCATGTTTTACACCAGTGGGGTTCAGTGTGACATCATAAAATCACTTTTATTTCCATATTTCACTCCTCCTTTGTTAAAGAGATGCGTCAGGAATTTCAGGGGGGAACCCTAACCTTAATCCTAATCCTATCTTCAGAGGTCCGAAATCATTGTTAGATCATGTGTTTCCCATTCTTGTAAAAATACTATTGGATATAGAAAGAGTTGGAAATATGGCCAACATGGAGTGGGGAAGGATGTGTGGCAAAGGAGCCACGTGTTGGACTTGAACCGGGGTTGCCTGTCAACCTGTAGTCTATCTACAAGACATGCACAAACTCACCACTAGGTCACCGGTGCCACTGCTATTTGTTTTTAACCCGTCACATAAAACAATAAGGATCTATTGAAGGACAATTTCCTTTCACTCCAGCCCTCCGGTGATGTTTGTTCTGTTTTCATTACTGTAGGAAATATGTGGGAAAGTTGAGCTTGACTGGTTGGTGTATAAAACTAGAAGGGTGTACTGTAGCCCATATTATCGCCATTTTTATTTGATGTTTTATGAGAGGCTGACTTATTTGCTTTCAGATCAATAAAGTCTGAATATTTCAGGGTCAAACCACTTTTTCTCACTTTTTAAAACTGATATAATGATAATGTGCTAAACAGTGAGATGATTGAAACTGCTCCTTTTCTCACAACAACTGCCAACAAGACAGCCCTTCATCCCAAATTGCTCCTGTCGACTCTAGTTGTACTGGCATATTAAGCTAATGAATTATTTGCAAATGCTATTTAATCAATGCCAAGATTTTAGCAAACATTATCATAGGCATACAGCCGCGTATGAATAAATTTGCGCAATGAAATTGAATCACATTCATCATATACTGTGATCAAATCATTTCTAATTCCGTATTCAAACAGCAAGAAACTCTGTTTGAGATGATTGATTCCTTTTGTTGCCGCTGGTGTCTTTCCTTGGCTCTTCTAATCTTTTGATTACGCTGCATGTTTGCTTCATGTTGCAGGTGGTGTACAATGGAAAAGAGCTGAACCATCCATTCGGAATCTCTCATTATCGTAATTTCATCTTTTGGACGGAGTATATGAATGCCTCTGTCTTCCAGCTGGACTTGTCCACCGGCGATGTCACTCTGCTGCGGAGTGAGAGACCGCCGCTATTTGGCCTGCGCGTCTATGACGCACAGAGTCAGCAAGGTTGGCCGCCTCTCTTTCATGCACTCCTCATCCGGTGAACCGTATCTCTCCTTCCAGAAAAAGTGGCTCTTTTTGCACTGAAAATAGAACCAATCTGTGCCGCGTGTCCTGGTCTTTGTATCCCCTTGTACCCTTGTACTTAATAGAGAGGACTAAATGTGATAAAAACACGAGAGGCTTCACATGTATCCCTGCTTGTGTCAGATTTCAGTGTTATCCGGCACATTGATCAACACTGACAGCGACACTAAAATCACCTGGGGCTCCGAGTAAAGTTAAATAAGGTTACCAAGGTTTGGAGGGGTTTACTCAATTCTCTTACAAATGATGATGGATTCATGCTGTGACAGTAGAGAGCTGTGTTGACCCTTATAGTCTACAGCATCCACAGCATAGTTCCACCTCACACAGTATTCTTGCTGGACATTTCTGTATCGTTCATGTCACTGGATAGATTAATTGGCTATCCATTTCTCATAATATTAATGATTGGCTCGTACAAAACCGAAAGCTTTATCTCATAGGCTCAGGCGCCGCCGTTGGGCTCACTATTAGATGAAAGTGACAGAGCTGTCTTGTGTTTTAACATTACGTGTGTTTATAATGAGTGCTTTGTCTGGTAGGGGAAAAAAGGTTTATCCAAGAGGAATATAAATGATCAAATGTCTGTAACTTGACATGTTCCCAATAATCCATTTGACATGAAGTTATAGAAAACCTGGCATACACCTGTCTTACCTCTTTAAGATACGTTTGGTATTTGTGAGATGAGTTACTTTTGCAGGGAATAAAGCGCCTAGTGCACCTCTGGTGTTCGCTGTAGAAAGGAGGAAAAAAAATAAAAAAGACAAACCTGTATTACTTAAGCTTGGCTGGAGAAAATGTGGCTTTGAATGAGCAAGGCACCTCATTTGTGATCTTTTTCTCCAGGTGACAATGCATGCAGTGTGAATTATGGGGGCTGTAGTACCCTCTGCCTTGCCATCCCAGGGGGCAGAGTGTGTGCCTGCGCTGACAACCAGCTTCTGGAGAAGAACAATGTCACCTGTGCAGGTAGGAGGATGTACTGAATGAGACAAAGTACGAGGCATAAGATCATCTTTTCCCAGTGTAATATAAACGTTATCCTATGGGACTAAGATAAAAAAATAACCCTTATCTATTCATATGCAAATAAGATTTTATACAAATAAAAACAGATTGAAAATTATCCCTGTGGGCGGCCAGGAATATAATCCAACTCCCAATGGTAACTCATAGGGTCATGAGACGTTATTAACTTGTTTTTTTCTGCCATTATAGCGATGCCAATATTTCTCCTAAACACATTATTTACAGGAAGTCTCCTGTTGATTTTGTTTCTCCCAGAAGCGTCAGCCGGTGGTTTAGAGCCTCAGCGATGCAAAAATGATGAGTTCCAGTGCCATAATCAGCGCTGCATACGGGCTTTGTGGAAATGCGACGGAGATGATGACTGTCTGGATGGAAGTGACGAGGAGAGCCACAGCTGCTGTGAGGATCTCAAACACTGTGTCTGCAGTATCAACCAGCTCGCTGTATTCACACAACAAATACATTGTGCTTGCATTTTGCATTCTGATGAACGTACATTCACAACCACACATATGGCACGAATAGCGAGGCTTTTTAAAGGCCCACTCTCTCTGCCTGACACCTTCTATGTTCCTAAATGTCACTAAAGCAGAGGTAAAAAATGTTCCTCCTCCCCACTGCTTTCTTCCCCGATGCTCCTGCTGAAGTTGTTTTGCTCGTCACAAATCACAAGGATAAACACCCTGTAAGACGCTTTTTTCTTTGACGGCTAGCATACGTAATCTAATCCTCCGCCCGAAATATCAGAACTATAAAATCAATTACCTGCTCTCCTGGGACAAAATATATTTCAACAGTCTGCAAACTAGATTTACTTTTTTTTGGGGGGGGGGGGGCGTAAAAGGAGCATAGGGTTGACTTTAAAAATCGGAGAAATGCCGTTTGCAGCTGCATAAAGGGGCTGTTAGTGAATAATAAGTTTGGATGAACTATACTTTTGAGCTAAGGTAGTGAAATTGGCTTAAGAGTCAAGGCTGTACAACCTCATAAAAACATACTTTAGGCACTGTAAAACATATTGTACATTGCCCTCAATTTAGGGACAAACCATCAGTGAGAATCCTGAGTGAGATTCTGCTTTTCAAACATTCTCTTTTATGGTTCATGACCCGGCGTGCTGGTCCCTCAACAAGATTAGTTGAGCTGAGGACTCAATGAAATCCCATTTGAAGGGCTGTGAGTGTACTATATAAGAAAATATAACATATTTTTATCCAGTTATGAGAGAGATCATATAGCCTTTATAAAGTATGAAAAACTGTATATTCTTTGACAAGACCATGCATGGTCATTGTGCTAAACTGAAGACAAAAATGTTCAATTCAAGACTTGTTAGTCTTCAGGTAAAACAGTGTTTTAAGATCAGCAGCACATTCTATTGAGAGAGTGCAATTATTTTTTGGTTTGAGCATCAGACAGTAAGAGAAACCGCTTCAAAAGCTCCCCTGAGGATTAATCGAGGATTGTTTGGGGTGAATCATTTTGACACAGCCAAAGCAAAAAAAAAACTGAAACACTTGAATTGAACAATCGACTCTCTCCCTCACTGAAAGGAAGAGACCGACTTTGGCTTCTATAAGCCTCACTCTGCCTTGTTGTGGTCCATCCAAGCGAACAGCATTATGATTACCTGAGCTGTTATTATAGAAGACAGTTGACATACGGTGTTATATGATTATGCTGTGATCATCACTTCTCATGTTTTCTTTTGTTTTGTTTTGTTTTTTTGGGGGTTTTTTTCAGCTTTGAATGTTTTCTATTTATCTGTAGGGTCACTCAATGATTTCTTTTCCTGTTTGCGCTCTAGACAACCACACCTGTCCCGTTGATCAGTTCAAATGCAGCAACAATCGCTGCATTCCCAAAAGATGGCTCTGTGATGGAACCAATGACTGTGGTAACAACGAGGACGAAGCCAACACCACATGCTTGGGTACACAGTACTAAATTCATTTTTTCTTGGATTAAGCGTAGCTTCGGATGCTGTTTGATGATATTACAATTCAATCAGCAGGTTTTAAAGGATAGTTTCTTGTCATTTCAGAAATTGACAAACTCTGCAAGACAATATCTGTGGTATTTTTGTGCAAACTGATTGATTTCAACAGATATGTTGCCTCAAAATCTCAGAAAGTCAAGGAATGAAAACTGTAATTTTCTGAAATTGTATTATCAACATATTGTGGTTTGAGGACTAACTGCTGTTCAGCTAGTCAAGGTTTTTTTTGTATTTTATTTTTCAACAAAATCCAATCAGGTTTATGTACACTCCACTAAATGAATGAATCCAAACAGCATACTTGAAATACTTCACCCTTACATCTTTTTCTAAAAAGCTGCTCACTTCAGAAGTTGTTTAAACATCAACATCTTGACCAGAGCTGTCGTGTGTTATCAAAGCAGTCATTAGGATTAAACCTTGCAGCTCTGCACAGTGCAATCAATCTCATTATGTGAAAGCACTCTAGAGTATCAAAGAGCTCTAGCACCTACAAGACACAACTGTATACAAGCAACACTAACAGTATATCACTTTGCCTCCCATGTGTTCAATTTGTCCTCTCAGGAGCTTTGTCATCCTCAGATGATCAATCAATGAGCATTAGCAAGAGTATGATGAATGTTTCCTCATCATCAGATTGACATGCGTATCCCACAACAGTAGGAAATCTCTTTTGTGCTCTTCCGTGTGTACTCATCAGAGATGTGCAGTTTGTAAATGACGGCCTATCTAGCAAAGACACATTTCCTGTGGCTTTCAGTACCTTCTCTGCTGTACTGTGTGATTAAGGGATACAAATTTTCCACCAGGCGGACAGTAACATCCTGGTGATGTAGTCATCATTACAGTTGTTGAACACGTTTGGCATTGACTCGTGCATGAATGATCAAATGAATGGTCTTATTTCCTCCCTCTCAGCCCAGCCCTGTCAGGCTGACCAGTTCTCCTGCAGGAACGGACGATGTGTACCTAATGCCTGGAGATGTGACCGGGAAGATGACTGCGGGGATATGTCGGATGAAATATCGTGCAGTGAGTCAAACGCCACTATTTACCTCATGTCACTCAAATGCAACTCTACGTGGATTAAAATCCTGCAGCCATTTGTGCCGCTCTGTTTGGTCAGGACGTAGACAAGGCGAGCGCAGTGAATGAGTCACGTGAGGCCCTTTCAGGCAATGTCTTCCAGTCCTCCTTCGTTATTTAAGTTGTTTCCGATTGGGCCATATTAAAAAAGCAACAATGACTATGTTCTAATCAAGAGGAAATGTATGGGCTGAGTGTCAGTTTGCCTTACTGGCTCAATGGTTATTGCATCAGGCAGTTTTTTTATTCCATTCAGGAACTTAAAAAAACTACTAATTGATGTCTTTTCCAGTAAGTGTCAACATATGTATAGTTCTTTTAAAAAAGGTAAACTTTAGATTTGCCTATAAAAACAGGGGTGGGCAACCAGTGGCCCGGGGGCCACATGCGGCCCTAATCAACCTTTAACATGGCCCTCAGGTCAGTTTTTTTTTATATAATTAGAAACATGAAGATAAAGTGACATAATCTGCCATGAAATCATGAAAACCAGAAATATGTCCATAATAACATTTGATCACAGATATATGTTGAGTTAAATGTGACACATAATTGACTGTAAATGTTTTTGTATTCTATAGTGTGGCCCCCTGGCAGTGAGAACGAAATGAATGTGGCCCTTGCTGTGAAGAAAATTACCCATCCCTGATGAATAGACAGCAAAAAAAAAAAAAAGAATAAAATGAGGCAGTTCTCCGGATGTCATGATATAATGGACGAGAATAACAAGTAAAACGGTTAATTCTTTGCATATGATGTTCTTCAACGCACGTCTTATGGAATCTGCCCCATCCCCCGTCCAAATGCTTATTATTCATATTGTGATATGCACCTGCATCAATATGCTAAATTAAACTGATACACAAACATTATACAAATTAAAAACTACAGTTTTGCATCACTTGTAGCATGCTCACATCATAGCTACGCAGTACCGTGACAATGTACATCCTCAGAGATCCCCTGTAGTCTTTCATTCGAGAACTGAGCGACTCATGTGAAGGCCATTACATTAAAAGAAAGAAGGTTTATACCTTTCAACCAGTGGGCAATCAACGCCATCGTGTGAAAGAACTCAAGAGCCTATTAGTCTATTAAACCATGGATTTACAGTGTCATAGCACAAGTATGCCTTTTTATATGTAGCCTACATGGGATCTAATTCTGGTTGACCCTGGAAATGACTTTTAGCAACTATGTCACTACTCAGGATGTGGACACCTGCCAAGGTCTTAAAAGATTATGAGTTTTCAAATCGAACTGAAAACCACCCTTTGCTTAGGCCGCAACTACGTATCTTGTGCCGCAAGATACCGAATATTCTTGTTGGTCGTTGGGTAACTTGTTGAACACTCATATACTGCTCATTTTTCATTCTGTCTGTCACACGGATAACTTAAAAAACATTGCTTTTGAAGCTGAAATATTGATTCCCAGTTTGTCGGACAAAGAAGAAGACATGACCTCGAGGTCAAGGTCAGGGTTTCTTTATCTGTCTCTCTGGGGAGAAATCTATTTTAGAGACGGGCAAAAATTAGCTGCAGAGAATAAAAGGAATAAATAAAAACAACTAATAGGCCTACAGATGTGCAAAACATCAGCTTACTGCTACTACACACAATCGCAAGTGCATGCACACTGCTTAGCGTCCACGTATCCTGTTTCATACACATACATGGCTACAGTTATCGGTACCTTGGGAGCCCCTTGTTTTTTTCGTTCATCCTCTATTATTTGCTCATAATGAGCTTAACTGAAATAGGAACGAATGATGGCTTCAGCTTGGAGGGGTGATGACGAATAAACAGTTTAACACTAATGAGTTCACTGTTTTTAAGTCATGTCTCAGTGGTTTTAAACGCACTGTCGGTAAAAGTTGCAGTCTGTGTTCAGGATAAATCTTGGGAAACATAAACAGAAAAATAAAAATAAAAAATGGAAAACTGAGGCACCGCATATTTGCCTGAGCTTTGAAGACATATTTAGCATTTTTATTCAGAAGGAGACATCATTTTAAGCTCTAAAATATGTTTTCTTAGCAGCAGGTTGAACTGGATGAATTACAGGTATAGAATTAAAAGATAGGTGTAAAGGTTTAAGATCCCCTCTTATCACTCTGTGTATGAAAGCAGCTTTTTTTACAGTGATTGATGTTTGCCAAACTCTGCTCTGTGCTGTCTCACCTCAGCCTCCCTTTGTGTGTCCTAAGCTGCTCCAGTACGCGCTCACAAACAGCCAGGGTGTAAGCAGTAATTAAAGTTCATGCTCGGCTTCATTCAATCATAATCAAGCTGTGCAGCAAAACATATTTCTCCCATACTGTTGTCTGAGTTTCCTCAGGCATTACTTCTCTGTAGGCACTCTACTGTGAAGCTCTGGCAGCTCACTTAGCTTCAGTGCAGCAACTGTGGGTTTTGGAACACCTGAAGCTCAGTGGTGGCCGCCTTCGAGATTGATGCTAATTTGGATTTTGTTTGTCAGTAGTTTAGTAGTTGTCACACAGTGTCTCATATTGGGCTCTCTGTTTACTTCTGTCATTATTTATGAATGCCACCGTTCCATTTTTTTTTTTCCTGCCAGGCTCACTGTTTACTCGAAACCTTCATTATTTATGGATGTTCATGCTTCATTTTTAATGAATGTTAAATTCCAGCCAGTCATGTGCTGTGCTGTCAGCGAGACCGAACACATTTGTGGGAAATATAGAAGACACTTGTCGGATAAAGATACTGTATGTCTCCTCGAAAGAGTCGGAGGAATGTCAGACAGCAGCAGCAGATGCCAACAAATCAATCCACTGACTTGCATTTTGTATTGAAGTCAATAAAGCTTCAGGCTTCTAGTAAGGGTATTTGAAAGGTACTGTATATACGGTTTCTCAAAATAGGAAAAACAAGAATGGTATCTGACAGGAAGAAGAATTTAAATCCAGACATTATTGATGCACAAAATTCGTCAAATCTGTATTCTATAGTTACTGCAGCAAAGGTAGAAAATATTGATTCTATAACTAGACCAATAAAGCTGATAAATTGCAGTCATGGATGCTGGATAAGCATTTTACTGACTTGGTAGGGGGAGTCATTGATTTGGTATCAACAGCTTAAATTCTCAAGTTAAGCTCCTTTTACAAGGCCGACTGTAATGATAAATGTGTGAGTAGTATCTTAAAGAGAAGTGTGTCAGTGTTGTTTCATATCAGTGCCATAAAGAATACGAGGTTGCAGATTGAAGTCATCATCAGTAAAACAGAAGAAGAAAAACATTTTCAATTAACTTTTAATTTTAACTTTCACCAAACTGCCTAAGTCCACCTCTTCTATGACACCGAATATGTATTCTTGATGCTACATTTTAAATACCGCAGGAAGCTTTCATAGCCTACAACATCTTGTCGCTGATATTCAAGGTTTTTATTAGAAGAGTGCTCTTTAAATGAGACAGAGACGTTGAATTACTCTCACAGTTACATGAGATATATGACCTCTGCATCAATTGATCAAATGTGAGTAACGTAAAGACAGGCTTAAACTAACTCCGTGATCTTGGGTTTGTTGATGATTGTTGATGGAGCAGTTTCAAGTATCTAATGTGTAGAATTACAGGGCGAGAATGTTTAACAGGACTGGGATTACATTATACGTGTACCTCTCAACACACCTTTCAGCCTTCCCCACCTGTGAGCCCCTGACCCAGTTCAGCTGTTCCAATGGACGATGCATCAATATGCAGTGGCGTTGTGATTCAGGTAAGGGAGGTTTCTTTTTTTTGGACATAGTCTTTTACAAGAGTGAAGTGATGCGTCACTCACTGAACGATCACAACAATATCAACATGTGTGCAGATGATGATTGTGGAGATCGCAGTGATGAGGTGGGCTGCATCCAGTCCTGCTCCAACACTCAGTTCCAGTGCACAAGTGGCCGCTGTATCCCAGACCACTGGGCCTGCGATGGCGATAATGACTGTGGAGACTACAGCGATGAGAACACGACCTGCAGAGGTGGATCAGCATGTAAGAACGACCTGCGTTATCTTTTTTTTAATGCTGTGAAAGTTGAAAACAATAACAAAAAATAAAAGGATGGGGGCGCTGGTGGCGCAGTGGCAGTGTGCGCGTCCTTATGTATCGAGGCTATAGTCCTCAAGCGGGCGGCCCGCATGTCTCTCCCCACCCTCTGTCCCTGATTTCCACCTCTGTCCACTTTCCTTCCTCTATGATAAAGGCAAAAATGCCAAAAAAATAAATATTTAAAAAAATAAATATATCAAAAAGCCCTAAATAACCTCTGTTTAAAGCAAATGTTTGTATCCTAGCAAGTTTTACATACAGACCTATATTCAGTCATTATTTAGATTTTTTTTAAAACCGACCTCGAAGCGGACATATTATTGTTTTTTATGTTGTTGTTTTTTTGATTGATTGTTGAACAAAATAAAAAATAAGATAAACAAAAAATGAAAAAGATAAAATAGTAGTATTCGAAGAGGAGAAGGAAGAAGTAAAAACTTATATTTCCCGACCCCCATATTACATTTCTTTTATTAGTTTATAGATTATTTCCGATTATTTACAACACATAAAAGGCATCACAATCCTGTTAACCACTCAGTGTTATAAAATAATAAAGGCCTACCCCTAATACACTTGTTCCTCTTCCATATAGCCATCGAAGATAGATTCTTTGGGTTTTTTGAATCCGATAATATTTGTGCTGTGTTGTTACTTTATGAACGAGTAGTCATCCTGTGTTTTAGTGTAATACTGATTTTTTTGTTTGATTAAATCCATGCTTAAATGTGGATGTTGTTCTTACACAGTAAATAATTTACCAGCCTGTTTTCACACTCGCTTGTCACTAATCTTATCTGGTCTCAGTTCGGGGGGAATTTGATTGTCAGGAGTTGAATCATTTAATCTAATTATCACACAAACCTCATGTGAGCTTCTTGAAACTCACAGCTGACTTGCTTGTCACTAGAATGTGCAGACTATTCATCAAACTGTTTCCTGACGGGAACTGCAGGCTCTGGCTCTCCCCCGTGTCTGCTTCTGCTTTCCCCCTCAGGGGATTGAATCTGTCTCGCTTTGCCCTGGCTTTAAGAGAAATCTTGTTTGGGTTTGACTTTTTACGTGATAAGCGAATGGTTAATCAGATTCAGGCTGCTCCTTACACTGAATTCACCATGTACTGACTTGAACTAATGCATATTGATTTATATGTTAATGTTAATTTAATATTATTTGGTTTAAAACTTCTTTGTTTGAACGCCATTTCAGCTCTTATATATCAATATGTTTGTTCTGCAGTGCAGCACACACAGAACAGTGGTGTAACCAGGTTTGCTTGTTTGACGTGAAGTTTCAGCACTAAGATAAAGTGACCACAGTCATTAGACAAGACAGAAACATCTTAGACACTGAAGTCTGATAACTTCCCTTCCCTTTAGATCTAAGTGACCTGTTATTGCTGCCAAGTGCCCTCCATGGAAAGATAAAAGTTTCTAAACAGTAAAAGATGTCTTGTGAAATAACAGTTTAATACTGCTGCGCCTGTGCCCATGACAGAGTGCCGTAGATCTCTGGATCAGTAATTGTTGAATGCCTGTTGTTTCAGTGCTGCCATCTGTGATCGAGTGCAGTGGAGAGGAATTCCACTGCGTCACAGATGGGACCTGCATCCCAGAACGCTGGAGATGTGACGGAGACAAGGACTGCGAGGATGGGAGTGATGAGAAAGATTGTGAGGGCACCAAAAGGATGTGCGACCCCAAGGCCAAGTTTACCTGCAAAGATACAGGTAGTGTAAAGCAAACCAAGGTCACAATAAAATAAACACATGCAGTGACAACATCCATTTCTCTGTAGAGATCCACCACCCCCCCCAAAGTGAATCATCACTATGTTTTGTCACAGATGGTGGGCCTAAAACATCGTCCAAAAGATTCAGATGAAGTCTGACACATGCAAACGCTTGTTGTAGTGTTGGCTTATGCGCTTCATTAATCATCAGTCACAGATAATTTTTGTTGGTCTGTGGTATAAATTCTGATCCTGAGGCCTTTTACTTAAGTAGGTAACGCTTGCATCATTCATCTAAGAGAAATTTGATGGTTTAAATCCACGGCAGCTTTGCTGAACTTCTTAGAGCATGAAGGACGGTAACACACAGTGACAGAGGAAACAAAATCAACTGCCTTGATTATTGACTGTTGCGGATAATTTATGTGAACATGCACAACAGAACAGCCACGTGGGGTTTACATCATGGAATGTTAAATGTAAAATAATCATGAATAGTTATTATAAGTTTCATGATGTTTAAAAAAAAAAAAAAAGATCTGCACATCAATGTGCTCCCGTTTGAAGGATTTATTAATAAGAGCCAACATGCTCTTCCTCAGAATGGAAAGTGTATTTGTGAGTTGCCATTTTACATATAAACACAGACATACACTCGACCCAGCACATCTACTTATGTACCAAACACAAACATAGAAATATAATTCATCAAAGTATCAAAATATCCATAATAACTTTTTATTTATTACCTGTTTATGTTTTAGATTTGATTCTATTATTACTAAATTGAGTGTTTATTGTTATTGTTATTGCACAACCTTGAGGAACAGTCCTTACATTCCACTGCACATCTGTTTGAGCATGTGACAAATCAAAATCTTGAATATCCTAAAGATAAAACAAATTATAAATATCATCTTAAGAACACAGCGTTTCCTATATCCTACAACAACTTCCACGTCCGGTCTTTTACCGACCATTGGAGTCCGATGGAGTTTTCAAATTAAACTTTATCAACTATTGTCAACGCTCCGTCACAATTTCACTCACACAGTGTGAGCTCTCAGGTCGTGGCCGGACAGTGTGAGCGACTGAATTGTGCGTCGTAAAACGATCCAGTCGTTCAGTGTGAGCTGACTTAACACCACCATGAATTTCTATATATAAACCTATACATATACCTACACAAACATAGCTGACGCAACTGTGATCTAGATTTGTCATGTAGTTTGGAGTTTGAGTCTAGGAGTGTGAACAGATGGCATCACCTATTTATCACCTAAAATTCACTTTATCTATTAGATCATTCACAAAACTTAACCTTCACATTGAAATCAAATAACAAACTGAATATTTTCAACAAAAGCTAGACAAAACAATCCCTTTGCCTCGAGACATTTTGCTTGTTCTAAGAAAGGAGGAGAGTATCTCATTCACTGTGTGTCTATTTGATTTTGTGCATCACTTACAGAGGATGCTGCTGTATGTCTCTCTTCCCTTTTAATGAAGCCTTCCCTCTCTGACAGTTTCTAAAGGCTTAAACCTCCCTCTACTCCTTAGCAATGCATGTGTTATGCAATTTTTCAACCAATTAGGACAGACCATTGAGGTGGCCTGTTTGAACTCTCAAGTTCCTCCGAGTTAGATGTCACCTTCTTTGAGCAGATGAAAGGAGAAGGTCAGACAAAGACTCTGCTTCTCTTTGTCTTTAGCTCCACCGTTCCCCGCTCATCCCTTGACAGTATTATCAAGAATGGAAGCAACGCTGCGCAGTAAAAAGGGGTTGGTGAGACCGAACAGTTATCGTTCACTGTAATACTGCGGTGTCCACCCTCTGTGTACTGATGTAGTTTATTCCGTCCTCTCTCTAGAAGAACAGAGTGCCCTTTCAAGCAATATTCTAAACAGCTCTGATGGATAAAAAGAAGAGAGATGTCTTTCCTCTTTATATTTCACTAATAAAAAAACACAGAGATGAGACTTGGGCAAAACTTATGCCATATGAAAAATGTCTGGAGTACATACATATACAGTATATGAAGCTGTATTGGGCTATAATTATGATCTATAATTAGATCTGGTGCCTATATCTCGAGTTTGTACACATGTAACCTTGTTCCTGCATTTATTTGCTGTGCTTGACCAAAAAATTGGTTTACAACGATACAAAGGCTTATCTGACCTGTAAATGATTATTGGTTTAAGAGACAAAATATACCCCCTTATCAATGTTTCTCTTTTCCCTTTTCCAAGTATTGTTTCTCAAGGCCTTGTCTATTCAAGTTGCCCATTGATGGTGACCCCTTGATTAACCTGCTCTTCACAGATAATTTAGTTTGGGATGCATAATTAATGCATCCTTCTGTGCTTGTATTACATTTTCACGATACAAAATCAAGTGATTTCATTTTCAAGGAGAAGGTTCAGCTCATTCAAATTGTCTAAACTGGCTACATTTACTGTAAAAGGAGCTTTGTCACCGAGTTTCTAAATGAACAGGGGGACCTTCAATCATTTGTAAGAGCAGACCAAATTGACACCAACTTTTTTTGTTGGACTTTAGTTTCTCATCAGTCCAGAAAGCCTCTCAGTCTCTCTCTGTCAACTTCCCATTTGTCAGCCAACTCTAAAAAGTGATTCCTGTAAATCGGTATTCTAACCACATTATTAATGAAAAACACTTTTCCCATTCTACTTTTTTATGTCCTTGATTCATCATTCTTACACAAAAATCTTAAATCTCTTTTGTTCCAACCTTTAAATTCTTGGATTCCCTCACATTTGCAACCAAATAATCCTTGTTGAAGTGAGTTATACTTAATGTAGATTTAGAACGTGTATGCATTACCATGCTGAAAATCAATCCAGGTTGCTGGATTGATTTGGATTGACCTGTCTAACTTTTTGCACAGTGGGTTAGTTTAATTTATGACTTTAATTCAAATGAGTGTCTTTTCATTATAATTGTATTAACTTTTTCATACAAATTGCAAAAAGACCGTCTATGTGGGGATCCCCTACAGGATCAATCTTTTGCATTTAACATATTTCTTCTAAATATTGAATTCTCACACCATGTGGTCAGAAACAACAGCACAAGAGAAAGAGTTTGCTGAAAGGTCAAATTGAAACGTTTGGTTATAGATAGCTGAAGTCATACAGTCCCCTCGTACCATTACAGGTATAGTTTCTGAAATGGGGAAAAACTGTTCATTCTCATTTTGGAGTGAAATAAATCCCAAAACTTTTTTTATTTATTTATTTTAAAATATGCATTTTCTAAGAGCTTACTTGTTAACAGGGAGACATTTCAAATGATTGATATCATTTTAGTACGACTAACACAAAAGAATCCATCAAATCCATTATAGCTGTTGGTCACCTGTTTTATGAACTCCCCCACCCATCCTTTCTTGTCTCTGTAATCAGGCGATCATTCCTAATAAATGCAGAGATGTTGCATTTCAGTGAAATCAAAGATTACATGTATAATGCTTGAGCCTTCTTCATATTCTGAAAGAACATGCCTATTGTGCTTGATTAGCCAACCTGGTTTGTAGTCCATCATTTTTGTGAGTGGGACTCTGATAATAAAATCCAGTTCATTTAGTCTTCATCCACATCTACTTTGCTTTCTGCAGCCACCCTCACTTTTAAAACCCGTCAGGTTGAAATTATGGGATTTTCTGTGTCACTCACGCTGACATTGTTACCATGAATATTGATTTACTCAGTTAAACAAATGACTAACTAGACTATGTGTACCACCACAAACACTCATATTGTGATGGCACTTAAGATTGAACATATTTTTCTCTTTAGTGTCATCCATATTTTATGCATGAGGAATGTCATTAATTTTCACATGTGAATTGCAAACGTGACAATAGTCAAAAACAAGCTTCATGTGACTGTGCATGTATATTACATACACAGAGCAATCTGAACACACACAGAGAATGAGCACAGTAACGCCAGTCCCTTCAGCAGCCCACCCCCAGGTTCAGCACAAAGCATAAGCCAGTGGGATGTCAAAACCCCATCATGGAGCTTTGATGGAAAAAACCAGCAAAATGGAATATGCTCTGACCCCGACTTCACCTGTGTGCAAAAAAGGAGACATCCTGACATCAAGATTGTTTTCCTCCTCACCCCTCTCAGTGCTTCTACCTCTCTCTTTCTAAGTTGCACAGTGAGAGATTTCCAAATTATACTCCAGTGTACGTCTCAGCCAAAGGAATATTGGTCCTTTGTGGGTCTTTTTATTAAGTCAGACATTTAGCACAGAGTGTGGATAGAGTTTGGTGCTGATTTTGGCCCCCAAATATTTTACCTTCCAGTGTTTATACCAAAGATATGATGTAGCAACTATCCAACACAAATGAAGAATTTTAAATTAATGTGTCTTTAAATTTAAGGCAAGAAACATAGGATTACTTATTTGCACTTTGCTTTTTTTCTTTCTCAGTTTCTTAACTGTGCCTGTGTCTTATTCTCTACAGGCAAATGTATCACAAAGAGCTGGGTTTGTGATGGGGACATTGACTGTGAGGACCGCTCGGATGAAGAGTCTTGTGAGTCTGCTGTCTGCAAACCACCCAAGTACCCTTGTGCCAACGACACTTCTATCTGCCTCACCCCCGATAAAATCTGCAATGGCAAAGTGGACTGTCCAGACCGCTCAGATGAAGGACCCATATGTGGTAATATTTGTTCTGTCAATATGTCTTGTTTTTTTTTTGTGTTTTTTTTTGCTTTGTAGTCATGACAGATCTAAAAGTGGTGCTAGATTCCATTACACTACAAGGTCGTATCTATGTGGGAACTAGAACATTAAATACAAAATGTTCTCACCCAGCAACTATCAGGGACTTTAATATGCTGCATATTTAACAGCCACCACTCTCGTGAAAAGTTTTTTTCCTCAAGATTTTGAGTAGAGGCACTGAACTGTCGCCTGGTCAGAGTTGATTTGGAGGGTTAAGGTTAGAGCTCGGTAAAGGCCAGTCACTTCTCCACTATAATTAGCTTCCCTAATTATCTGCTCCATCAAGATAACATTTTGAACTAAACCTCCGAACCAAAATGTCCCATGGACGTAAAACAATATGTTTAAATGTAATCATAGCAGTCTAAATGTGCTGGTTACTGTTGATTTCCGCTGTACAATGGTGAAAAGATTTACAACATTCCTCAGATGTTGTGCTAAATATATATCAGAAATATCAGCCATTTAATCAATCTTTTTTGGTATAGTGTCAATTCATAAGAAGTGTTATCTAAAAGACACTTTACAAAGAGCAGGTAAAGGACCTTACTTATTACTATATTACAAGGGCTCAGCTTAATCCGTCATAGCGTGGCAAGAAAAATCTCCCCTTTAACAGGCAGAAATCTTCAGCAGGCCCGGGCTCATGACGGAACAGCTAAAGCTGAAAATAGGATGGAGGACATGCAGAAAGAAGGATAGGATAGGTAAAGGGGGGGGGGGGGGGGGGGATTGGGCAGACCGTCCTCAACAACAGTCCCGACGAAAGAGAGCTCAGGAGCTCCCAGAAAAAGGAGAGGCTAGTAACTGGAAGTTTTTATTTAAAGATAGTGACATGATATAAATAGTCATCATTGAGACTCCACACATTTTCTGTCTTCTGCTTTGTCAAAATCCATTGTTACTGTTTTCTTTGGTTGGGTAAAGAATTACTTTAAAGTGACAAAAAACGCAAAAACTCTTCAGCTTACCAAAAAAACAAACAAAAAAAAATAATTGCAAAATGTGAAAACACATTATTTATTTTTTTACCATTGAGGATTCAGTATGTAATCTACAGAAACTTCCTGCACTTGCGCTAACTCCTCGTCTCATGTTATTTCATGTGATGTGGAGACCATGTCCCTGAGGGACCCTGCTACAGCCTCTCTTCCAAATTCAGCATCCTAGAGGCTGATGAGGGACCTGGATGTGTTTGTCTCAGAGACCAAACAGACATTACATGAAATATTTCTCCAGATTTCTGTTGATGGAAGTGTTTGTCCAGCAACCTTTAGGGGAAGAAAATGATCTCATGTGACTAGCGCAAGCCATCTAATCTCTTGAAGTGAGCAGTGTAAACATGGAGGTTCATTTTTCAGAGCATCACTAACCAAGCCTCAGGGGGGCCCTATGGGACCTTTGAGTGTCTGTTATCATTGCTGAAAAGAAGGCCTCTGCCTCTTCATAGACAATTATGTGTTCAGAGGGATCTTGAGGGTCTGATTGATTTACACCAGCTCAGCAGGACTCACACCCACCAGTAACCCCCATGAGCACATATTCCTTTCCCACGTATTAAGAGAGTCAAGCCTATCCTTGCTACCCTGAAAGAACTGTCTTAATCTAAATAGGGAAAAAAGATGCTCAACCAAAATTGTTTTCACCAATATACTTTTTCATCTTGACTTGGCGGCTTTTATCAAAAACAGGTGTCTGGGCCCAAAAGGAAAACAACTTTTGGACAAGATAAAAGAACATAAGGAGAAGGATTGTCTGTCTTCTCACTTATTTCACTTTGAAAAGAAATGATGCATAATGCCCTTTTCTGTGGTTGGCTTTTAAAGCAGAGGAGTAAATAAAAGCCATTCACCTGCAGGTGAATACACAGAGAAAAGAGGTGTAATAAGGCTTTCTGATTCTTTAGAATGTGAACACACTCCTTCTGTTTTGCTATGACCTCAAGCCCTGAATTAAAGATATTCTTGTGATGGTGAGGCATAAAACATTGTATTTTCCATCCAATTAAATGCAATGTTTTCAGCTGTAAAGAGTCATATACTAAAATAGGTACAGTGCCACCAGATACATTTCATTTTTCAAAGGCTTTTTTAAAAAACAGTCTCTTCCTCACTGATTGTACAATCTCTAAGGATTTTGGCCTTTTTTTACCCCAGATTTGTGTCTTGTAGCCAGAGGGGGCTGCAGTCACCAGTGCACTGTGGCACCAGGGAAAGGGGTTGTATGTTTTTGTCCCCCTGGGCTTCACCTGGACTCCAGCAACAAGACTTGCGAGGTTGTGGACTACTGCAGCCGTCACCTGAAGTGCAGCCAAGTGTGTGAGCAGTACAAGACCACAGTGAAGTGCTCCTGTTATCCAGGATGGATGCTCGACCCAGACGGAGACAGCTGTCACAGCACAGGTAGCAGACACGAGCCTTTATAATGTTTGTTTTATGGTGCTGTTTCAGTCATGGCTGCGGGCCTGTGTTTGCAGTAATATTAAAGTGTGTTCTCCCCTCTCAAACCACCCGAGCTTTGTCACTTCATTCACCTTTGCAGGAGTTTATCTCAGGCCTAAAAACGTTAAAAACCTGTAGCTGTTTGATTAAGCTGCTCTCTAAGCTAGATACAATGGCCGTAGATATGCTCTTTGCTCTTTTGCTAGTATTGATTAGTTGATTTGAGTAATTCTAACATTCTACATTTCTAATCCAATTTACAGATACCTAAAAAGCATGTTTTCATTCATGCTTACCAATTAAATTTTTAAAAAAATAAAAATTTTCAAAGTTTTCAAAGAAAAAAATCCACTCCTTCTCATTTATACATCACATTATGTTAAATATTTGGAAGTTCAAATCTTCATAGCTACCTCATTGTAGCTACACTGGGTAATTCACCTAAAGTCTAATTGAAACAAGGACACTATTTCAATGGCACTTTCCTGCAAATTCTATTCCCCTAAGTATGATTTAGCCTAGAGGCTTCTTGTGTATGTGGGTTTTGTGCGTTGATAATTAAGTTGAATCTGTTAAAGTGTCCATGTGTGTCTGGTTTCTGTTATGATTAATATTTCTAATGGGGAAAAATCATCATACTAAATGAGTTCAAACCCAGTGGGAAGGGCCAGAGAAGCTCAGAATGCAAACTTTGTTTCCAGCTTCAAGTCTTTCCACTAGATCCAACATCTTCTTTGAGGCCTTACAAAATGTGTTTCTCATAGAGACTACTTATACATGTATTTACTTTTTCAGGAAATTGAAAACTTTAATGTGTTGATTCCCAAAGTGTTTGGCAACAAATTGGTTTGGCTGCAACTTATGCATACAAATATGCACCACATGGCAACGAGACAATGAAAGAGAGAGAGAGCCAGCTGAGTGAAATAAATACATGCAACTAAATTAAGGTCAATAGTTTCAATTCCCAATACATATTTGACTTCATATAGACAAACAATGTTAATAATCTTCCTACAAATTTGATGAAACTCAGTGAAATGTAAGATAGATCACTCAGAAGAGTGCAGCTCTCTGCCAGGTGTGTCTGGGGGCATATTGGAAGGGAATACGACCAACCACTTCCAAAACAAACACAGTTTGAATTTTAATCAGCAGTGCCTCATGAATACATTAAAAAAAATAGATTTATTTATCATGCACCATGCCTGACTGCCTGAAGTGTACACTGGAAAGATCAACATCATTTTCAAACACCACAGCTTTTGGAGATTGTTGGACAGAAAGACACAAATAGTATTTGTGTACATGTAATATATACTTGAAATTTATACCCGATAGGTCAGGTAATCTGTAAAACTAGTCTCAAAACGACCCAAAATTCTGAGCTCACAAATGATTGAATTATTACTTTCAACATATAGTACATGTGACATGACTCTGCTGAACATGACTATTTTACAGCATGTAAGTCACATTCAGAGGCCACAGCAGGCCCTTGACAAAGCAGAGCTTGTGAGGGTTCATATTATAAAAACATTTTTTTAATGTACTTCTACCATTCACATCAGCGCTGTTCTTTTCAAGTGCCCCAACAATTGTGACAGTGAGTCATCATGCAGAGTGCCTCTGTTTTTACCACGTTGGCTTTTTAAAACCTGCATTGTGAACAGCCATCTTCTTGTCTTCTTTTAACCACTTGGTACTCAACAAACTAGCAACATACAGTGTAATGACTGTTGCATACAATTCTTATGTGAAGGTTTGTACTGTGTATGCTTGCTTGAGTACATACTTCTGAGATTACTGTGTCAATGCTTTCATATGTTCTTTTGACTTCACAGAACCCCCGAAGAAAGTTTTGCGCTTTCTGTTCTTTATGAAAAATGAAATGATTTTATTGTTACTTTTTCTACGTATATTCATGTATTTTTATTTTTTACATTTGAATTCCATTGATATGTTCTAATTGCCTCCTGTTAAATAGGGCTATAAAAAATTTCAAGCCGCTGCAAAACCTTCACTTACGGAGTCAAACACTGATTCAGTCACTCGTTTTTTTTTGTTTTTTTTTTATCATTCTCAAGGTCTTACTTAAAATAACATGATCCTTGTCCTATCTATCTCCGCTGCCAGATCCCTTTGAGGCTTTCATCATTTTCTCAATCCGCCACGAGATAAGACGAATAGACCTTCACAAGCGTGACTACAGCTTGCTGGTTCCGGGGCTGAGGAACACCATCGCACTGGACTTCCACTTTAATCGCAGCCTCCTGTACTGGACAGATGTGGTGGAGGATAAGATCTACAGGGGAAGGCTCTCCGAATCTGGAGGTATCTAAAACCGCGACTACATAACCACATACACCAACAAGTCTTTTGTATTTGAAGACGACTGTGATTTATGAGCTTTACAGTACAATTATACAACACTCCTTCCCCAGATGCCCTCTGGCCCATTAAACAGGCCTCCAAAACTCACAACGTGTCTTTGGAACTAAGAGCTGTGAAGTCCTGTAATATGGCAGAAGAGGTGTACACCGACTCGATGACCTTACAGCAAACTAATGTATTCCAGAATAAGCTTAAACTTGACTGCACTGTGACCTTTTGGACCAAGTGGGGCTGACTCTGCAATACAGCATGAAATATGAATTTGTTATGCTCACAAAACAAGTAGCATATCTGGTCTTATTAAATATCCAATGAAGCACACAAAGCTAATACATGCAGGTGTAACTTTGTATCCCACATCATAAGACAAAAATGATACTAAGAAAAAGGAGGTGAATGTCTCAGTATAATATATATTTTTAGTGGGAATTGTGTGCATGTGTGCTGGCAGTGCATTCACTCAGTTCTCATCCTTATATTTACCTCCTTGGACTATAAAGATATCCTCTCTTAGCTGCACCTCATCCAACATTTAATGAGAGCCCCATCATCTGAAAATCTTGGTAAACAACTATCTTAAAAAACAACCCTTATGGAAGCAGTCTTTTTAATATGGGAGAGCTTTCCTCTGAGGTTTTTCTCCTCTCCTTTCAGAATGTTTACCTCAGCAAAGTAAAGAGACACCAACCGTTCCAGTGTCCTAGACTCAAGAGTACCTCAATGCTTCAAAGTCACACAGTGCTCTTCTTTGTTTGAATTGTTGTTTTAGGGGTGACAGGGATTGAGGTGGTCGTGCAACATGGTCTTGCCACCCCAGAGGGCCTGGCTGTGGACTGGATTACCGGAAAGCTTTACTGGATCGACAGCAACCTGGACCAAATAGAGGTGGCCGAGCTTAATGGAGATATGCGCACCACACTGATTGCAGGAGGCATGGAGCATCCACGGGCCATCGCTCTGGACCCAGGCCAGGGGTATGTTATACACTCCCACATACAGAGCATTTTTTATCTGCACTTTCCATCAGGCACTGAGATTATTGGAAATGGAGTAAAATTACAACGTTCTTTTTCTCACTTCTGCATCTCGCCTTGATGTATGAAGATGTCTGCTGTGTTAAGGTCCATTAATGCAGCGTATATGGAGTACATCAATAACAGTGCTGTGCGCTCTAGTCCAGTAATGACAACTGATGTAGCTAATGCCCCTCCAACCATTGCTCCTGCTTTATGTGCTTTACTAGCTTTACACTCTTTTTTCCATGATGATGCTTTTCTTAAAAGGCATTATATGCAAATCCTTAGATTATATGACAAAAAAACATCCTGCTTGTTTTGTTTTATCATTTCCCTAAGACCACATTTTGGAAAAAAGGTTGTTTGTCCTCCTAAAATGTATTCAAATATACTACTGGATTGTTGCATTGTATGCACACTTCCCACTGCAGCACCTATTGTAAATTCTGTAAGACACTCGGTCTCTAAAAATCCCTATATATCCCATTTCTTTGTATAAACTGAATCACTAAGAGCTTATTTGAGTAGAGAGCATTTTTTCCGAAAGATCTGATCTGTGGGGCCTGTGAATTTAATAGCAATCAATCAATGTAATTTATTTATAAAGCTCTTATAAGAACGGAAAGCTGCCGATAAAAGTGATGTACAAGGCAAACTTGTATTTTTCAAATGACTTTTTGAGGGGCTTCTTCCTGGATTAGACTGGACAGTGTGTAGATTAGAAAATCGAGAGAGAGTGACATACGCAAAAGGAGCCACAGGTCGAACTTGAACCCGGGCCGCCCGCTTAGAGGACTAAAGACTCCGTGGGGTTCAACTTTGACCTCCAACCTTACAGCGCCCCCCCCAAGGAGAACTAAACAACACATAAGTCTGACAACCCACACTGAATGAAAAGCAAGAAAAACAAAGAAAACACAAATGTGGTAGACATTCACAATAAAAAAAGTTGACCCATTCTGCACTCAAGGATAGTGCTAATTTTGCTTCATAGGCACTACTTTCTTGGGTTTCTATGTCCCTCCCCTCTCTGTCTTTGTGTTTGCACGTTGTCCAACTCTGGGCTTTTGACTCCTGTTAACACCAACTATAAAACACAAAGAGTCCTCCTTTAGATTCCTGTGCTTCATTGAAAAACAATAAATACTCTGCGAGCTTCTTCAAACAGAGAAATCTTAAAGTTAGTCTTTCAGCCGGAGCCACTGAAGAGAGCCTGGGAAGGGATTCATATGGCTCCTTTCCCTGGAGGCTGTAACAATCCTTGATGAATTGGGATTTGATGCAGGTGGATCAGGAGGATTAGCTGATTGGCTGACCTCAGTAGGGCCTCTTAATCTTTTTTTTTTGTTTTCTGAATACCTGGATTTAAGGAAAGAATATAATTTTTGTAATGGTTTTAAGTAGGGCTGCAACTCATGATTCTTCTAATTATCGATTAATCTGCTTATTTTACTTAATCATAGGAAAAAAATCAGGGTTTTAGTCATTAAAGATATGTTTTAATCTTGCCACAGTCTCTCCGTCGTCATGTAAAAATGGATGTTGATGAACATTTCTCCTCTGTTAATTACCATCATGTTAACACATAGACAAACGTGTATGTTCACAGCACAATTAAAAACAGTTTAAGCTGACAAAGTGCTGTCACGATGTAAACAGTGCTACGTTCCACAAAAATAATTACACAACACAACAAATCAATAATCAAATTGAATGCAAACACTTTGAATCACTGATTTGTATTGATACTATGGATTTGTGGATGCAGTCCTAGTTCGAAGAGGAAAGGAAGTGAATGACTGATAATGCCCGTACCTCATATTAAGAACAAAAGAGAGGGGAAAAAATGAGGACAAGGTTCATAGTGTTGAACAAAATGTATATGGAAAGATGAATGAATGCAGGCAGTGTTGCATTCTTGATTTAAAAAAAATAAAATAATGTTTGATCATTGCAATTATGTAAATCACCTTAATCATGAAGTAGTCACTGAAACTAAATAATTGATTGCCTGAGTATGTGTCCTATGCAACTGGTTAATCATGGTATAACAAAATAAATACTGAAGTACAATAATGGAATTAGAGGAATGGCGTCTCTATGGGGTGACCATTGGTTACCTTAAAGATACTTTGGCTTTTATTATACACCAATCATCAATCACACTCAAATCATGTGTTTCACTGTGGGCTTTTTTCATGTGAAACTGAAGCACAACCAAGTACATTCCTTGCTTTAAAAAGAATCCATTATGGATCTTTGCAGTTTGAGAAATTCAATGCATAATGTAATTTAATACTGCAAATATGTTATTGTGTAGTTAGATTAATCAGATTGTACTAATAAGTGATCATTCAGAATTTAACATGCAACAGAATATATTGAATAACACAAAATTCAAATACAAAATCAATTTTCTCAGCAGTCTGTATTTTGCTTGCATTCCACTTTTGGTGCTTACTTTGGATTAATCCTTTTTGAGAACTAGCCTACGGTTGTATACTGTGGCCAGTATATTTAAGATTAAAGTAAACCCAGCCGTCCCTAAAATCAATTTAACACTCTTAAGAAATGAGTAATCTGCTCATGCACTCTCCCCTATAGTACTCTTTCACATTTTGGAGGATGACTACATTTCATGGCTGTACAGAGTAGGATTAATGGCTGCTTTTGGTGCCTAAAGGCCCATTTCCATTCCAAGGCAATAATTCTAATCTAATTACTTGAATCCACTCAAAGGAGCGGGTCATTGATCAGGAAGGCCTTATCAAGTGAATAAGGCTATTGATCGGACAGGGATATTTCTTCCTAACACTGTTTCGTTGTCGTCAGTATGTGATTTAAGCTTGAGCGCCCTTTTTCTCATTCGTTCTAGCTGACTTTGTGGACCGCGGAAGGGCAGAGGCGATGTTTTCTGGGTTGGAGTGGGACTCAGGATACTGTCTATGGTCACATCAATGACTGTGTTCATTTTCTCGGCCCCACTGAGCTGTGAAAAGTTATAATAAAACAGATGGCCTTCCATTTCAAGGCCATGTCGCAGATGTTGAGTGTTCCACTGGATCGCTCATGCTGTTCTTAGACAAACATCACTGACAGGATTGTGCTTATGCATACAGTTAACACCATTACACAAGTAATGACTTTGTGTTGCAGTATAGTATTTTGACAAGTATGTATGACTGTGGAATTGCTCTGAGATGGGTTATGAGGTCTAAAGCCCTTTGTAGTTGTAGTGTGTCCTTTTTTGTTTTTCTACATAAACCAAATGCTGATCAGTTCTTATTCTTGTCTTTCATTTCCTTCTCTAAGGATCCTCTTTTGGACCGACTGGGATGCTACTTTTCCTCGAATCGAGGCTGCATCTATGAGTGGAGGAGGTCGTCACATTGTGTTCAAGGATATGGAAATTGGCGCCTGGCCTAACGGACTGACTCTGGATCATTTGGAAAAGAGAATTGTTTGGACAGATGCACGGTAAACCATTAAGAGTTTCCATGTTGTATGCAGAAACACTAACACCTTTTATGACTTCAAATTCTTTTTAGAACATTCGACTGTATAGCTTTCCCACATCTCTAAGGGAAAAAATTCAACTCGACTCTCCATTTTCACAGTGGGCATATTGAATAATGGAGGACATGTTTTATTAAGAGATCCAAGTATGATGGCCATCTTTTGTTTTAAGTGGGTCTTGAACAATTCAATAGTTCCACCAGTGGACTTGTGGCTGCTCTTTGATCTGCCTACCTGCAATGCATTTGGGGAGCAGTTAAACGCTGATATGGCCCTCTGTGTTTGTGTCTTTTTGAACAGGTCTGATGCCATTTTCTCTGCACTTTATGATGGAAGTGGGGTCATTGAGATCCTCAGGGGCCACGAGTACCTTTCCCATCCCTTTGCTGTGTCTCTTTTTGGAGGAAATGTCTACTGGACAGACTGGAGAACAAATACATTAGCGAGAGCCAATAAGTGGACCGGGCATAATGTCACAGTAATCCAGAAGACCAGCGCTCAGCCTTTTGACTTGCAGATCTTCCACCCCAGCAGGCAGCCACAAGGTGAGAAAACTCTCTTGCTCTACCGCTATCGATAAGAAACACAACAAAAGAGATGTATCATTACTGTAGCCTTTTTCAGATTGCCATTACACAACCACGCTGTAAAAAGCACTGCTGATGCTAAGTCTTTGCAGTTTTATATCAATTCTGAAACAGCATAATACTGGTGGCTCTGTCACTAGGTGATTTCACATTGTACTGAATAGGGCTTATGTGGAATCAGCTCTAGATATAATCATTCTGTGGCTTGGTATTCACAGCAAGGAAATGTAACCCCTTAAGCTAGCTGCCAAACCTTATGAAGGGTAACCATGACAATGTGTAATCAACTTACTACTTGACATTGCTTAAAAGCCCAAAGCTTTTTATTTTACTAGACAGAAGTTTTTTACATCATTAGAGTGTGATTCAGGCACACATCCGATTTAAATTCTTCCTTCTGGATATGACTGAAGATTAATATATTGAGATTGAGATTGAAAAAAACATCAATGTGTAATTAAGCATGTGTCTGTGTGAAAAAGAAAAGGTAATAATGCAGAGAATAAATTAGCTTTAGTTCAGAATAAATGTATTTGTCTAACCATCCAAACTGGTCTCGTCGCTCTAAGCAATACATTATAAAGCTGTCCCCATTCTCTCCTATTTAATGCGAATTAAGAGCTGCAGAATGAGAACCACATCTGCCAATGAATAATTTTGACAGATCCAAAATCAAGTCAATTACTGACAGGAAATATATTGAATTATTCTGAACTTCATTAATATTGCCAGCGATTTCTTTTCGGTTAATTCTTTTCAATCTATCTGACAGTGGAAGAAGGGGAATACGTTTAGTGAGAAGCAATGAAAGCCAAAATTCTGACCACACTCGATACATTGCTGATGTGCTTTTCTGACAGAAAGCCTGCATATCCAAGCCAAGCTTTCTATTGATATGCAGATTTGCGTACAGAATAACTTGCCAAATTAATTTATAGGATGACATGTTTTTCGTTGGTGTATCAGTTTTTTCCCCCCTTAAATATGTTTTTAGAAATGTATTGTTTTTATTGATGTGTAAATTAGAATCTCTAGAAATTGGATTGATGGATTAATTCCTCTCCTTTTTTTCCTTTTTAAGTCTTGCCAAGTTTCATATTTATCCTGCCCTGCTCTCATATTTCAGCCATTATCCTAAATAAGCATTATTAGGGTCGTAATTGGGTTGGCATCTATTCTGTCATTCCACTTCTTCTCCAGTGTCACAAGTCAATTTGTTTGCTTCCTTCCTGTCTCTGCATTCTCACGACTGTTCACCATAGATAAGTGCAAGCAAAAGGAACTGCTTCCAAATATGTCAGAACGCCTGCTTAATCTTTGCTGTTGTTTTTTTTTTCAAGAGCTCAACGGGGAGACTGCCTATTCGCCACCCTTAGCAGAATGAGGGCCTCAAAATGAAATACTTAATGAGACTCTGAACATCTGGAACTGAATAAAGAGAGGGAGTGACAGTGGAGGACGGGGGAAAGGGAAGCTGAACAGACACATACAGCAGATCTTTGTAACTATTCAGCAGGTTAATAAAACAGTGAACTGAAAGCAACAAGATGGCCAGTGTTAGTGTTTTTTACTTGGAGGTTCTAATCCTTAGTGTTAATATTTGATTACTGTTTTTGATGCCACAACTTATTCTGGTAAAGTAGACCTTCCAGTTTGTAGCTACCTACTTCTTCAGTAAGAAATATCAATTTAGTTGCATGGTCTTTACCTGACTTTTTCAACAGTAGGCTACTCTTCAATGTCTAAATTTCATACACATGGTTTAGGACAATGTTTTCATTTTTATGTAGGCTCACTGGAAACATTCTAAAATGCACACAAGTACCACAAATGTCCCTACAACCATAAACTACTTCCTTATTTGTGTATGTATTTATTCTTTTCTCAATCATACCTATGGCATCATAAACAATGACAACTACTTCGTAATGATTCCTCACTCAGATATTTTGGGATTGCTGACTTTTATTGGAAGAGGGGACCGTGATATTGTTCACTTTTTTTTCACAAGTTGGAAATATATAGTTGCCATTTTCACTTGTATACTGTAAGTACATAAGGGCTGAGCCAGTTATCAGAAACTAATCGAAACCGACATTTAGAACCTCTAGCTGTAATGTAATCTTGCCAATGACAACTATTTTGATGATTTTTAGGGCAGAGTCACGTGCAAAACATCCAATCCTCGACATGGAAGCAATGTCCATCGTTTGGACATGTTTTCTTTGGGGAAGACAACGCTAAACAAAAAGACTTCAGAAGTATAGATAAGCTCAAAAGAAAGACTGCCTGTTGAGCACTGTGGAAAAACTATTTTAGAGCACTAATTTTCTACTTTTAAACTTAAGTGTTGTTTTCATTTTAAGCGATGCTTCGATTTCAGTTTGAAATATTCAATAAATAAACACAAAACAGTTCATCAGATGTGCACTGTTTCACGAGAAAAAATGTCCCAGCTTTCAAAGTGGAACATATTTACAGTAGAGACCATGTCAGTGAAGTATGAGGGCAAAAAAACAAAACTAATGACTCGTTTGTTTATCATAATTGAAGTAAAATGTTCTATTAATTGAGATGTTGATTTGAGGTCATATCGCCCAGCCCTATAGTACACAACCTCTCTTTTCTTGTTGTATCCTGTTGAGCAAACGGGAGGTAAATCTGTGACATGTCATTACTGTTATTATGATATGATGTGTCTGCAATTTAAAACATATACAATTATTTACAGGCAGTACAACCAGACAGTAATAGCAGTAAAACACTGCCCCGTATTTATTTTTCATGACAAATGGAAAAGGTAATAGAGACAGCACATCAAATACAGATCTCTTGGTGGAAAGCAGCACTTGCATACTTAATCATATCATCACTACTCTGGACTTTCTCTAGCATAACTGTTAGATTAAATGTTGAATTTTTCTGTATTTCCTGGTGTGCCGGCATCTGTCTGCTATTGCGTAGCAGAATGCTTATGAAAACATATATTTGTTTTAAACACACCTGACAGCTTAGAAGAAACAGACACTTTGGCTCTGCTGATGTTGCCTGTCTTTCCTCAAGAGCATGATTCAGGTGAATGCAGGAGTGTTTTGGATGTCTCTCTCAGAGCATACTGAGTCAACCGGGTGCTTTTTCCAGTTCACATATTCCATTTTTTTTTTCTTTTATTAAATAGTCACATTTGTCATGCAATGCAGCTTTCCAATGTTTGCATGAAGGGGACCAGGGAATGAACTTTGAATGAGCCTGTTTGACATGAATCATCCAGAGAAGATGGAAAAGCTGATATGTGTGATGCAGGAAATCGTGATTGAAGAATGACAGGAAATAATTGAACAGTAGCTGGTGTTCTTTGGCACAGTGAATTTATGGTGTGCTGAGTAGAGTTAGCATTTCAAGAAAACTGAAATCACATGTTTCTTTAAAACAGTTGAAATCAAGCTTGCAGTGATTGTGTGATTGTAAACACTGACTGCAGTTGAGGATTTAAAGTGTATGTTTAGCTTCTCTGTAGTAGCAGGGTGACTGAGATGTCATTCTACTTCCTGAAATGTAAAACTATCAACTTTTAGTACTTATACATATATATTTATAAATCCTTTTCGTGGCTTTTAACCATTTTTGACCCAATAAAAGACCAACCAAAAAACCCATGCAGATAATGTGTAGAGAGAAGTCAAAGTCAGCTGTTTCATAGAGATTTTTTTTTTTTTTTGATTGGTCTTATGGGACAACAATGGTTAAAAGCCTCGTTTGTATTTGAAAAGACTACAATAACATTACACTTGGTTCTTTTCTCATTTCTCATTTATCCCATGTTAAAGTCTGAGACCTTTGTTTTAAATCCTACTTTTCTTTCCAGGACTAAAGATGTGTATATTACTCTATATGACAGCATCTTCAACGATATTTATAAATATTTAAATCAATGTTTTATACAAAAATAGAAGTGTGTGAATTCTATAACTTGTGGTGCTATCAGGCAGCCCTGTTTTCTGCTATTTGCTAAAGTTTCAAGCTAAAGTAATAAGTCCAGGATGAAGTATTCATCCTCGACTGTCTTCTTTCCCCCATCTCACCTGCTCTGTAATGAGTGTTCTGACATGTCCACTTTTTCTTTCTCTTTCCTCCCTTCACATCAGCTTCCAACCCATGTGAGAAGAATGATGGACGTGGTCCCTGCTCCCATCTGTGCCTTATCAATTACAACCGAACTGCATCCTGCACCTGTCCGCATCTTATGAAGCTTTCCCCAAACAAACAATCCTGCTTTGGTGAGCAGAAACACTTTTTGTCCTGATTTTGTGAGATTTTACACAAATACCTTAAATACAATAATGCACTTGTCATTGTCAAAAATACATTTCTGGACTTAAGATGCCTTTAAAGAAGCTTACAATGATTAAGCTCATGCAATAAAAACAGAAAGTCCAACATGAGGGACTTTTTAAACAATCAATTTTTTTGATTATCTGACCAGCTTTGAAACGGTTCCTCCTGTATGTGCGGCGGTCTGAAATCCGCGGAGTGGATATTGACAACCCGTATATGAACGTCATGACGGCGCTAACAGTGCCAGACATTGATGACGTTACTGTGGTTGACTATGACGCCCAGGAGGAGAGGATCTACTGGTCAGACATCAAAACCCAAACCATCAAACGGGCCTTCATCAATGGCACCCAGCTGGAGACCATAATCTCTGCAGGTGGGTGGGTTCCAGACGTTTACAAAACTCAACATCAGAGCTCTGTGTGGTGAATGTGCTTGTACATACCAGCCAGTATTGGTGCACTTTTATAACTAAACATTATTATTTTTGTATTTATTAATTTATCAGTAATGAATTAGTATAGATCACAAGTATGTTTTAAAGAAGCTATGCAATTTTGTTTTGCTTATTTTAGCTGTGGAATATTTAATATTTTTAAAAAGCTTTGTGAAGCAGTCTGGCAGAGGTTACTTTTTCTTTTTCATTCTTTGCCTGACAGACATAGTGAACTGCCGTGGTCTGGCTTTAGACTGGCTTTCCAGGAACTTATATTGGCTGAGCTCTGAAAATGACGAGTCGCAGATCAATGTGGCTCGCTTTGATGGCTCCCTGAAGACCTCCATCATCCACGGCATTGATAAGCCAAGGTGCCTTGTAGTGCATCCAGCCAAAGGGTAAGTAGATTAGAGCAAGTCCGTTCACTTCCTCAGTATCCTTGCCTTCAACGCAAAGCATTAGGATGCCTGATGAGAGATCACACCTGAAAGCAAGTTCAAATCCTTGTTGTTGTCAGCTTAACATGTTTTCCACGATTATCGTGTCAGTGTAGATGTTTACAAGGTTGTTAGTTGGCTTACATTCAATTTTCAATTAACAACATAACATTCACTGACTGTGAATTGTGTGTCTATTTAAACTACTAAATATGCTTGTCACACCTTCCCTCACAGAAAAATCTATTGGACAGATGGCAACACCATTAACATGGCCAACATGGACGGGAGTAACAGCAAGGTCCTCCACCAGAATCAGAGGGATCCTGTAGGTCAGTATGAACACGTCATCTAGTTAAATGGGATGGACCTCCCATTCAGCTTTACATGTTCAAGTTTACGTGCAGAATTTTCATTTTCTTTTAATATGAAATCAATATGATAATTATGTTAAATATGCTTTGACATATCTCACTCTCTCCCATTATCTACATGCACTCTTTTGTGTGGTTATTTTGCCACTGTCTGGAACAGTGTGTGCGAACATCTTATCACCACAAAACAACACAAACAAAGTAATGAGATTTATCAGTATTCTTCTGATGTGGATTCAATTATGGTAATTTGATTCAATTACATTTTCAATCATAAACAGATGGATGCTGTTTGTACTGCTTTGCTTTAATATTCATGACATTCCAACTAAAATGAGTATCCTATTTGAATCTTGATTTGACAAAGATGACCTGATGAAGGTTCATACTGTACATGAAAGTTGAGGTAATTTTAGTTTGCCCTGATTAAACCAAATAAGCCATCTAATTCCCTTGATATAAGAGAGCTCACTTTTCCCAGTGCTATTAAGATCAGTTGTAGCTGATCCTTTTTTTATTATTATTATTATTTTCAACTCTGTCAACAACAATCAGGCTAACACTAATGTCCTCAGTTGGTTTTATCTCAACTGATACTGTGAAAAAAAGGTCAGCTGATTTTCATTTTAGTAAAAGTATAAAGACTTTTTCAGGTCGAGGCCAAGCAATCTTTCACATGTCAAAAATCTAGACTCCACTTTAAAACAGAGACAAACACAAGGCAGTACGTTCACAATTTTTTGCAAACAAAGGACAGGTACTTCCATTTTGGTACTCACCGAGTACCGTTACGAGTTCTTATTAATGCCACTGAAATGGAGTCATAAATTAGTTTTTAAGATGATAAAAGACAATCAGGCACATAGACAGACAGACAGTTCGACAGACAGACAATCCCAAGCAGACACACATGAATTAAAATAGGTACTTTACCTCTGATCTACGTAGTAGCCTACAGTCGACGCGGTGTCTGTGATGGGATGGCAGCTGGGAATGTCATACTTTGACTCCAAAACACTTAAAAGGCGACGAAATCCTGTATGATCAGCAAGTGACAACGGCTGGTGATCAAGAGCAATGAACTGGCTCAGAGCTTCTGTTATTTTTACCGCACGTAGGTCAGTAAGGATGTCTCTTGGCATTTTCTCTAGCTTCTCTAGTGTTAGCTGCAAAGTTGTATCTGCCTCATGCTGTTAGCTTTAACAAACTGTGAACTGAAATATCTCCACACCTCTGACATCTCGCTTCTCTCAGTCTACCCACTCAACTTAATAGGGGCATGTGCCCGCCGTAAAGTGGTATCGGTGCCATTATATCCGCGTAGCTTTACGAGTACATGTACATGAGTATTTAAAGACGGTATCGGGCCGATGCCAAGTACTGGTATCGGCATTGGGGAATCCCTATTCCTATTGTTGGTGCAGTAGCTTCGATTTTGTAAAAGAGTTTCCACTTTATTGGATCATTCTGTTATCATGATTGTGTGTTTGATGTCCTCCCCTTTCAACAGGCATGGGATTAACAAAGAGAACACAAGTGGAAGTAACAGATGTAACTGTATTTTAGTACAACAGAGAAAACCAACAATGTCTGATGTGCAATGAATGATGTGCCAACGGGGTCTTTGTATGATACAATGAGGGATCGTATCCTATTGGATGTCTCACAGAGGACTTGCTGTTGTTGTTGGAATAGCTGCAGCCTGTTTGTTGATAGATGACTCATGGAAAACTTGCTGTTTTTCGTGTAGGTGGTTTGAAATCTTTTGACTGTTTTGGAGTGCTTCTGTAGAGCAGTGTGTGACAATGATATATCATGTAAGTGAGCTTCAACAGTACAATTTAATGAATGTTTGTTATGGAATGATGTGCTGGGGCACAAGTATGAATATATTTCAGAATTTATTCCACTTGGAAGGTGCGACTATTTGAAAAGAGCCAGAGGACGCTTCCCAGTTTGCTCTCCCATGATTTGAAATAATGCTCCTTTCTTGGCCTCTGGGTATGGATGTAATGATACTCTAAACTCAGTAGTGCTGCTCGATTATGGCACAAATCATAATCATGATCATTTTGATTGATATTGATTCAAAGTGTGTTTACTGATGGATAGCCCCCTGAGATTAATCATCTCATTTTCAAAGGGGTCAAACCACATAACCGCATAAGAAGTTCTGCATTAAACATGAGAGAATTCACCTCAATCATAACATTCAATTCAGCTGTCTGGTGTGTGTGGAAACTACTCAGGACATGTAGCATGCAAGGTGCAGAAACCGAGAGAGACCATCCACTAGTTAACTGAGAGTGGATGGCGATCTCAAACAGACACAAAAACTAACTATATGTAAATATACAGTGCAGGGCTGTGGTGCACATGGGCAGGGCCTCTCCAACTTCAAATCTTCACCTGCCGCTGCCATGTTTGTGCTCCTCTATTGGGCTGCGGGTCTAAGAGATGTAATGTGGGCGAACAAGAGAAGTGAAAGGCAGAAAGTGACATTTGCTGCTTATAATGAGTACCAAGATTCATTTTTCATCCATTCCTAACTACTGGAGAGAAATCCTTCTGTCAATACTATTGGCCTTATCGTGTGAAGGTACTGATTTAGTGTAAACTTGGGTGTTAAACATAAGCCAAAATGCAATAGCTTCTTGTTATTAATTACATTTTTATTGTTTCAAATCCAATATTTTACATTACATACAAAACATTTGAATACTTTTATTTTATCGTTTTGTACTGTCTAAAGCTAAAGGTACTTCCTGTTTGGATACAAACCTGCTTTGATTTTTAAGTGTAATGAACCATTTAAAGGTGTAGAGGTGCCTTTCTCTTCCATCGCTGTGCCTTCAGGGAGAGGCTGCTGTGGCTTATCTAAGAGGCGCCCAGGGACAAAAAAAAAGAATACTATCAATGTGATTTTAAAAGATCATGCATTAATTTCAGACCTCAATAGCATCACAAGTAGCACGTTTAGACTGGCAGCCTATCAATGTAAAATAACAGTCCATTGTGTTTGCTTATTCCTACGTAATGTTTGCTCTACATAGATCTAAAGCACATGCTCTTGTTCAACGCAATTATCTAGGTAATCAGCTTGTGCTGTAACAAGCAAGTGGTGAGCATGTGCTACATTTGCAGGGACGAAGATTGCCATTGAAGAAACACAATCAGACCACAGGCTTATTTTGAATCCACATCTTGAGAAGAAGGCTTCTACTGATATCACCCAGGCAGGCATATACTGTATATGGGAGGCAGCAGGAGATAAAGAGGGCGAGGAGCTTCTCAGTAGGGAACAACCAGCCACAGTAAAAGTGTTTAATTATGTCAGAGACTAGACCGCATATCTCAGCCAGAAGTCTTAGACAGCCCTAAACTTTCAAATCTCTAAACATTCAGAGTACTTTGAAGAACATGGCGAAACAGAGTTGGATGTAATTTCTTCTTCTAACCCGTAAAACAGAGCTCAAAGCTAACCAAAATCTCTCAGATATTTTTTAAATTTTTTAAAATTGATTTAACTAGGAGAACCTTATTGAGACAAGCACGCTTCAACCCTAAAGTTTAGTTTGGCCAGTGTGACTGAGCATGAGTGAAAGCACATGAGTACATAATGCTGATAGCCTTAATTATATGGAGAAATCCAGAGTTTTATGCCATTATCTGACTAAAATGACTCAAAATAAGTCAGTATGCGCCTCTTTTTTATTTTTCTACGGCTGTAGCTGATTAAAGTGATTTAAAAAAGCTGCAGAGTCAGTAAAGTAGCTGTCGATATGCAGACGTGACTGCACATCTATTAATATTATTTTTGTTCTCGAGTCTGCCTGTTTTTAAACTAAACACGCTTCATAATGACATAAAGCATGCACGTGCTGTATTAAGACGTTATATCCAAGAGGTAACCGTGCTCATTCACGATTAGCTCTGATGCAGTGTGACCTCAGTCATGCTTGAGTATAGCACGTTAGGATGGCCAGTGTGACCGCGTTCTAAGTATCTTATTTATGAGAGTGTCCTGGCCAAGAGGAGCAGCAGCACAACAAAAATGTACAGCCATAAAACACAGAGTAATTGACAAACACAGTTTAACATGTCTTGAGTCACAGAGCAGAAAGTTATTAGTCAAAGCATCTTCAATCTTCCTCAACACCTTCAACCTACTTTTAAAATGATTTTAAGAAACCCGCTCCCCCAGACACAGATCATCCTGCAGGAGAGTTCGAAGCAGTGCACCTGAAACTCATTTTCCCCATTGTAACTAATGCTAACAATACGTTTTATGACTGGGGTGCTAAGCGAAGACTGTGGCTACACATGAATACAGTTACACAGGTTTGAGGAAGAAGGTTAAGTATTGCCTTATAAATATAAACAATGAGTTTGTATACACCTACACAGTACAGGTCATCCAACTCGAGCCGTGAGATTTGTTAGAAATCTCAACACACTATGATATACAGTATCCAAAGATTTTAGACTCTGAGAAGATACATATGAAAAACATAATAATCAATAAGGAGCATGAAAGTAGCAGAGAGAAGTTTTTTTTTTTTTTTGGAGCAAAAGAAAAAAGAGATTTGTTTCTGAAATAAAAGCCCAGCTGTACCTTAAGCTTATTTACAAGTAGCTGAATATGAAGCTTGATAGAAGGCAGGCTTAGTGTTTTTTAATATCTCATAACTCACAAAAAATGTATAGAACACACACAAAAAAAAAAAAGTTAGGGTAGTTCACTTCTCTAGCTCTTACAAAATCTTCACAAAGGCAACTCTTTGAAACCTGCTCTGCTCCTTGGCCTGAGAAAAATATTCTCATTGAGCTTCCAATCCACTCCAAGAGGGACAGGTGCTGGTATGCTGATGTCTTATTGTTTAGGTGTATTAAGATGAGAGACAAGATTTACTTCTCATCATTGGGACTAGTTAAAGGGATACTTCATCGATTTACATTAAGCTTTGTATCCTTAGAAACCTGCTAGTATTTTTGAACGATTGTGCATCCTGTACTATTTTATCCTGAGTAAAACCTCTGCATTCTGGGAGTTGTTGTCTTTTATCCACATGAGACAAAAATACACTTTTCTGCCTTTTCTTGGTCAAGAAGGCACCAACTTCAAATTGTTTTTCACATTACCACTACATACCATTTAAGACCCAATTTCAATACACATTCATGGTTCAACAAATGAAGTATCCCTTTAAACTTCCGAAGGTACTGTGGTAATGACCCAAGCAGGATTATAATTGTATACAGGATGAGGGTCCATGTATTTGTAACATGCTTCTAGCCATTTAATTTTGATAAACAGCCTCAGAAAGGCTGCAGTAACAGGAGAATAACAAAACTGGAAACCCAAGGAACTATTTTTAATGCAGGTTCAATGTGGTTGATGGGTTTATTTACATGTCAGCTGAGGAGAAAGAAGTAACCTTGTTAAAGAGATCATGAAGCTCACTCTTTGGGTCAAACTTGAGGTTTCACAGGATATTAAATAGCATAGCTGTGTTGAAAATATTTTCAGTGGAAGACCATTAAAAGAAAATTAAGGGTCTTGACCTGTATTAAATGGCTTTCCCCATAAAATGAAAATGAAGCCTTGGTTTGAGCTCAGAAATGGTCACTGGCACATTTACTTTCTAAGTATCTGTGGGATTAGATCCAGATAACACAAAGATATAGTCAAAAACATCAAGAATCTGTTTAGTAACTTCATACAATGAGAAAGTTGTTGGCTAGTTTTCATGTCTGGCCACATGACTGGCAGCCGCCTCTTATTGAACACTGTGTTCAGGTGCCAGTATTTATGAGGGGAGATAAAAGCATTTGGCTAGCAATATGAAAGACTTAATCCCTTCTCAATCACAATTTAATAATGGAGAATGAGTGTCCCATTGTGAAATGGTAGTAAGCAGTAGAGTAAATTCTTAGGCTCAGACAAACCTAAACAACTGGGCAATTAAAGCAGGTTAACAGACATAACCAAACAGCATTTATAAGTTCAAAGAAACATGAGGAAAAGAAGCATGGCCTCCTTAGACTAAATCCAGTGTGATATCATGGATTCTTGGTAGTTAGCAAAAGTACATTCTAGTATGTATTTCAAAAGGAACTCCTACATTCTGTACTCTCAACATAAAAGAGTCCCATTGCTCAGCCCATTTTGAGAGATGTTGGTGAGCAAGTCATCATGGATGAAGCTGCCATATGCTGTCTTGGCTGAGGCTGAAGTATTGGACCGTACACACAAACACAGCAGTAAAAAAGATTAATCAAGGAAAGCATGATGTTTCATCGGCAAAAGGCCAAAGCAGAGTGGGAAAGGATGGCTGATTAAAGTCATGTCACATCAGACACACTACGTTTGACATGGACTAGTATAATTCAAGTTGGTATTTTCATTTTGTAACAAACCAGCAGAGTTATCTCAGGACACTTTTTAGATGGTTCAGGCCACAATCTTTGTAATTTTGGATAGATTAAAGTGCAGCATGGAGGAAGTTGTTTGCAAAGTTTTATTATAACATTAACAGGCTTAATATGTGGTGCCATATGATTTTCAACAACTGTTAAAAAATAAAAACTGTCTGGAGACCATGGTGGCTTGGATGCCCTCACAATTAGCTTTAGGGAAAGCCAAAGGGGACCTTTATCCTCAGGTTAAATGGATGTATTATGGACATTTTTACTATAAGAGTAAATTTGAAAACAAGATATCTCCTGTTATTGCATTAATAGCAGAACTACAATAACTAAAAGCAAAACCATGCTGCTGACATTTTTCTTGAGATGAATACTCCTAAATCTTCTCTCTGGGAATCGATAAAGGATTTATCTTAAGTTAAAAGACACTGCTCCATGTACCTCCTGGTATATGGCTGAGTGATTCAACATTATTCTATGCGACTGAGCATGGATATAATCTTGATTCTACAATTTAGTTTTCAACTCGAGCACTGATTTTCAAACCCTTGAAGTGTGCTCTCAATGAAAAATGCCAGACCAAGACTTCTTGTTGGCATTGTTATTTTGCACTATGGAAAGAAAATCGACTTGGCCTGATTGCAGGAGCAGAGTAGTAGAATGGAATAATGGAGCAGTGTCTGTGTATGTCTCCTGCTGTGATCCACTGACAGTAAGGGAAACGGTCGATGTAAGATTTGTTTGTTCTGTAACATTGAATTTAGTCCGCTTTTCACTGTCGCCCATGCTTGACATTATTAGGAAAGAAAAGGTGAATGTGCACTTTTTCTTGCACATATCACAATTCTAGAAAGTTAGCTCTCTTTGATGTTACAATAAAATAAGTATTTTTACATAGCCTGTATTTGGCGTAATGCTCTTTTCCTATATAAAAAAATAATTACAGAGCATTCATTAGTCTATACTACTCGATCCTTCTCTACAGGTTCATGTTACTAGTAGTTCTAAATGGTATACTTTTTGATTGTATAGCCTGTCCTTGCTTGATGCATTCTTAAGTGAGCAATTGTAACTTGATTGAGCAAAAACCATCAGCTGTTCTTCATCTCTAGCTGCTGTTGTACCACAGCTCAAGGTCAGAGCCCCCATTTGTCACATAAACAGCTCTTTTGTCCTCACTGTATTTCTTCATTTTCCCCGCCATGTCAGCCACACAGATAGCCGAGCGCACCATATTTCACTGGCTTCATTTATGATTATGGGGTAGACCTGGGGACAAGCGTAAATTAATGGTGCATTGTGGCTGTGAATCTGTCAGGCATAAATCCAACACATGGTCAGGTACGCCTGGGAGACGGTGAGGAGGACTGCGACTGAAAGCTTTCAGTTAACACTTGAATAGAAAATATCAAAAGTATCTCTCATTATTGTTTCATGCCAACAGGAGCTCTTATCGGATATGTGCCAGAAAACGTATAAACACTTCAGCTCTCACTCAACCAGGAACATTAAAGATCAGAAAACTGAAGGAACTGGATGGTGTGCACCTACTCACTACATAATATTCAACATAGTCAAGGATTAAAACTTGGAGAGATGGGACAGTGGATAGAGGTGGAAATCAGGGAGAAACAGAGTGGGGAACAACATGTGGGAAAGGAGCCACAAGTTGGATTTGAATTTAGACCAAATCTTCCGTTTATGATACTGTATCTTGTGTCTCTAATACTTTTTTTTTTTTTTTTTTAAATGGTGTAACGAAAATGCTGCCATGATTTGAATTCAAACAGTTAGTCCGAGCAAATCCAAGCACAATACGTTCTAATGCTTGTGTCCTCTCTTCACCTGTCTTCCTCTTAGGTCTCTCAATAGACTTCAGTGCCAACAAGCTGTACTGGATAAGCTCGGTCAACAGTACTATCAACAGGTGCAATCTGGATGGCAGTGGGCTGGAAGTGCTGGAGACTCTAAAGAGGGAGTTAGTCAAAGGCACAGCTCTGGCCGTGATGGGTGAGTAGAGGTTGTCACAAGTGCATCAGATTGCTATTGGGGATTAGTCAGAGAGTGTGGAGGGATTACGTGGTTAACCAGTTAAGTGGCTGCAGAATGAGAGGTATTTATTCAGCCCTTGCAACAGTTGTGCTCCACTTTGTGTGAAGTAGCAGGGGCATTAGATAATTAAATCACAGCGAAGCAGTGATTGATGATTTACTTTCTCACCCTGTCCTAATGAAAAGGGAGGTGGATGTCCATTATTTGTTGATTCTTGTTATCAGTGCTAATTCCAATGTGTCACACCATCCATCAGCTCATAGGTTAATTTAAACATTTCCTGAAATAAGACAATTAGTTGTTCAATTGGGTTCTGTGATGAAATGTAACCAGGATGTACCATTACAACAGTCCTAAGCTAACAGCATGTTGCTTTTACCGTTCCTTTCCCCCCACATACGCACAACATAATTTTACTGCGTAAGTTAACTTGAGCAGGTATCCTTGTTGTTGGTGGGAAATCTGAGATAGTTAGTGGAAACAGAACAGTTAGCCTCAATAACAAAAGCAAGCTTTGCTAAGTTGAAAAAAATGAATGAAGGTCAAATGAATCTGTATTTAAAAATGTTCAGAAATGAAATCAGATGATGTCCCACATGTAAAATTCAATGTAGATGATAAAGAAAAGGATGGTGTACTTATATGACATCAGAGCAATATTTGTAGAAATCATAAACATTTCGGAACAGCTTTAGTAACATATAAAGTATCAGATGGATCATCCCTCGTTTGCACTCAATACTTTTTTTTCTGACTTTGTGTTAACCACAGATTTAGAGTCTTCCTTTAGAGTTTTTGGATTTTCAGCCTCAGGAGTGGGTATTATAAACCCATGTGTACAGGCTTTAACAGGGGCTTATTATAGCTTGTTTGCATGTGTAAAGGACATACTTGTTTTGCTTTTACACCCTAAAAGTGAAAAACAAATTAAAAAAAACGAATAGTCATGTAAAGTGCACTACAATAAAACCAGATATCAACCAAGGAACCAGACAGGCATGTGGGCTGTATCTTTTCACTTTATGAGGTTACAATTTTATGATTTTGGTTCTAACATTTTAAAATTATATTACACAAAAGTTCTGTATCTGCCTCAACCTGTATTTGAATTTCAAATGGTCTCAATTCCACACTGCTACAATCTTGACAATTTTGGAAGCTTCCCAGTGAGCTACGCGAGTGTGTTTTCCTTGCCAAGACTGGTAATGAGAAAGAAGCAAGCATACTGAACAGAGTGTGGTTAGTTGTGTTTGGGTGGGTGGAACAAAGTGATCCTAAAAAAAGAAGGTAAATATCAAATCCAGAGTGTTATCAGGGTGATACTTTGTTGTTGAAGCATGCTATTAATCACTGGGTTTGAATTCCTAGGTGTTTGGTATTCTATCACCATGTGCAGAAAGTATTAATTACAATTTAACAGAGTAACACAGTAGTGGAAAATATTGAAACCCAAAGTTTTGCTACCATTCTGCAACACAAGCCATTTCTTATTTGGTAGCTGGCATTTCTTAACACTTTGAATATGGAAGACTTAAAGGGGTGATAGAGACTTCATTGTTGCCTTTCACAAATGTGAGATAGAACTCAAGGTGACAAAGACTAATGACTTGGTTTGTGAACAGTAGCAGGTACAGCAAGACAGTGAAATAATGTTCGTACGCCTCCATCAATCACAATAAATGACATTTTGTAACGTCGGGGGAATTGTTTTGGATGGTAGAATGAACAGCTCTGTACCATTTTATTATTGCACTCTGTTAAATAGAGCAATTTCACACTCTTTCACTCTTTCATTCTCTAACTATTGAATAACTTTTAATCTGGGATTGCAGACTAATGTATTTGTGCATTTACACTACTTGGATTCCTTGAGATGGTTTAACCATATTTAATGAAGTCAGGAGAGCCATTTTAAGTATATTTTCTATTTTTTAATTTTCAAAAAAATAATCCTGGGAACCATTTAATTACAAATAGGGCTGCTACACATATGGAGGTGCCTATTACGTGGCATTATAGACGCAAATACAGGAACATTAAGAAAACTAAGTTTGTATTACTTTGAACTATTTTAGCCAGTTTGTAAAAAGTGTATATTTAGCTCAGCATTACTGCCTGAAAATAAAAAAATGACATATGTAGTGCAACAGAAGGTGAGCAGGGATAAGTGTTTACTATCTTGCCAATTAGCAGTTTTGATGTCCAATCACCTCAGTATCATGTGTAAACTTGGTCTCCACATGCTGTGTATAACTCAATCGGCAGATGTTACCCACAAGGATAATGCAGCGTGGTGACACACATTTCATAACTTCAGTCCGTGATGACCCACGAGGTCGATGCCTGCTGCTCGGTTCAGTGAGCAGTGGTCTCCCTTTCTCAGCTGTGATTGGTAGCAATATTTGTAATCATAAGTTAATGTTTTTTTTGTGGTTTTTTTTTTGAACAAATAATTCAGGCGAATGACACTACATGATCAATTGCATAAGAAGCGGTAAAAGAGAAATGATTCATTTGTGATTAAAGAAAAAAACAAAAATAAAACAAGTTAACATGACAACGATTAGATCTGTTATTGCACAAACCCAGTAATGGTGACAGCCCTAATATAAATGAAGAAATACATATTTCCTTTGCTTTCTATCTAATCATACTGGTTTAGAAAAAGTGGGTCGTTATAATGATCAAGAAAGTGCAGGGCTATATTCCATTGTTTACAGAAATGTTTTTGTTTATGAGCCTCTCCTGAGTCTGATGATATGTACATTCAGTGATTGAATGGCAAAATGAACAATGAATGCTATCGATCAAAGTGACAAAGCATGATATCAGCATGCAGAAGCGTGTTTGAAGAAACAACTTCTATTTCCTTATACCTTTTCAATTTGTGTGACTGCCGTAATGATTGCTTTGGCCTGTGTTGAAAATATCTAATGAAGGCACTGTTAGTGACACAAGGTCGATCCACACAGGTCCTAGGGCTGTGTAATTCTTAGAATGGTTTGAGAGGAAGGTGAGGGTTTCTATTTAGAACATGTTGGTGATCCATCAGCCGGTTGCCTGAAATCAAACCAGCAGTTGAGGTGGAAATTGAATATGATGTGCCACAAGCAAGCAATCACTGCCAGCCAGCGGTCCTTGCAGCGTTCAATTAACTCAGGGTACAAAGCTAATCTAGGGTAGCATGCCCACCAGGGTCAAATGTTCAGTAAACTGCATGTAAGCTGTCATTGTCACTCATGGAAATGTGTCTGATTCGAAGCAGCACGTTTTTTTGTTCCCCTTTGGGACAGCACTGAGCCTCAAGCTTTTCATGCATGTTCAAAGTGTTTCTTCACGTTCAAGGGTGGAGTAGAAAAATATGTCTCACCTTCAAGGGATTCATTTTGTGAAATCTAATGGTATTCTTTGTCAACCATAATATTGGGGGTTCACTGTTGCTGCTGAGAAGGTTTGAAAAAAGCAAAACAAAAAAGAAAATGTCCCCCCCAGATTTTGTTTTTTTCTTTTTTACTTGAGATATAACTCTAAACAAGTCACATAAACCCTTACCTAGAGGTACTGTACAGAACTCAATTTATCTTTTTGACTTCCTGTCTACTTTTGTAGTCGTCACATTTTTGCAATTCTGATATTCTAAAAGTTGAATAAATTCTGGGTAGAGAGGCAGGCTGTGTAGAGAGTCTATTTCAAAGTGAGAGGAGCCACCTGACTTCTTTTTACCTTTCACTTCGCTTTTTTAAATTGAGAGTTCCTGTCACGTGTGTCGAGTCTGTGGCAAAGAGCGTGGACTGTGCATGGCTGATTTCTGCTGAGGACAGACATTGAGGTTGGAGGATAGTGTGGTGGTGAGTGCTGGGGTCAGGAGCCTGTTGTGCATTTGACTCATTCCCCCCCCCCCAAAAAAAAAACAAAAAAAAAAACACACACTCTACACTCGTGCTCACAGCAGAAGCATTACTAAAGTCATGAGCTTCACTGTCACACAGTGCTAGGCGGCAGCTTACTTTATCAGGATGTGTGTGACACATAATGACACAACATCAACAGCACAGTGTTGAAGATGATTGAATCTAACTCAAATGTTACACAAACACACATAGAGACACACCTAGACAATATAGGGATGTCAGGGAAGAGCATTTGATGGTGTAAACACCTCCCAAATATACAACTAGATTCAGTTTCAAGCAGACAAAGTCATGCATTTCCAAAAATGTGCAGAGCAGGGGATGGGGGCGTCCCATTATTGAAACTTAAATCATCTCAGTAAAAGCTTAAATTATAATGAAGTCCATCAGCCTCAGTGAAAAGTCTAAAAGATACCATTTTCTTTTGAAATTGTTTTCTGATTGTGCTGTAGTGTTTTGCTTGTTTGCATCCCAACTTCAGTTGAACAATTTCAATACAGCAGTTCTAAGCCTAGTGCCATTTACCCTTCCATTATAGTTTTACTGAATCTGCAACATTGATGGTTGCAGGTGGCAAACTGTGGTGGGCCGATGAGGAATCGGCACAGCTGGGAACAGTCACCAAGAGAGACGGACGGAATCTTATCGTCCTGAGAAACAAGACGAGTGGGGTGGTCCATATGAAGGTGTACGACAGGGAGGGTCAGAAAGGTAAGTGCATTAACACAACTTAAAGAACAGCCACGTAGCTAAACACACTGATACAAAGTCATTACCTTGATACGTGTATGGTACAGAGCTTTATTTCTTGCCTTCTGTTGGTTGTGCTAAACAATCAGGGAGAAACCCGTGCCAGATAAACAACGGAGGATGCTCACAGCTCTGTTTCCCCACTTCTGAGAACACCCGTAGTTGCTCCTGCACGGTTGGCTACAACTTGCGTAGCGACCGCATGTCCTGCGAAGGTATGTTTCCCAAATGATGTGCTTTAGAGCTGCAAATATGTCCCACCAGCATTTATTTGTTCTCAGAAGGTGAAGAAATGCACCCATGTAACCTATGTTTAGTGCATGTGATAAATCTATAAACCTATCTATACATATAAAATGCATTCATTATAATTGCGTATGCTTTAATACCTATGTTTAGGGCTTAATGGCAGTGTTCCATTCTGCAGGTGTTGACTCTTTCCTGATGTATTCCATCCATGAGGGAATCCGGGGAATAGCTCTTGACCCAAACGACAACAGTGAGGCTCTCATGCCTATCACAGGAACTCTCTTCGCTGTGGGAGTTGACTTTCACGCAGGTTTGTGACCATGTAACACTTTATTTTAATGTTTGATATTGAGTATCCTCATTTACAAACAGGTGTGTACAGTACACACAAATCTGTGCGTAAACTGTTTGATGAATCCCAGATGTGTGCATTCATACAATGTTCTCCTCTGCATAAAAAAAAACGTCCTCAGAGCATAGGTATACACAGATGATGGGAGGACACGCACCCTTTTAATTTACTCAACTCAACTCAACTTTATTTATAAAGCACTTTAAACAGCCGTAGCTGTGACAAAGTGTTGTACATACATGAAGAGCACAAAACATAAAACATAAGTAAAACACTGACAGGGTTAAAACAATAAAAACAATAAAAACAATAAAACACTAAAACAAGAACAGAGTCTCATGCTGGGTTAAAAGCCAAAGAATAAAAATGTGTTTTAAGATTAGTTTTAAAAATGGACAGTGAGGGGAAATTAATGAGCAACATGTCAAAACTGCATTCAGTGAAAGAAAAGCCTTCAACAGCCAAAAATCATTACAACCCTGAATTTACTTTACTAACGCATTAAGTAAACGTGTCATTGTTGCCTTTTCATCCTTTATTTAACTTAAAATCCTTCATCTTAAATTAAAGACTTAGTTTACAATATCTTCAGTCACTCTCTCCAATATTGCCATGAAATCAAGCATGCATTGTTAAAACCTATGATTAATTGGTAGTTTATTTAAAGGCATGCAGGGTACATAAATGATTGCAATGTCTGCTCCTCAACTCTCTCTCTTTAATACAATAGTCCTTATATTGAGAAAGGGGGTGTGTGAAAGTATACTGATTGTAGGTTGTGGACATGTGCCTGTCAACTTCTAACATTTTTCAAAAAGGAGCACAAATAACAATGCAAATGTGCATACATTCATTGGTCGTGCAGAAATAGGAAGAATAGAAAACTAACTGCTCAATGATGATCATAGGGAGGCAAGAGGCTTTCAACAAATTCAACATAAGAAACATTTAACACACATATTACGAGTAAAGTGTAGTGTTTTAAATGGGAAAATTAAAGAAACTTTTGGTATGTCCACCCATGTTTTGTATGCTTTATTTAAATTGATCAAATGTGATTTTCATGTGGTTGGGAGGGAAATCATCTATCAAATATGAGTGATGTTTTTCTACAGCATTAGCTTGTCCAGGGAGTTATGTCCCACTCAACCCAAGTGTATTATGTTGAATAACAATATATTTGTGAAACATTTGCAATTCAGTCAATTCCAAAGGTATTGTATCAAATAAAGGCACCGCAACAGGCTCGGCAGAATATGATCCCCATAGCCTGTGCTGTTGTTTTTTTTGTTTTGTTTCTTTTGCATCCCTGCCTCCTTTCAGCCAACACATGATCGAATTGATAGATATGTTATAACAGACGCTATGAATATACTATAGACCCCCAGCATTCCATATAAATAATAGGGTGTCACTGAAGCGTGATAACAAAAGCTATGTAAAGGAAATTGCATTCACTGAAATGAAAACAGAAACATGCTAAGTTCATACAAAGGTTGATATACAGTGGCTGTGCAGAAATTCTTCATACAATAGCAGAACGCAGCAGCAGATAAAAAAAATTGCATGTTTTGCAGTTGTAATTCTTTTTCTCGAGGACCACCATATGTTGGATTTCAAACAGAAAAAAAAGTGACGGGGAAATATTTACAAAAGGTTTACATCAGTAGCTGTGGCTCAGTTGGTAGAGTCGGTCATCTCTCAACTGTCCAATGTCTCCCTGGGCAAGAAACTTAACCCCAAGTTGATCTCTCTGCTTTGGCTGCAGCGTGTGAATGTGTATGAATGGGATTAGTAACTTCTGATGGTCTATTTACATAGCAACCTCTGCCATCAGTGTGTGAAAGCACTTTAAGGAGTCAGAAGACTAGAAAAGCAGCTCATGTCCATTTAACATTAATATGAATCTAATTGACAGTTAAAGTTATTGAATGCTATTTAGTTATACTAATCTGTACTTCACAGATACATGTACGCTGGAATCATTTAACGTTAAATCCTATACTTTACTGAACATCTCGAGTCATCTTTACACAATTCATTGCTAGGAGTCAGTCTGTTAAAGTATAGCTATAAAAAGAGTCTGAAATCGTGTCCCCTTCTAAGTGACTAGTTCCACTGATGTCAGCAAAAAAAGTAATTACGCTGAGTTCAAGCCAAAACCAGACATGGCCGGAGTATGGGACAAGATTACAAGTCTGTCCTTCCCTTTATTACTTTGCGCAGGTGAACATGCAAATGATTACTAAGCCCATCCCAGAGCAGCAGCTGATACCTAGCGCACATCATTTACATGTCATTAGAGAAGCCGGGCTGCCAGTGCAGAACAGATGAAAGCCCTGCAGCTGTTTTCTGTCTTATGTGAGCTGCGTTTCAACAGAGTGTGAAGGAAGCAGGTACAAGAAAGTGCAAATAAACATAACGCTACCTAACCTCCTAACAACCTGCACAGAGCCAAGCTGACAGGCATGCACTGAGATGCACTTGAAGACTGCACCATAAATAAATGATGTACTATTTTATATACCTTTGTAATAAGGCTATAAAATCAGAAAGGGTCCATAACAGTTTTACCCACACCATGTTTTGCATGAGGCAATATATTGCCCTGTAAAATTTGGCCGACAGTTGCCTTTCCTGTTCAGGCACTGAATGTCAACAAAGAGCTGTGGATGAACTGTGTGGGTATTTCCGCATCATACTTTATAGTCCCACACAACATTTGGTGAAATGGGCCGTAGTGCAGTAAAATGTGGTTTCATGAGCTGCCTTTTTTTTTTCAGGGCGTAAATACTTTAACAGCAGCTGCATTCATCATTGCTTTTCTTCTACCATTAACTATATTACATGTTTTGTAGGAAATGACACAGTGTACTGGACAGACATGGGCCTGAACAGAATATCCAGAGCCAAACGGGATCAGACCTGGAGGGAGGATATCATTACCACTGGCATTAGCCGGGTGGAAGGCATCGCTGTTGACTGGATTGCTGGTTGGTATCAAAAGTGGAGGGCTTTGATTATAGATTCCAAAATAATAAATGCCATCTGAAAATGTTCTGTAACCTCCTCGTAAAATCATCACATTTGTGTGCAAGATGATTTGCAGTAGAAGCAGGTTCTTGATGTAATCTTTTGTATGTGTCTTGTGCCTTGGAGGACAAACAAACCTCTGTTGTATTTACACACCTTGTTATTGCTTTTTTTTTTTCTTCTTCACAGGAAACCTGTATTGGACAGACCATGGGTTTAATCTAATAGAAATCTCCCGTCTGAATGGTGAATACCGCTCAGTGGTCATATCTGATGGACTTGATCAGCCTCGGGCCATCGCTGTACATCCACAGAAAGGGTAGACCATGTTTTTTTTTTGTGCTTTCATGTCTGTGTTTTCACAATTCTGCAGCCCACATGTGGACCATTGGTTCTATTAAGAATTGATGCAAGGCAAGAGACAATAATAATATTTACCTTTGACACGCTAATGATCAGTAGCAGGTAAATACGCTCGAAACAATTGGAAAGCATACTAAAAACTCTCAAAGTCACAAACACTGGAGTTGGCTTTCTCAGTGGAGAATCTATTTATAGCATACCAACAATAGGGTTTAATCAATAGGGTCATATGCTAGCTACAGTGATGTAAGTGATTCCCTTTTCTTTTGCAATTCAATTCATGTTGTGTGATTGTGTTTTACTTCTGTGTTGGCCAGGTATCTCTTTTGGACTGAATGGGGGCAGAACCCCTGTATTGGTCGCTCCCGTCTGGATGGTTCGGATCAAGTTACCTTGGTCAACTCAGGCATCATGTGGCCCAATGGAATTTCTATAGACTATGAGGTACAGTTTCACACATGAGCTCTCCTGCTTCTATTCTATATACTGTACTTCCTATCTCATCTTTTTTCTGGCTGAAATATGACTGTGCCGAAGAGGTCTGCTTAGTGATATGCATTTTCATATTGCTTCGCAGGAAAATACATTATACTGGTGCGACTCCCGCACAGATAAGATCGAGAGGATCAACCTTGAGACAGGTGAGAGCCGGGAGGTTGTACTGTCAGTGGCCAACGTAGACCTGTTCTCAGTGGCTGTGTTCGGGCCCTACATCTACTGGTCTGACAGGTAATTTATTATTTTCAAACGCATGCAGCGGCCTGCAAAGCCTGTAATCATAACCTCATAATAACCCTTGCCTTCAAAGGTCTCACAGGAAAACATTAAGAACAGCAGTTCCTCACAGTTCATTGCCTATTTATTTTACATTCCCAGGGCAGAATTTAGTGTCATAAGCAAAGGAAATCCTCCCTCGCCATCATAGAAAAACAGGCAGACAGTTTAATTTAATCAAACTTTGTATCTATCATGAAGCTGGTAGCCTCATGCACATATACAATTTGCATTACCTAAAGGTCAATCAACATATTCTCTCCCCTGTACAACATAGGAAAAAAACAGTAAATCTATTTGAACCATTTTTCCATATTGAAATTTACATTTGGACTGGATGACTTCAGACCAGGGTTTTGAAGTTCTTCTGTATATAAAAACATATCTGTCCTATTACGGTATCTGTCTAACTTAATCATTACTCTGCTTTTTGTCCCCTCACTCTCCCCTTCACTGTACTTCAGGGCTCACTCCAATGGTTCGATCCGACGTGGTTTCAAAACTGACACTAGTGATGCCGTGACCATGAGGAGTGGTCTGGGAGTCAATTTAAAGGATGTAACAGTCTTCAACAGAGGCAGAGAAAAAGGTGAATGTTTGAATCTTGCACTTTTAAGACACTATGGTTGCCTATAGTAAGTGTAGATGCTTCTATTATTATCATCTTTTTTTTTATCTCATGTGTGGTGTTGCAATCAACCAGTGTTGTTATTTTCATCTACAATTTACACCATGATTGCCTTGGGGAAACATCAAAGGCAAACCACTTATTCAATGTCTTTTTTTTGTTAATTTTAAAGGCACAAACCCTTGCGCCAGGAGCAACGGAGGCTGCCATCAGCTGTGCTTTCACCTGGGCAGTGGCCGTCGGACTTGCTCCTGCGCCCATGGACGCTTGGCGGAGGACGGCTTCGCCTGTAAGCGCTATGAAGGCTATCTACTCTACTCTGAGAGGACCATTCTTAAAAGCATCCACCTTTCAGACGAAAATGACCTCAACTCACCCGTCCAGCCTTTTGAAAATCCTGCTTTTTTTAAGAACATCATAGCCCTGACCTTTGACTACAGCCAGACAGCAGATGGGACAAACCGCATCTTTTTCAGTGATGTCCATTTTGGAAACATCCAGATGATTAATGATGACTGGACAGGAAGATCTATTATCGCAGAAAGTAAGTATACTGTATATATAAATATCCCATTCTTACTGTGTTTTACATTGTCTGTATGTCATTATGTCATAAATAAAGCTTCTGAAGGTCCCCACTACACGCACTCTGAAACACATTGTAAGGCCAATGACAAAAGCTTCATACTTCCGTCAAGGTGGCCAGACTTGTTTGCTTGTATTGTATTGTTGTTGCTATTGAGTATGGGTTTCCTTACCGGATTAGTTTGTATGCTTCTGCCGCGGTTATAGTCATCCATCTGTTGTCCTCTTCACGGAAAAGGAATGCATCGATTTTCATCAACACAGCTGTCTAAACAGCCTCATAACAGCCCATGCTTCACTTGTGCTTTTCATGTGTAACTGCTAACCAAAGCACAATTTAAGCTCCAGAGTCTGTTTACTTTTCTCTCATGTGTGACCACAATGATGTGTGTTGGGGGTGTGAGTGCCGCTGACATAGTTGTATAGTGCACGATGGCACTATGGTTGAGCAGGTCCAGCTTGGACACTGACCAGTGAATGCAACTTCTGCTTCTGTTGTGATGTTTTTTCAGATCTTGAATGATGTCTTAATGAAGTTTTAATCATATGGCGTGACCTTGTTAAGAATTGAAAATCAAAAAATCATTATTTACATAACAAATGTGTCCTTCATTTCTCCTTTGTTCACTGCCGTCACTCCGAAAAGATAAATTAATACTGAATCAGTTGGGTATGATCCCTGTGTTTGAAAGCTTGCTGCTCACTGAATTTCACACATTGAATTATGAAACCAATCCCTCTTTATTCCTTCGCTAACTCTCAGTCAGTCCTGTCTCGATAAGCATGACTAGTGTCAGATGAACAGCAAAAGCCTCTGTTCTGCTCGGCTAGCATCCTCTTCCGTTCTGTGAAGTTCCTACTGGGAGTAGAGCTCAGCACCTTCTCGCCCCCTCCTCACACTAGCAGGAGACTATCAGAGTGTTACTGATCCCCTCCCTCCCCCCCCTGCTGCTATCCCTCTCTCACACCCCTGCTGTGGGAACTTTCTGCTTATTTATCTAGCTTCTCGAAATGAACAAGCGTTATTTGGAACCATCTGTCTGGATATGAAAGTGTCCTTCACACTTTGTCACTGAAAACTCAAAGTGTTTAATGCAAGTGCAATTTAGATTTTCTGAATCCATAAAATGCAGTGATGTAATCCAAAGCAAATTGTGTATTTGTAAACCACATTGTATAAAACTGCTCCAACATGTTTTGAGCTTTATTTTGGCCTATTATTATTTTTTACATCTATTTGGTTGATACTCCTTTTGTTAAAACACTACCTTTAAACATTGTTTTAACCTGAACTGTACAAAAAAGCACGCACTCTTCTATTTCCCTCTAAAGTTTCCTCCTGCATCCCGTCATTGAGGAAAGGTGAAGATGTTAATCATCCATTTTTCTCTAATTAAACTCCATGTCCCCCATTAATTACTCCCTCGCCCCGCCAAAAAAATTGTGAGGAACTCCAAGCTGCCAGACGGCTTTTATTGCAAACTATTAATTAGTGATCGGCTGACTCAGGTGGTGTGCAAAGCATTCTACTGCATGGTTTACGGGGAATTTTAGATAAAGGGATATAGCCGGGCACTCAGTCATTGTCCACATGTTCCCCATTAAGACAAATTAGGCCTGCAAAGACAGATAAAGGGCTCGGCAAAAATATACGAGTAACACAAAGATGGTAATTTGCAAACAATATTGATAGATAGAATCTTTGTCACACAATAATTTAATGAAGCTACAAACAGAGGCATTACAGATGATGAAGCATGAAAGAGAAACCGTGTTCACCCAGGTATTCTTTCCAAATCCCTATTAAACCCGGTTCCATATCTTGTTGTCAGATTTGGTTAGTTAACCTTTTTTTTCTTCACAGTTTTATTCATGAGTCTTTTCGGCATATTTTGGAGGTCTTTATTTCTAAAGGACCTCATGTGTTGGGAATGTTGAGAGTTGTTATTCTTCGTACTGGTTTGGTTTTTACTTCTTTCCTGTTGGTCACACTTTTTTCAGTATACAGTGTGATGTTTGACGTTATTTCATTAAATTTCTCTCTCCCAGAAAACAATGGAACCCCCCCCCAGTCTACGGCTTCATTCATGAACATATACTGCACATACTGAACATACTGCTCCCATGAGCCCAGTAGTCGTCTATATGCACATGAGGCTGTGATTCTTTAGTTAAATTAACCTTCGTCTTTTAGATTGATGGATGTGAATACTATAACGGGGGAGGTCTTATTTATAAGGTAATTTAAAAAAAAAAAAAAAATACCTCAACTCTCATCCTCTTCTTTTGCATTATTTCTTTGTTGCATTGTTTTCGTCGTTTTGTTTTCTTTTTGTTGTTGAGCGTCTTCCAGCCTTTCTCTCTCTTCCAGTTACTCTCTAGAGGCTCTGATAGGCACTGTACCCTTCACTGTAACTAACTAAATCTGACAACAAGATATGGAACTGGGTTTAATAGGGATTTGGAAAGAATAGGCGGCTGGTCTTCTCATCTTTTTTTGTGTTTAGGGAATTGGTTCCCAAGAAAACATATCCAGTCCTTGACCACGCATCAACAAATATCCGTCTGTCATGTGTAGTGAGATTTGAAATTGTTTCTGTTGTCAATCACCAAGGAAACATAACTCCAATTCTGTAATGATCAGTACCAATTTATTGATATATAGCAGTACAAATCAAAACATTAATTCAAATTAACTTGACCACCAAGAGATCACACAACAAGATGTGTTCCCAGCGGTCTGAAGTTTTGTCCACTTGTGTTTTCATGAAAGCTCTTTCCCCAGGATGACGTTACTTATTTTGTTCTTGAACACTGATCTTATGTCTCTGTTGCTTTAGATGTAGGTTCCGTCGAGGGCCTAGCCTACCACCGGGCCTGGGACACCTTATACTGGACCAGCTCCACTACCTCCACCATCACCAGGCAAACCCTGGACCAGAATCGAGCTGGCGCCTTCAGCCGGCAGGCTGTGGTCACTCTCTCTGAGGAAGACCATCCACACGTCCTGGCCTTGGATGAGTGTCAGAAGTCAGTAGCTCTTCCTGGACTCTCATCACTCTCTCTGTTCCAACATTATCACATCAATGTGTTAATCTAAAACCCTCTGACCTATGATACTGTCCTTCATGATAATTAACATGGTAAAAATCATAATAATACTGAGTAGAGGTGAGGCAAAAATCCATTTAGGTAAAAATCGAGTTTTTGTGCTAATGCTGGCTGTTTAACTCAGTAGAATGCCAAATGGAGCAACACGTAATTCAGCCAGTCTCAAAGATGACTGGAGTAGATCCTGAAGTATGTACTAAATCAAAGATAGACTTTGAACCCGTGGATCCAGACTCATTTTGACCAGACTGAATTGAATCGTGACCCCAAGAATCGAAATCAAATCGTATCGTGAGACACCCAAAGCTTCCCAGGCCTAATACTGAAATATAAATTCAGGTTTTCTTTTTAATCCCGGAGTACATTACTGTTTTCATTGGCATGCAGACAGTACTATCATTAATATGTTTCATTGTTTATGATAAGCCTAAAGCTGTGATAAGTGGTCTAAAAGTGTATAACAAAATAGAACAACATTTGATATTCGGACGCTTTTGCTTGATGCATTTCACAACAATTCTTCAATTAAAGCCTGTAAATCAATTGAGATAAAACACCTTCTATACTCTGTATCTGTTTAAAGTTCAATTTAAACAATGACATGCCCTTGTTGCTTTTTTAAGAATCCAATTGACCCCTTTTTCTTTACTTATCTCTATATTTTGTCATGCAATGTATTGCAGTTATGCTGCCCCAGGTACAGAGAGCTCTCACTTTCAGAGATTTTTTACTGCTCACTGCTACAGAAATGCAGAATAATGGAATTGTCTCCTTCAGGGCCTGAGAGCAGCAACATCAATTCAGGCTTTTAAGTTAGTGCTGTGCTTGCTTTTAAGCCTTCCTTTTTACCTTGAGTATAACACAGCTATTTTCATATTGAGTCATTGTCACTTTTTAAACGGGTTATTTGATTAAAAAAAAACAAGTGGCACTGTTCAATTACCTTATTCGATTCTCATGTGCTTGTGGCAGTAGAACCACTTCTTTAAACCAGTGTGTTTAGTGCTTACTGAACTTGAGAATGTAAAGATAACAGAAAAGTCTTACTCCAATAACACTCTTATTATTTTTGCATCTGGTTTATTTTTGTCACCATTAGACACAGTTGCTGCTTTAGGACTGTTGTGATGGTGGCTTTTAAGCAAGCATCCATTCTATTGCAATGTGCAGCCAAGAGCTATAATTTCATCTACCCTGAGCTAGACCTCGTTCTGGTGAGCATTTTCACACTCCAGGTATAAGTGTTATGATCTGCTCTTAGCTGCATACATCGCTTTTTAAATATGTAATGTACCTGTGTTATTTCTTAGCTTTATTCAGAAGGGGGCCAGGGTGAAGGTCTTTCACTGTTGTTAAATAAAACAACACTTCAGTGTTCCTGTCACATTCAGTTCAGATTTTACACCTACATATTCAGGAAAAGAAAAGTGTTACTGTGAGCAGTCTGAAAAGAGTGAGTATCTTGAACTTCCTTTTATACTTACTAAATTAATTTCTTGACCTCAGACTCTATCCTTGGATCCTTGGTTGGCAATTGGGCGCTATATCCATCCCACGCCAGAAACCCTTATAATTAAAATTCATACTCAAGTGATTCATTTGCAGTCCCTGGTTGTGACTTCTGACTAGAAACCTTTTTTATCGCACTAAAGTGGACTTCCATAATTTCTTCTTAGGTTGAAGGCCAGGAGCAGCATGTGTTTTTCACAATATTTTAAGCATTTTCACCTCATAAATCTTCAAACCCACAGTAACATTGATAAACTATTGAGCTCCACTTTATGGTACTTTGCTAGTTTATACTGTATGTTTATTCACATTTAAGCAGTATCATATATACATGAACTCTGTCTCACAACCTGTGGTTTTCATTTGTTTAATGACCACCACAGTCTATTTCGCTTTGGCCGTGGGTTCGAATCTGACCTCAGCCCTTTGATCCATGTCTTGCCCTTCTTTGCCCTCCCAGCATTTTCTGTCTCCTTTCAGCTGTCCTATCCAACAAAGGAAACAAAATAAATGAATGAATAAGAAAATCAAATATACACAAAAATCTTTTCAGTTTAGAAAAAGACTGGTCTGAACTCTATTCATGACATGTTTGTCCGGTTTTCCATGTCAGCCTTATGTTTTGGACCAACTGGAATGAGCAGAGGCCGAGCATCATGAGATCCACCTTAGCAGGCAAGAACACAAGGATCATCATCAGTTCTGATATCCTAACGCCCAACGGACTGACCATTGACCACAAGGCGGAGAAGCTCTTCTTTTCAGATGGAACGCTTGGGAAAATTGAGCGATGTGACTACGATGGTTCCAGCAGACATGTGAGTATGATTCACCACACTTATCTAACACGTAAAAACACCTGCTTTAATTTGTGTTCATTTCCATTTTTTTTCTTTTTTTATACTAACATTTGAAATCCCTGTCAACCAAAGAACAGCCCAACGTTGTCTCACATTCAAATTCTGTTTTTTTTTAAAGAAGTCCGATTCAGGGACAACATGTGAAATGAATCTTCCCTTTGAAAAGAAATGAAACCTCTATTTATCTTAAACTAAATCCTCACTTATTGAGCAAATTGGATGTAAAAAACTGCTGAATGTTCTTGCTGATATTGTTTCTTTCATTGTACAGATGGTTCCTTAGTAACACAAGTAGCTCTTTGCTAAAACAATGACGCTCACTAAGACGTTCTTATTTTGTCCAAAAAGAGTCGAATTTATAAAGAATGAAATCCCCACTGGATCTACTCTAACGTCTGTGCATGAACTGTGCAAATATTTACAGAACAAGATGGTCTTTCATGCTATGGATTTTATGCCCGCTGCAGTACAGAACCTTTGGCCGTCTCAATTAGTTCCCCATATGTTTGCTGTGCCGGGTTCACAAGGTTTAGTAAGCTTTCACCTTTGGGTCCCTACCTGCCCTTGCTGCACTCTAGTCCTGCTAATGAAGGCTTTGCAATGAGACTGCTCTGGGTGCAGATTCTCCAATCCAATTAAAATGTGTAAATTAAATACAGCTATCTGGTTGTCATGTTCAACACCTAACTAAGCTGTGGTTGTGAACAATTATAAAACAACCCATTCTAAAAAAAATACAACACATTACTCTTGAGACTCTTTCACACTTTTTTTGATTTATTTTGAAAGTGACCTGATGTGCTTCATCCAGCGACACATTTTTCAGACTCATTCTTTGAAACCCTAAATGGTTTTATTTGTTAGATTATGAGTACACATGAAAGGAATCACGTTTGTTTTATGTGTTCAGCAAAAAAAAGAATCAAGGCAAGCATGACAAAAAAACCTACATTTAACTCTCCACGCTACTTCTTAGAAGCCATTTTTAGCCTGTGAAGACAAACTGAAGCCCTTTACCTGCAGAGTATGCACCTATAGGGCGTCTATGCATGCGTTTTTAGCTCACTTTCATATTGATTCTTTTTATCTGTATCTTCAACTTTGGTTATGTTGGATGTTTTTGTTCAGATCTGAGTCCTGAAAAATGAACAACCACAAAACAAAAAGTCACATGTTGTGCTGTAAGTGTGATGTAATTTAAAAAAAAAAAAAAATTATATATATATATATATATATATATATATATACTCACATCCCTGGGGGCTGGATCCAAAATCATGAATACTAGATTAAGAAAAGCAAACAACCCGTACACCAAGAAGCTCCCGTTCAATAAATCCTTCAAACGGGAGCTTGTGGGTGTGTAGATGCTATTTGCTTTTCTTTATTTAAATTGTGTGTGTGTGTGTGTGTATATACTTGAATTTCCCTCGGGATCAATAATCTATCTATCTATCTATCTATCTATCTATCTATCTATCTATCTATCTGTCTATCTGTCTATCTGTCTGTCTGTCTGTCTGTCTGTCTGTCTGTCTGTCTGTCTGTCTGTCTGTCTGTCTGTCTGTCTGTCTATCTATCTATCTATCTGGAATGCAGCATTGATAATGCTGCATTCTGCAGCATTATCAATACTGCATTCCAGTTGCACTGGGAAGTAGAATATTCCGAGTTCAGAGTCGGAAGTGTCAACTGGAATTCAAGATGGTGGCTATGTGCATTGACTGTATGTTAAAGCTGTAACTATAGTGTTTATTAGCCGTTTGCTGCTCTTTTTGTGTGATTAAATTAGTATTAGTATTGTGCCAGTTCTCTCTTTGGACATGTTGTCACGTTATTTTTGTGCACAAAATAGCACACAGTGTGTTGTTATCATCTGGTATTAGCTAACAAAACAAAGGTGCTCATGTTCATGTTGCTTTACCGACTTGCAACTGGAACACACTCAAATCAGGTATGACGTCATTCCCAGCTCTGAGTTCCGAGGTCAATGAAACGCGGCATAAGAGTCTAGTTAACCTACCTGCTAACCATTTTTTGAGGCGGTTTCTAATCATACCTATTCACCAGACTGCTAACAGTCAAATTACATGCACGTTCCTGAAGCTATCCCTCTCCACTGCTGCAGTGTCATTACATGCTGACAGTGTGGTTGGTGACAGAGGAACAAGAGCGGTGGCACTGCTCACTCCCCTGTGCCATTCTGACAGTGGAGACCTATGTTGTTAATGAAGGCAGGGCTTCACAAAGAGCAGCAGAGAGTGCATTATAAGGGAAGATGTCAGTGTGCTCAGTGGGGGAAGATGCCCTTTTAACCATAGAGAGAGGGAATATAAAGTGAGAGCTGTCTGGGAATGCTTAGTGTCTTTCGAGTTCAACTTCTGAAGGTTGTCCTCAAGACATTTTACTGCCATGTAAAACAGACGCCCATGCTAACAGTGTACTGATTACTTACACAGCAGTTTAAGTAGTTTATTTAAACCTTGTTGAATAGTGAGACACTGATAAGAATAGGGGGGATACATTATAATTTGTCCCAAACACAAGTTGAGCACAAAGTAATGTGTTGCTGGCTGTACACTTAATGCCTCCCAAATCTCATTTCCCATCAATATGTTCCATTCCCATCTGGCGTTCCATCTTTTCCCCTCTGTGTCATTGTCTCTCACTCGCCTGTCGGCCAGTTGTTGCTTCCACACACGTTGGGCCCCTTTAATCAACACCTGTCCTATTAATCCCAGTATGGCACAGGGCTAATGTGATGCCGCTTACGAGCCTGTCCCACTTAATTGCAGAGAGTACAGAGCTGTTGTACCCCCCCCCCCCCCCCAAACACACACACATCGTCTCACAAGCCTGGAGAATTCCTCAAGGAGACATCTGATGGATTTCTGCCACCTTGCCAATGACACTGTCATTTACTCCCCCAACATCTGAGTTAAGCAGTCATGCGGGTGAGGTGGGGGGGATGATGTGCCGATTAATGAGTCAAAGTATTACTGTGCACATTTATTCCAAGGGTTCCACTCAGGACTTTGTTCATGCAAAAGCCTTAAATCTGAAGGAAAACATGACAGGAAGCAAACTGTACATTAATTGCTTTCTTTGCTCTGCAATGTTTAGATCATAGTGAAATCAGGACCTGGGAACTTTTTCGGACTGGCCATCTATGCAGATTACATCTACTGGTCAGACTGGGCTCGCAGGTCTGTGCTACGATCCAACAAGTACACCGGCGGTGACACCAAGGTGCTGCGAGCAGACATACCTCATCAACCAATGGGGATTATCGCTGTTGCAAGGGACACAAACAACTGTGAGTATTAGAACACTGAGAATATAAGCTTAGGTGACTGTAATGATGTGATTGAAATGTATTGGTTGTTAATCATTACTCCTTGGCAGTATCTTGTGTTTATTTTGTAGTTTTTAAGGACAATCAAAGAATATGTTACTGTGTGTTCTTTTAACTGAAACAAAGAGTGGATGTTGGATGCATGCCTTAAGGATTACCCCTCTGGTGTTACATTTTTCCACCGATGCATCTTTAACAAAGTCAGGCCTTTTTTTTCTCAACTTTTACTTAAGTATTCCAATGGGTAATTTTTGAGTCACCACAACGTCCTCTTTCAATTTGTCAACCACCGAAGGTCGGCAGCTCTGATACATTACAGCTATGGGAATTAGCTTTACCCTGATCTGCTGCTGTAAAAGTATTACTCTGTAATCCTGTGACATCAAAAGAACAAATAGAGAAAATGGAGATTAAAAAACAATGATGTCTTACCTGTTCTTTTTTTATAACAAACATATCACCTAAACATATTTACAAGGACTTACTATAGATTTAGTCTCTGATAGAATGTGACAGGAGCATGCTTGAAAGCAGATATGTGGTTTTATTGAGTAAGACAATGTACAAACAGTATCTGCTCGAAAGCTTTTTTGCTGATGACTCGTGCTGCAAGATTAAAAAAAAAAAAAAAGCAGTTCAAGGTCAAGTAGTCGGCACTTACTGTGTACTTGAAGTGATCATACTCTGTTGCTATGAGGAAAAACAATTCATATAAGAACGATGCTTCAGTTTAGATCAATACAAGTCATTTCAGGTATGATGCGTTTGTGATCAGCTGACATCGGCACACAGTTATTGTTCGTTCCATGCTTCCAGAGCAGCCAGCATATATCTGTGAAACTGCTGATGATCACCTTTCTCGTTTATTTGCTGGTTTGCGTTTTCAGTCAGATTAGCAACTTTGGGAAAATCAATGCTTTTTGTTGGAAGTGGGGATATAACCAGACTGTTATCCTGTTTAAGTACTGTACATTGAAGGAAGATGGATGGATGGATGGATGAATGGATGGATGAAAACAACAGTTCTTTCTGTCTACTCTTAAACACGTAATTGGTTGCTTTTTTTTTCGTTCTTTCCTCCAGGTTCTTTGTTTCATCAGAGTTATTTATTTATAGATTCATCATGTTATACAGTTAGTGTTGAGAAAGACTGAGACATTTTAAAGGGACCTCTCATCTTCATGTACAAAAACAGGACAAACGATAAGTTCATGCAGTCTTATTTACAGTGTCTAGAAACTTAAGTTCCAGAGGTAATAAATAAAAGTGGCCTATGTTGTTAAGGGAGTCTCTAAAGTCTGGTAAGAACTTTAATTTACAAGTAGGACAAAGGCAAGGGGGCTTAAGCGTTTCCCTCTTGTTGGACTAGAATGCTGATTGTCCTTTTGTTCCTGTTTATGTCATCAAGTAAAATAATCACCTCCTTACGACCTGCATGGCCCCAGCTGTGGTCACACAGCATAATGTGCAGAAACAAGCCATGGAGGCTCTGATAAGCAGTTTATCCGTCTGGTATTACCATTGTTAACCTCTTCTTAGCATTTCCTTATCATGAATATCCTGAGTTTAAATATTAATTCAAGCGGTTAACATGAGCCACAGAACAGAGAAACGTTGCTTTTTCCTCCCATTAATAAAATAGTAGTAGCTGGAGGCCAAGAAGTAACAAAAGGCCTCAGAGGACATGCCTGTGTCTTAACATTTGCACTTGATGCTGCATCTTTTTGCTTCTCTTCTTTTTGTATTTGCAGGACTATACAAGCGGTTCATTTTCTTTTTAGGCCTATGTCTGTGAAAGTGAAATACATGGTGTCCACAGAGCTACAACACCTTCTTTCACATAGTACCACATCAAAGGAAGAAACTAATTGAAGATGAAAAGAGTCTGTTTGCCTTCATTGGATAGGACAGCAGAAGAGACACAGGAAATGTTGTGAGAAGGGAGTACGGGATGACATGCAGCTGTGGTCGGCTATGAAGCCACGGCCCCTTCCACGAGGACTACAGCCACTGTATGTGGGGTGCACAACATGCTAGTGCTAGGCTGTTGGCACTCCATTCCCTGCTAGTTTTAAGTCGACCAACAATGTGTTTGGAGATTTTAAAGTACATTTCAGAGGATTTTATTTGAGGAAAAATGTCTCATTACATGGTATTGAAGATCAGAATTGGTTTCACTGCAAAAGAGCAAACGCAACAATCACAAACCATTTAGGAAGACATGTGGAATGTGGATTTTCCTTGATGTAATGCACCACACTAAAACTTAAAGAGCATATTGCAGGTTAAAAAACATTTTTAATTCATATTTTATATAGTCTGTTAATGGCTGTAAAATAAGTAGGTTATTTTTTTAATATGTTCTACAACACATAAGTGCTCTAATTTAGAGGAGAAAGTGGCTGTTTTAGCATAGCCGTTTAGAACGCGCTTTTTTTTCATATGACGTAACATGAGGGAGTCCCGTTCTCTGACTCTGCTTTGATCGGCTTCATGCGTCTGTGTATGAATGAATGAATGAAGCCTTTATTGCCCCTGGGGGAACTTGTCTTGCACCGAGAGCATGAAACACTTTATAAACAAACATTTAGAAGGCAGCACAAAAGAATAAAAGCACAAAAAACAGGCTAAAACATGACATGATTAAAGAGGTGTAATGATACGTGGTAGTGAGTGAGAATAGACAGGAGGCCTCCCTGCAATAGTTTGTAATTTGCGCGGCGCACATTCGGGTGCACAGTGTAAGTGGCTTGATTATTCATGGTGTTTTTTGGTGAATTATTCCCACAACCTCAGAAACCATCGAACAGACACGTTGAATATTTCGGCATCAGACACAAAAGCGTTTCCTTATTAATTAAAATCTCTGGGTGTTTAACATCAAATATTATATACGCAGACAAGCTTTTAATGATTTGATCTGCTGGAATCCTCTGTTATATTCTCTAGTTTGCGCGTAATAGACACCGGACAGTCTGTATTAATATATGTAGTCATACGATTTATTATAAATCCAACTCTGCTGCAACAGAGCGTGTGCGTGTGCGCGCAGTCGGGAAAGACGGAACGCGCGGTTTGGAAACAAACAGAAACACAAGCTTTACGTCTGTCGGTCCTCTGTCCCATTAAAACTTTAAACTTTTTGTAGTAGCCTAATATATGTGCACGCATTAAACTGGCGGCACCGTAATACGTTGTACAGATTTGGCGTTTTTACGAGCAACTCCCATACAATGTAAAGGTGAATGATCGGCACTTGCACATCCTACAAATTGTTTTTTAATTGATTGAATGTGATTACAAACTTTACATAAGCTGATGTGTACACAGCACTCGCCCATATATCGCGAGCTGACACCTGTCACTCAGCAGGACGCCTGCTCCGGGTCTCTACACACATCACAACTTCACTTCTCTCCTGAGGCCGTTATTCCTCTAATCCTGCCTGTTTCTGCTCTCCATCACATCTAACAGGTTCAGAATAATAAGCCAGTGGACCATTATATGTAAAGGAATACATGTTTTCTTCCTATTTATTGACGGGAGTGACACTCGGATCCATGCTTTTCTATGTTAAACAGACGGGGATTCAGCGGGACTCCCTTACGTTACGTCACAGCCGAATGCGGAAGTAAAGAGCAAAGATGTGCGAAAACGTACTAAAACGTCTCCAGGAGACCCTGTGGGTTATTGATTTCTGAATTTCTTTAAAAACAGCATTGTTAACGTATTTTTCTATGATTAGTTAAATTTTGTCTTTAACCTGCAATATGCTCTTTAATAATGCTGCTGGGTTATCACTTCCTTGTATGTTGTTATTAGGCAAGGCTGCACAATTGGAAGGGTTTTTCAGCAAATAAAAAATCTGAATGTGCATCACATGTGTAAAAGAGAAGTGTTTTTCACTTCGACTGTTTCTTACCGACTAATCAGTTTTGTGTGATTTTTGTTGAAGGTGAGCTGTCCCCATGCCGACACTTGAACGGAGGCTGTGGTGACCTCTGTCTCCTGACCCCAGATGGGAGGGTCAATTGCACTTGCCGAGGAGAGCGTGTGCTGTTAGACGACAACAGATGCGTGTGTAAGTCATGAGGTGCTTTCAATCGAATCATACTGGTTCCACAAATGCTAACCCTTGAGCATGTTCAGAACCAGTGATTGATTGCAATAGCAGTCTTTATGGATTAGTAATGGTAAAGAGTTCATGGTCTGCATTTAAATCTGTAGTGTAACCTTGTTTCTTGTCAACACAATCCAGTGTGTGCTGTTTCAATAAACGTCAGATATCCCGGTTTTGATTTGTATGACAGAACATCACAAACAGCTGCTTTCTCTTCACATATTCCAGTATTCAGAGTTGAGGAAGCTCAGGCAAAATAAAACCAACCAATGTATTTTTGGTACAACTGAAGTTTGAGCAGACATCTGATGGCAAAGTCGAAAACATACGGCATCACAGTTTCCTCTCCGGGCAGAAGTACTCAATAATGAGTGACGTTTTTTCCTCAAGTAGCACTGTATTAAAGTCAGGGTATTGTGGAAGAGGAAAACAGGCTGAACTGTGGTTTTTAAAATGTGAACCAGAGCAGAGATTGTAGATAAATAAAGTTTGCTGACTGTATTTTAACACCAGTTTACTTGATCATATGAAAAAGAGTTACCAATTGAATATCTCAGTATGGTTACATGTGCACCGTCCTGTTTGGCTTCAGTGTATTTTTATGTAAAGTAAATGGATCTGTCATGATATTTATAAATGTTAACCCGAATAAGACAGTATGAACTGAACCTTTGCCTCAATGAATAAAGTCAATTTAGTTCACGCAGCTGTGCTGCAACATTCTGAATTGTTATCCTCCTGTTTTTCTTCTGTAGCAGAAAATTCCTCCTGCAACATCCACACTGAATTTGAGTGTGGAAATGGTGAGTGCATTAACTACCAGCTCACATGTGATGGAATCGCCAACTGCAAAGATAAATCAGATGAGAAGATGCAATACTGTGGTAAGAAACTCTTACCAGCAATTATCCCAGGCAAATGTAAATGATAATGTTAAATTAAAATGTGTTTGTTTGGATGTGGAATTGGAAGTATTTAGACGTTTCTATCAAATTCATGAATTTAACTGTTCAGTCAACAGGAGCTGTCGAAAGGGTTTCAGGCCCTGCTACAACCAGCGTTGTGTGGCCATCAGTCGTTTCTGTGACGGAGTGGACGACTGTGGGGATAACTCAGATGAAGCTTTCTGCAGCAGTGAGTCGCAGCCGTTTGATCTTTTGCTCAATCCAAGGGCAGGATCCAGTCACACTTGCGCTTTTATTAAAACGGCGCACCAGACCACATGCCGTGCTTAAGCCTTTACTGTCTAATGAGCCCCAAGATCATAGCGAGTGCACAGAGTCAAAGACAGGCCCAGCAGTCACCTGTAAAAGCAGCTTTTGAGAGCAGAGAAAATACTTAGTGTCTCTTAGATGAGGCTTGATGGATTCTGTTTTGACCTGTCAGGGTTATGTAAATGAAAGACAAAATGAATGCCAAAAAGAAACTAAGCACATTCAATTCAATTAAAACTAATAATGACAATAAATGATACTAGCAGTTACATAAACCTGAAGTCCCCTTTTGACTTACAATGTTCTTTTTAAAACTCTGAGTACAGCTGACTGTCATGTAAAAAGCTGCATCATTTCAAAAACAGTATTTGTTAGGCTGTCAGCTTTGCCAGAGAAGAAAAATAAATCTCCATCGTTTAAAGTCACGTGTTCTTTTATCTCATGGTGTATAAGCTGTGACAATATTGAACACGTAACGTAAACACACGCCGTTCATTTAGCCGGTGTGGGAGTCATGTGAACCACCAACGAGGGCGCATTTCGGTACTGACGTAAACCTGCCTGATAAACACAGACACGGTGAGATGAAACAGAGAAAACTCAGGTTTAAAACAAAGCATCCATACAACAATTAGCATAGAAAAAGTTGCATGAAAAAAACATTTTATAAGACTGAATTGACTTCCTATTTGTAAAGAAAAGCATCCACAGATCTCACATGGAGACACAGGAGTATTTGAATCTGTTTGGGTTTATTATTCTAATTACAACTGTAGCTAAGGGGGAGAGGACGTGTTGTTAACATTATTGTGCTGAGGGAAACGATGACCTTGATGGGGAAATAATCTCTTCAAAGTAGATCTCTTTCTCTTCTGTTATTGGTGAAAAGATGGAGGATATGGAAGATAGTTTATTCCTTGTCGCGAGCCAAAGATGAAGACACTGGTCTTCTCATCATGAATGTTGACCTTCCAACTCAGCAGTTCAGGATTTAAAGACAAAGTTCATTTGAATTTGATGTGTCATCTCCTGCCTCCTTCGTTCTCTTTTAATGAGGCATAATCCGCATCTCTCCAGTGCCATTAAATGGAATCCTATTTTTATAACATCTATATAATGATAATATATTGTGCAGGCATCAATGACCGGAGCCATTGTGCAGTGTCCAATAAACAAACAACAGCAAACGTCATACTTGTCTTGATCAGTTTTGTGGGGCTTATTCCTGCACAGCGCTAAGAGGGTTGTGACATTCTGCCGATGTTTATCGTGTTAATCAGTTCAACTAAATCTTTTTTCTGTGTGGCAGTTTGCCACCTCGGGCTAATTTTAAGCAGCCTCAGAAAGAGGTTCCTATTGTTGTGAGCTATACCTGTGTGAGTCTTTGAGTGCCGTTTCTGTTCTGTTATCTTTTTGAAATGCTAATTCTCTCCCCCAGATGTCACGTGTGGCTCGTCAGAATCCTCCTGCAAGGACGGGAGCTGTGTACCCAGCACAGCCTGGTGTAACCAGGTCATTGACTGTGCAGACGCCTCAGACGAGAAGAGCTGCAGTAAGTCCTTTAGCCTTCGATTCCAGTACCTTAAATTTGTACTCTTCACTCAGATCAGATTGATTCCTGCCCCTCTCGCCCTTCCCTCCGCCGTTCCTTCCATTGTAATAAGACAATCATTGTGTTGCTCCGCTTTGTATTCAGACCGCACAGACTGCTCTCACTTCTACAAGCTGGGGGTGAAAGAAAAAGATTTCATCGGCTGCAACTCCACCTCACTGTGCATCCACCCTTCCTGGATCTGCGACGGTGCAAATGACTGCGGAGACTATGCTGATGAGACCAACTGTCAGGGTGAGCCCCTGAACACGACGTCACACGTTTTTTGCATGTACGCTGACAGGCAGATTAAGATGTTCAACCTCAATTAGAAAAGATTTAAGTGAGATCTCACTTCCAGAGATGATCATGACAGAGGAATGAGAGATTCAGGGCGAGCTTAGGAAAAGATAATGACCTTAATCATGTGTAATGCCCAGCAGAGGAACGACTTTGTTTTGTTGTTCATTTCAGTTTCCCATGGGCAGAAGTGCGAAGAAGGCCATTTTGCGTGTCCAAGCGGGAACTGCATCTCCAGCGTGTGGCTCTGTGACGGCCAAAAAGACTGCGAAGACGGCGCCGATGAGTTCCAGTGTGGTAAACCTAAACACTTTCCCCTCCCATGGAGACATTTCTTGACATTAAACGGAAATGATGTTTTGGAACTGGGAGGAATAGATTCACTCTGCTTCACAGTTTGCTGTGCACAACTCTGCTGCCGGTTGTAAGGACATTCATACACCATTAACAAGAAGCTATTTGTTGTTTAGATAGATCCAGGCCTGCAACAAATAATAAATACAGTTTATAAAGAGGAGACTGAGAGAGAAGAGATGATTGTTTATCGTGCCACAAGGCAATTTCACTTCACTTTGTTTCATTCCCCCTGTTATTGTGTGTTCGAGATTTCTCAAGTGGGGGTGGCTGCTTGTTTGAAAGTCTAATTCTGACCCGAAAATTCTAAGTGAGGCTGTTGAACATTTTTTTCAAATCACATTTGTTTTCTCCCAAAAATATTAATTAATGACCCATCAGTCACGAAGAAGGTCAAACTGAATATGCAGATGTGGCTTCAGTGTAAAGCAGTGAGAGAATCCACATGACAATGGCACTTGTTCTGCACTTCTCACGAGATGCACTAAAAGCATTCCTGCTTCCGTAGATTTTGTTCCATATAAATGAATGTAGAACTTACCGAGACGAAAGATCTCTCCCAAGTAAATAACAATTTGCCTTCAAAAACCAGCAGCTCGCTCACAGTGGTCATTCTAGAGTCTGTTGGGGCCCGAGGCAAAAATTAATTGGGGGCTTCCCACCGGCGTTCAGCACCATCATGTCTGCCAGCGCCCTGACGCTCCGTCCTCTTCCTCTTTCTTCATGCTTCCTTTTTCCCTTCCCATAGATGGATCATTTTCCTTCATTTTTTCTTTATTGGCTTTTGCTGACAAACTTTGGTTTCACAGGAAAAAATCATGCAGGGCTTAGCAGGGCAACAAAAATGAGTGTTGTCAGATGGGGCCCCCTTAGGGAGGATTCCTACTGTTGCTGCAAGATTTGCATATTTTGGGCCACTGCTTCGGTTTAAATTTTGTGAGCCCTCGGGGGCCCCCGACTGGTCTGGGGCCCCAAGCAGTTGCCTACCCTGCCTGTTGACAAGCAGTGCCTCTGCTTGATCATGTAGCCAGCAGCATGTTGTTGTTTTTTTCAGAATCAAAGCAAAATCGACATGGTGCTTTAATGCAGGTGGTCAAAGAGGCGGTTAAGCCTCATGTAGGTCACACACTTGCTCTAGGTAATTAGATCTGATGGAGTAGTCCACACACTCACACAAACAGCGCCGTCTTCCCTTGAGTTTTCAGCCTTTTATATTGTCCAGCAGTAAGAGTGTATGGTCTTTCTTATTGAAGTCTAAGAAGTCATGAAGTGGCCAGTCGTTAGAGCTGTCTGTGAAGTGAGTGAACGAGAGGTAAAATTTGGCCTCAGATTTGGCCGAGATTTGTTGATATATTCTTACCTAAATTTATTCTTACTATATATATATGTTAATATATATATATATATGTTAATATAAATGTTAACATGTATATTTTTAATAAATGCATGACATATTCAAAAAAAAAAAGTTCTTTAATCTAATCGTTGAATACTCTCTCTAATATTGCCTTGAAATATTGCATCTGTAACCAAAACCAGCTGATTAAATAGAGCCTATTGTAGCATGAAGGTAACATATTCATGATTGTGACTTACGTCGAAGACAGTGTAAAGATCCAGCCTTGCTGTAAGAAACTGCAGCCGGTTTCTTCAGAAGAGAGCGTCAAAACATGTGAAGAGCGTGACGAATGACTGATCAGCTGATTCCTGGTGCCAATGCACATACAGAATTATTTCAACTTTGTGGACACACCACTCATTTTATCTTTTGGGGCCATGTCTTGCGACTTCTTCTTGTCTCCACGTCTCAGCTCTGGTCCTGATACACCAATCAAATGTTCTTATGTTGGGAGATGCGCCTGATGATTTAGAATGATTCTGATTCACTAACATACTCATGTTGGTGAGAACAAAATTGGCTGGTACGCATGTGTCATGAATCTGATGGTAATTTTGTGTATGCACTTATTTTATGTGCAGAGTAAGAACATCTTAATGAAGGCCCAATGACTGTACGGGGATTATTGATACTTTTTCCCACAAACGGACAAACACATAAGGGTGCATCACACAAAGATAATGGGGAATTTCATTACATTCCTGCAACTTGGCTTGTGTGTAAACTTGTGCCGTTAAACCATACTCACGTCTTGCTAGGTGACCTCCTTGAACTGCTAAAGTTACATCATGCAGTAACAGGCGAGCAGGGCTTCTTAAACAATGTTATCGTCTATCAGAGCGACCTCTAAAGCTATTATTTTTAGGTGAAAAAGTTGCAGTTTTTTAAATACTTTTTTCCCAGGATATAGAAAGTCAACACTGTTTTAGTAATGGTCCTCATGTTTTAAAATTTTACAAGTGTTCAGATCCCCAGACAATGTGTTCTTTTTTTTTTTTTTCGAAGCCTATGAGGAAACATTCGTATTTGTGGTGCTGGCTGAAATCAATCAACAACTTTGGATGGATTTCAGTGAATTTAATAGACACGTTCCAGTCAAGGTTAACTCATATAACTTTTTATTATCACTTAACTTGATATCGAGCAATAGCACAGGTCTTATTTCTTCAAGTACTTTGATTTAGAACCAAGACAGTAATAATATTTGGTAGCATGCCACCACACTAAACTGAAAACTATGCTGACATCTGAAGCACAGCTTCAAACAGACGTTTGTCTTGTATATGTATAAGAAGATTTATGTTTAGAGCCCAATTAGAAAATAAACACATCATGATAAATGAATCATGAACATGGGAATGACATGTCTTTCCTTTTTCGGGTAAATAACAAGGATGTTGCAGATCTTAGTTGTCTGCTTTGCTTCCCCTGTAAAATTAACCAGCACCTTTGTTCACATTTCAGTTGTCACAGATAGAAGAAGGACGATCAGCTCATTCAGTTTTCCACATTAATGCTATTGGAGTTATCTGATACATTTTCTAAATTGACCATGAATGTTGTTGGAGAGATGCAGAACACATGAACACCATTTCTTGTCCTTTATCGGGAAAAAAACAAACGTCTTTTTTGCCTCTGTGAAACGATAACATCCCATGCTTCAAATGTGCCTATATCCGAACCGATAGGAATTATGTCACACTGCTTGAGAAGCTCTGAATAGCTTTTTCAGGACAAATAGACAATATTCCCATTCCACTGAGTTAATTATCATATAAAAAGCTCCAGCCACAGATAATCTCACTGCAAAGGCATTGTGGTTGGAGGAAAATGTCATTACATTTCAGACATTTCAAACTCCACATCTGATTAGAGGAAATAGTCATTTGTCACTTCACTGTGCATAACACACGTTTCTTCTGTTTGGAAATCTATTGAAAATGAGACATGAAAGCCTTTCTTTGATACATTTAATGGGCTATAGACCTGTTTTTTTTTTTTTTGTTATCCACTTGAAGCAGCTCCTCACATTTGAAGTGCAAATTTAGAATCACGTACCAAGTCTAGATAATCACAGTTTCCAGATTTAGCCTTTTTATGTTTATCTTCCCCTTATCCGACATCATCGTATCAGTGCACGTAAAGTGGTTATGATGTGGAAATTCTGACAGGAAGGAAAGCGACACAGGAACGACACCCCCCCCCCCCCAAGTCCCTCCCCTAACCCCTCACTAGGATCCATAATTCCTTGTATAGCAGTGTGACCTAGAGCACACATCCCCCCCTTCCTTCTCTCAACATCTCATCAAAGCTCTGGCAGACTTTGCCAGTCCTGACATCTGAGAAAAAGAGACCACAGAACTTCTCCCTAGGGAGAGTGGGTGGCTTAGAGACACAAACTCAGTGCGGATTACGAATATATCCACATTTTACACAATGGCTTTTTCACAGTCAGACACACGTTCCACCCCTAGTTGACATCCCATTTTTTTCTTGTCACCTCGATCAGCCTAGTTTCTGTAATGTTAAACGAGATGAATCCAAACAATTAATTTCGGAGCTTTCATTGATAAGATATTTGCTTAACATTTTTTGGATGAATTGGGTTTTTTTTATTTACCTACACAGAGTGTTTCCACTCTTAATTCAATTCTTTTTGAGAAAGCCATGAAAAGAACAACATATATTTGCAGTTTTGTTGTGTGGCAGCAACACTAATGCATGCTTCTAAGCAGAGAACGACAGAGAAACAAGCAAGCCAAGGGGCAAATAGGAGGCAGCCCACTAGGTTTTGATTAAAAATACTTTCTATAGGGTATCTTGTTGGTGTTGTTGTTGTTTGATTTATAACAATGGAATTTCTCTCCTCATGCCCTCTGCAGACTCCTCATGCTTGTGGAACCAGTTTGCCTGCTCCAAGAACAAGTGCATTGCCAAACAATGGCTGTGTGATGGGGAGAACGACTGTGAGGACGGCCTTGACGAGAGCGTGCAGATCTGCGGTTAGTTTCCTTTCAGATGTCACGAGGAATCTGCTGTGGATGATAAAGGTCAAATCTGCAGCAGTACATATGGCAGCTCCATGTGTTAACCTTGAAGAGCTGGAAATGAATGGGCAGAAATGAAACAGGCTCGATGAGACAACAGAGGAAACTGCTGCCATTTCTGAAGATTTGAGTAGGCACTGAGACAAACACTGAGATTTTTTATCACAGAGGCCCTAAAGGCACAGATAATCAATGGGTAAATACAGATAGGCATTTAATGTGATTTACAATAAACTAAAAGGATCCAACCTCATAAAAGAGAATGAAAAAATGGGAACTAAGCCGTTTTGATTGGATTGTAATAACAGTGCTGGAAATGTAAAATGGCTCAAAGATTTCAAAAGGAAATTGATTGTCCAAGGCCAGATTTAGGTTTCAGCGATGTGTGTTAAACTGACCTCCTCTATTTACCTGTTTTATAGTGCAGCAAATTTCCTACCATTCTGTTTTACCTTCAAATGATTGCATCATTGGCTCACTAAATTCAAAGAAATGATTGTTACTTACAGCGGTGCAGTCATTATTTGTTTCATAAAGTATGTGTACGAACAATTATTAAATGTGCAGTGATGAAAAAATATACCGTGTTCCCAAAACCGAAACATTAGCTCCAGTTCAGTGTCCTCTACATACATTCTTCTCTATGAATTTGAGCCGCTGTTTACTTTAGCTTTCAGAAGTCGAGCATATGCTCCTGTTTCCCTCTCAGGCTCGGTGACATGTGCTCCAGGACTGTTCAGCTGCCCTGGATCATATGCCTGTGTTCCGAAACGCTGGCTCTGTGATGGGGAAAGGGACTGCCCTGATGGGAGTGATGAACTTGCTGCAGCTGGCTGTGGTAAGCTCTAGTCAAATGTATTAAAGGTCTCATGGAGTTGTTGAAGTGAAATGATACAATTTAAATCCAGGGAAACGTAATCCTTACTTGTCCTTTGATAGTTTCGGACTACATTGTGTAAAACAATAGCTCGCTGAACACGAAAACCACCAAACACCTACTGCAAATCCCCATGAAAAATTTACACCAAGCAAGGAAAAAAAGAATGGTACATACAAGCAGCATGTAATCTTTTTTTTTTTGTACTTTTCATTCAAGCCTGATGGAGAAGCCTAAGGCTTACTAATGACTCTGTTTTACACATATTTAACACCATGTTTCCATTGATTTGCCTTTAAACATACCTCTTGTTCATGCATTAGCACCCAACAACACTTGTGATGACAGCTCGTTCCGCTGCCGCAACAATGCATGCATCCCCCAACGATTCGTTTGCGACCATGACGACGACTGTGGAGATGGGTCTGATGAGTCAGTGGAATGTGGTAAATATATTCAATGTTTTCTCTTTTTTTTTTTTTTTTGAATTTTCATTGATGGTCCCTAAATAAAGACTACGTCTGAGATGTGTTCAACAAGTTGAAAAATTATGAGAATTCATGTTATTTTGTTCATTTCCCCCATTTGTATCTTGACCGTATTCACTCTTGGGACAAGGTAGTTTTTTTATGGTCTCTGACAGAAATGAAAATGTTTAGGTGTACAACAAAGAACATCTGTAATGAAAGCTGAGCAATTCAGCCCCATTAAAAATGTCAATAATTTTGCTCGGGCATCTTACACTGGGCCTACCTAATAGTTCTCTGCAAAAAAAAGCATGTTATAGGACTTCTTTATTATTAATATTTTAAATCAGTTTTGTTGATTATGTTCTTATGTGGAAAATACATGATTTCTCTAAACTTCATAAATATAAATGCTTTTCGTAAATGTCACCCAAATCTGGTCAATTATGGACACATTTTCTGAAAAAACTAGAAAAGCACTTTACGAGCTCATGTCCATATATCATTTTCTTGTCTTACTTTGACATAACTCTTTTTTTTCCTTGATTGATGACAACATTGATCAATGACATTGACTCAAATGTATTGATACCAGTAGTATTTAAAAATTGGGCTGATAGCACCTCGAAAAGTTTGATGTTTAATCTGAATTGATTTAAAATACAATAGGATTTGCTTTATTTAAAACAACAGGACATCGGGGTTGCCGGTGGCGCAGCGGCAGTGCGCGCGATCCCATGTATCGAGGCTCAGTCCTCGCGCGGGTGGCCCGGGTTCGCGTCTGGCCTGTGGTCCATTTCCCGCATGTCTCTCCCCACTCTCTCTCCCTGATTTCTGACTCTGTCCACTTTCCTCCCTCTATAATAAAGGCCAAAAATGAATCTTTAAAAAAACAACAAAAGAAAAAACAACGGGACATGACATTTTTCATTGTGCGGCTTTATGTTCACAGGTTTCCTTTAATTCTACTAAATACTCACCATGAACTAAAGACATTTCACAGTGAAGCCCGAGTATAACTTAATGAAATATTGTCTCTCTCTCTCTCTCTCTCTTCAGTCTATCGCTCCTGTGGATCAGCGGAATTTCGCTGCGGGGATGGCCGTTGTCTTCTCAGCTCTCAGTGGGAGTGTGATGGCTATGCAGACTGCCCTGACCATTCTGACGAACTGCCGCTGAACCTCAAATGTCTGGCTGCAGGTAAGACTGCTGTTTGGCTTTCAGCTGGAATCTCTTCATCAATGTCACCAGCAGCAGCACTAATCCAAGAAACGGGGGACATATGGTGAATACAAAAGATGCCACAACCAGAAGAACTTTGTTCAAAGGAATTAATCTGTCTGTATCATTTGTCAGGTCAAAAATAAATCCTTACGTTTATAGAGAAAATACAGAAGTTTGCAGAATGTTTGCAAGTGAAAATCTTATCTTCCTCTTCTCAGGAAGCTTGTGCAACGGCTCCTTCTTCATGTGCTCTAATGGCCGCTGCATGTCCGAGAGGAACCTGTGTGATGGGAAAGATGATTGCGGCGATCACTCAGATGAGAGGAACTGTAATGTGAACGAGTGTCTGAACCGCCGTGTCAGTGGGTGCTCACAGGATTGCCAAGATCTTCCTGTGGGATTCAAGGTAAGAGATCAGCAGACTAGTCACGGTTCAGCAGTTTGGAATGCATCCCATCATAAAATCACCTTCGAGCTTCAGTCAGTGATTCAGAGTCCAAAGGTGCAGTTGGATCTAATAGACCAATAAGATTGTTGGTCTTAAACATTGTATTGTGATTGTTATATTCCAAGCAAGGGATTAAAATGTGCAATATAACCAACAACAACAACAAACAAAAACCCCTCTGCTACACATTTAATGAGATGCAGCTACATTAGTTCTGCTTCTTACAGTTTGACATGCATCTTTATCTTTAAGTTTAAAGGATATTTTCGCTTTCAGACATTTAGTTGCAGGGTCTGTACTGACCTACAGCTCTAAGCTCTGACTTGATTAGTTGCAGTCAAACAGTGGCGCTTATATTGGTGATGGTGTGATCATGAATGATAAATCAAGCCTAAACATGGCACATTATGAAACAGATAAAGAGAACACGTACATTTTGTGTCTCATTTTTTGAAATAACCTTGAAAGCTGTAAGGAGAGTGTAAGAACATGCCAACAACTGTCTGTGCTCTCCAACTGTGCCAGGTGATTATGCTGTGCCATGTGATGGAAGGGTAGAGTCCAGGTGAAGGCCGTGTTGGCTGGACTTTTCTGGCTTGCATCACTGTTGTCAGACTGCAGCGGTTTGTGCCCTCTTCCCAGGATCTTCCTCTGCTGCTCTTCCAAATCATGGCGCTCACTGCATTGGAAAAAGTGACTGAAAGCACAGAAAAACCCCTCCTGCCTGTCATGACAGGGGCAGAGATGGACAGAGAGCACATCAATGCAGACCCTTAGCTCATCCATTTGTGGTCTGAACAGGAAGATCAGCAGAAAGGCCCTCAAGGTTATACGTTTGGATAAGAAAGGGATTTGCAGTAGGCCCAGAGCAGCTGATCCAAGCACTTTGGATTATTTTTGGTGGTCCCTGGTCACTTATGTCAGCTTTTTGCTATCATGCTACAGTATGTCTATCATGGCTCTGATGTCAAACATGGTTTAAAAAAAATCTCCACTTGTTACCAAATAGGTTGGGTCATATCAGCTAAAATCTAGCTCTTGTCTTGAATGTAATGCATTCATGATGAAATCATAATTTTTTGTGTGTGTTTTTATTGACTTTTTATGGAACTAGTGTAAATGCTGGCCTGGTTTCCACCTGAAGGATGATGGGAAAACCTGTGTAGATATTGACGAATGCTCCACAACACTTCCATGTAGCCAGCGCTGCATTAACACCTTTGGCTCCTACAAGTGCCTATGTGTGGATGGCTACGAAGCCTTGGAGCGAAATCCCAATATATGCAAGGCCCTGTCAGGTCAGCAGCTTCCTTTTTTAATCTCTTCCTCTTTCAGAATTTCCACGTGTAGCTATAAGTCCCATCTGTCCTATAAGGCTTTATATTCCTAATTTCTGCTGAAATGAATTTCAGCTGAGGAACCTTTTCTCATTATGGCGGACCACCATGAGATTCGGAAGCTTAGCGTGGATGGCTCAAATTACACCATATTAAAGCAGGTAAGTGATATGTGCATCACACCTGCCATGCCTGTTTAGAGGTAGTAATGCAGGAGATGATGTGTTCACCGTTTCTATATAAACATCCTGCTTAGATGAATGAACAGGTTATGAATCAAATCACCATCATGTCACATTTTGTAATTGAATCCAAGTCTCCAAAGCATCTTGTGCTCAGTCTCCATGAATCATAAGGATTCATTAGTATGGATTAAATGGTTGTAGAGAAATTATGTTCACCTGAACAAAAACTTTTGAGTGGCAGGTTGTAAAACTGTACATTTTGCAATAAATAAAAAAAAAAACAGTGGGAAAATATTTGCCTGGGTTCAATATCAATGACAGACAGCAGAAATAATGAGACTATCTCAGACTTTGATGGAGAAAAATGTGTTTTGAAAAGTTTTGTGCCTTATCCAAATCCATGTCTTTTTTTTTCTTTTTACCTTTTGAAGTGTTCTATTATTTACCCGAGAAGCCCCGGAATCGCAATGCTAATACACTGTAGATTCACAACCATACATTTTTTTAATTTCAATCAAGACGTTCATCATTGAGCAAAACAATGGTTCCCAAAGTGGGCCGTGTTTTTGTTTAAGTTTAATCTTCACACATTGATGCTGCCATTCTTTTTGTACACACGCACACACCCACACACACACACACACACACACACACATATATACACACGTAATGTATTTGTTTCCATGCGTGTGTGGGGGGGGGGGGAGTTTTGGAACCACTGGAGTAAAAAAAAAACAACCTGTGAATTTTGAATTTCCACCCCGGGGACAAATAAAGTTTTTTTGAATTGAATTGAGTTGTACAAAGTGAGGCACATGGCCTAATATGTCAATCTCACATGTGAGGTTTTCTAAATTATTGTGAAAATGTCCTCCAACCTCAGTAAAGTATTTTCTATTTAAATAAAATGTTCACGATTCGTCACGATTACCCATCCCCCACCATATGGGCAGAGGAATCTGGTCCTTCTGATTGGCAGAAAGCAAAATGACCCCGTTGAGAACCCCATGGAAAAGCTATTTCAATTATTCCCAGGTCTCATCACAGCTGCTCTGGGCAATGCTTGAATCTGACTGTTGATGATCGCAAATGGTTGGCTGTGATTTACTGAACATCAGCCTACGGGTATCCTACAGTCTCCTCTCACAGTCATATTAACCTCTTGACTGGATGTACTCTACTGTCTGTTTCAGAATTCTCATCAGCCACAACTCAATTTAATCACAATGTGTTAGCATCAATGGAAACTAGAGAGGGAAATGTGCACGTGGCTTCGCTAAGTGCTGGCAGATACTTCACTGACCACCATTTCATTCCCAGTTGACATTGAATGCTTCTGACATTATGGACATTTTATACAAGTCAATCAATTAGTCAACCTTTGGCTTTGTTTTTCACTGTCACATCCCAGGCTCCCCTCTTACTGACCATAGCATTCCCAAAATGGTAAAAGGGGTGAGACAGATCCAAGAACAAAGCCGAATGACTGACCAATTCTGAGAGAGCAATTCGGCCGACCAATCAGATCAGACTTTGCACATGTGGGGGCCCAGCTGTTTTTTTTTTGTTTGTTTGTTTGTTTTCTTGTGGGGGATTCGGAGAGTTTGAAACACAGCCAGATGAGAGAAACCTTTTTTGAACATTAGCAATTGTCAACGTACTTTAGTAGATATAGATAGACATATGAACCCCCAATTGCATATAGACTGGTGTAGTTTTGAGTCCTAAAACCAGGAAGTTTGTTAGCATTTTAGCGCCATGGGTTCCTAACTCTAAAAGTCAACGGGGATTTTGATTGGGTTTGTGTTTAGACGCCTGAAATAAGGTCTGTGGTTAGCACAAGCTGAAGAGATGTTGACGTTTTGTTAGACGAGAAAAACTACGTTACCTAAGACCCCACTTGTGACTTTTAAAGTTTTTACGCAAACTTTAAACGGCGGTTGCTAACGAGAAGCTAACTGAAACTACAGTGGTTGTTGCAGACATTACACGTCATCACGCCGGGAACTCTCTCCCTAATCCTCCTTACAGCCTCTAGTCATGTTTTTCAGTGCTCTTGCAAATATTAGGTTAATAAACAACTTATTAAGCTAACGTTTAGCTATCTTGTCAAATCCACTGATTAGATCGATGAAGCATAACGGTCGTGACGTCATTATAAATCGACCGTGGTGTAGTTCGCTAGCGCATAACGTTAGCTTTTTACTTCTCTCGGCTGCATTAACTCTTCAAACTTCATATAAATGATGTTCATCTGTAAAGATTATCCCGCTAAACAAAACAACAACGCATCAGAAACGTGTGTTTGACACCGAGCTTATTTTCTGCAATGATCAAAAATCCAATGCAAAAATCCCATAGACAAATTTACGTAGGAACCACCGGCGCCATTTTTTCGGGTTGGCCTACAAAAATACGTCATTACTATACCAGTCTATAATATGGGACCTTTAAGTCACTTCTGTTAAGCTTTTCAATATCCTAAACTAAGAAACTAATGAATACAGGTTTTTAATATGGTATTGGTGTTGAGAAATTGCTTAATTCTGGAGTATCTGCATGATGTCATCCAATTTGGTCTAGTCCCCTTTTCCCCAATTTAATGTTGTAAGTATTGATGAAGGGAGTGGAATTAAAAATGTTTTTTAGAATTTTTAGAAAAGGTGTTTTAGTCAAACACATTTTGAAAGTAAAGTTGAATTTGTGCAGCAGGATATTGATAAGCCAAACCTATAAATTCTTTTATGATTCTTTTTTTTTCTCCATATTTAATGCCCATTTTCAGAATTGATTCCTGTGCCCAGCTTGTTTTTGCTTCTCGTGTTTCATTCTGTAGTCGGGCGATCTGTCTTCAGGGAATACTAATGGCAAATGTATTTCTGGATAGAAGCAGGAGCATGTGGAATACAGAAGGGTTCCCCCAGGACACTTTGGCACCTGTCTGTGAGGTTGTTGATGATCTGATGAAGATGTCTTATTTCGCCTGTCAGATTATCTGACACCTTTTCTCAGCATCCACAGTGTGAGATAGCAGGGTGGGAGCACTCCCGTTGGTGAGCAGCTCCGTCTGACTGACAGTGGGGTCCTGCGAGCATGACAGAGATAGGAAGTGCAGCGCTCTTCTGCTTTGATAGGACATGGAATTCACAGAGCATTTGAGACTTCACTAGTTCTTCAATTGCTATATATAGCTGAAAGCAATTGAACCTATGGGAAAACCACCTGAAACAATATCGCCTCTACAGTAAATGTGAAAACACAAACCGAGGAGTTGAGCTGTTTTCATTTTGTTTTCATCCTAGATTCATTAAACTGAACCTCACTGAGTTGGGGTTACTTTATGTTTGTTTTGTTTATTTTAGGTGACACTGGAGCTGAGTTTATATGGAACCTTTTTCCAATAATTAGCTATACTGTAATTAATAATCAGAATGAAGTAGCCAACCATCTTTAGTGGTTTGAGAAGAGCTAGTTTCAATATTTGGGGTTCTTACCAGGTTGTGTAAACGTGTAGTGGTACTGTGAATGTGACTTATGGACAGTTATTATTGGATATAAAATACAAGTATACTGTAACTGTTGCCCTATATGTAGTTTATGTCATGTCTAAAAGCTTAACTGGTGCAGTACATAGATGACCATATTTTGTCATATATTTAGTTTTATAAAACAATTGGTTTGAAACCACTTCCCCTATGGACCTGCATATCAACATCCTTTTATATAGTTACATCATTTTAGATTTGTTCTGCATAAAAGTGTTTTAAACTGACATTGTTGTATACCCTTGTACTCTCTTTCCTCTGCACACCAGGCCCTCAACAATATCATCCACATAGACTTTGACTACAAGAAGGAATTTATCTATTGGGTCGACTCAACGAGGCCAAGTGGCAGAAAGATCAACCGAATGCGCCTCAATGGGAGCGACCTGAAGGTACAACAAGGTTTAGCTGCTGTTACTGCATGCTGTGTGGTGATTAATGTCCCACGACACTGGATTTGACTGAACGTTGCTTTTTCCAAGTACCACCTTGTTTTATAATTAATTTAGATGGTTAAGATACATTTAAGCAGTAAATGTATCAATTCCAAAGATGAGTTATTTAAGGTAAAAAAAAAAAAAAGAAAAGAAAAGAAAACCTAAATGACTCAGAATAGTATTATTTAAAAAATGAAGTGCATCACATGAGCTCAACTGATGATGGGATCCCTTTATCTTTTTTATAAAGTCAACATATTGATTTTGTTTCTTTTGGCAGCAAATAGACTGGTATAGTAATGACATATTTCTGTCGGCCAACCCGAAAAAATGGCGCTGGTGGTTCCTACGTAAACGTGTCTATGGGATTTTTGCATTGGATTTTGGATCATTGCAGAAAATAAGCTCGGTGTCAAACACACGTTTCTGATGCGTTGTTGTTTTGTTTAGCGGGATAATCTTTACAGATGAACATCATTTATATGAAGTTTGAAGAGTTAATGCAGCCGAGAGACGTAAAAAGCTAACGTTATGCGCTAGCGAACTACACCACGGTCGTTTTATAATGACGTCACGACCGTTATGCTTCATCGATCTAATCAGTGGATTTGACAAGATAGCTAAACGTTAGCTTAAAAAGTTGTTTATTAACCTAATATTTGCAAGAGCACTGAAAAACATGACTAGAGGCTGTAAGGAGGATTAGGGAGAGAGTTCCCGGCGTGATGACGTGTAATGTCTGCAACAACCACTGTAGTTTTAGTCAGCTTCTCGTTAGCAACCGCCGTTTAAAGTTTGCGTAAAAACTTTAAAAGTCACAAGTGGGGTCTTAGGTAACGTAGTTTTTCTCGTCTAACAAAACGTCAACATCTCTTCAGCTTGTGCTAACCACAGACCTTATTTCAGGCGTCTAAACACAAACCCACTCAAAATCCCCGTTGACTTTTAGAGTTAGGAACCCATGGCGCTAAAATGCTAACTCACTTCCTGGTTTTAGGACTCAAAACTACACCAGTCTATGCCAGTTGATTCAACAACGATCAATGTGTGTAAGTGATATTGGTCACTATTGCCTGTGGCTTTGAGATGATTGTAACAAGCTTAATGATGCAATGGTGTTCTAATCACCAAGGTTTATTCAGGTCATAGGATCAGAGAGCACAAAATGAAGCCAATAAGACATAAGCAAAGCACCTGGTGGGTCCCCATCTCACAACTCATTAGCACTGGATTG